>NC_090927.1:432578373-432881404 GCF_040938575.1 Ambystoma mexicanum | reverse complement strand
TTGCCTTCTCCAGCTTGTATCTTTGTATGTGCTAGCAACTGCAATAGTTCTATACAGTCTCTTCAGCAGCTCTGCTCACTGTCAATGCACACTAGTAGGTCATCTACATATTGAATTATTGTGCTGGGTACCTGGATGTTACCTAAGTCTTTGTGTAGTATCCTATTGAATATGCTGGGGCTTTCACAGTACCCTTGAGGCAGATGAGTGTGGTCGTAGTGCTTTCCGTCCAGACTAAAGGCAGTGAGTTACTTTGTATCTGGGTGTAGGGGCATTGAGAAAAATGCATTCTTCAAGTCTACAACAGTGAAATGAGTGGCCTCTTAGTGGATGCTGCACAAAATGAATGCCGGTTTGGGGACAAGTGGAAACTCCTTCTGGACTATGTCATTAACGGGGAAGAGATCCTGGATCATCTTCCAACTGCCCCCTGTTGCCTTTTTGATAGTGTGTATAGCTGTGTTGCATGGTGAGGTAGAGTGTACTATGATCCGCTGGTGCAGTAAGGCCTGTATTGTTTCTGTGATCCCTTCCTCTGCTTCCCTGGACAGGGGGTATTGTTTCATCCGTGGAAATACTGCCCCTGCCTTGAGTGTGATCTTTGCAGGGGTCACTTCTGTTACCATCCCTGCATCATGTGGGTTTGTTGTTCATAAGCGTGTGGGAATGTGCTTTGATTCTGCTTGGCTGAAGGGGGCTGGTGTGACAACAGCCATGAGGGGGCTCTGAACTGTTCCATATTCCACGATTATCTCACAGGGTATGCACATTTCGAGAATAATCTCCCCATCATTGCTGTCATCTTCAAAAAGTTCTGCATCAGACAATTCTTTAAGGGGTGCAGTGGGATCAATACACAACACGGTGTGCCATTGGCATCTATGGGGGTCAGTACCTAGTACTACAATTCTTTTTGCAGGCACCAAAAAACCCTCTAGATCTAGGGAGAGCATTGTGCCTGCAACCAACTTGGGGGACACCACTGGTCGAAAAATGAAATCAGTGGGTACTCACTAGCATGTTCTGGCAATCTGATGGACGGCTCATGCAAGCACTGTAATGCTTTAAATGAACATGTCTGGGTTAACAGGGATGCCTTGTACCACCACATCACATGCATGGCATGTATCACAAGCATTTCTCTTAGTGAACACATGCCAGGTGCGGCGCAGATGATACCTCTGTCTGTGAATGAGATCATCATATTCAGCTTGCTTAGCAGATCCCTAAAGAACACGTTGACAGGAGAACTCTCAGAGTATAGGATTGGGGCCCTTATGACCTTCCCTCCCACTTTAACGTCTAGATATTTTGTATAGGGAACCATTAAAACAGCCCCAGAGAATCCGAGTGTGTCGAGAGTCTTTCCTGATAGTGGAAAGTTACCTTCTCTGATGCATGACTTCTCTGCTTCTGAGTCCACCATAAAGATTAATTGTTTGTTCCCTATCTCTGCCCCCACCAACGATTCCTCTTCTGGATTTAGTGTAAATGACAGGACTGGACATGCAAGTGCTCTCCTGAACTGTCATAGTCAGGGTATGTGTCCGTCCCCGGGAACGAAAAAGGGTTTCACCCTACAACTGTAACACCTTGAAATGGGGCCACCATCCATTAGACGCAGTACCAAAAGCGTTTCTACTCTCTGCTGGCTGTGTGTTCAAGTGGGACTGGTAATGCTGAACTGCCTGCTGCTGGTGTTGTGGGTTACAGGCGATGGGGATCTGCGGGGGTAACTTTGTGTAAGCCTGGTGAATCTCGTATGTATCGAAGCCATTCTGGGAGCTGGTCCTTGGGGTTTCCCTTGATGTGGGGGGCCATAGTTCAGCTGATTATAATTGTACCCCCTCAATGTCTACTCCAACACACTCTTGAAAAATGCCCCCACCCCTCCAGGTCCAGAACTGCCCTGGTCCCCCTCCTCTTGGTCCTGGACCCCCAAACCCATTCTGTCTGGGACCTCGGAACCCACCTCGCCCTCGCTGCTGTCCTCGTTGCCACTATGGACCCTAGAATTGCTGGTTTCCTCCCGACTGCCCTTGTCCTCCTTCAGACCATACTGCTGCTATTCTTGCATGTGCTGCATTAGAAATGTACCCTCTGTGTACTGCTTGTTCTGGCGTTGGCCCTGTCGATACCACAGCCACATTCACTAGTTTATTGTGAATCAGTTTCGCTTCCCCAGCCTGTCGCCTCTGAACCGTTTCCTTTTCTCACTCTTTGATTCTCCTACAGTGGTGAGCTATAATACTTTGAATCTCAGGCCAACCCTTAGCTTCCACCCCAGCTAGCTTGTCAAGTGCCTTCTGCACCTATTTGGGGAGGCCTCTTTTTACTATGATGTAGAAAAGTGATGTTGATTGGTGCCAGGCTCTGCCTGTTTCTCTCCACATTTCTTGGACCTTAAGAATGTACTGCGCTGCATCTTCTTCATCCCCCATTGTGCACTGCACGATCAATTGCAAATATTGGATATCGGGGAATGTTTGCCATCCCATACCCTGGCTCTGATCTTGTTAAACAATGCTCCATCATGGGCATTATTACTCAACGTTCCTGTGTACCCTGCTTTAACCCACATAGTCTCTGCTTGGTCCCCAGCTGCGGCTACCCAACAGGCTTTTGATATCCCCTATTGCTAAGGACACCCCGTTGCGTTCTTCTCAAATGCATAAATCCACTTCACCCCCCACCCCACTGTGAGTAGCGGGAGCGATTTAAGAAGGTTATTCTTGTCCATTTGGGCTAAGGGTACATAATGAGGCCACCCTGCACTCTTGTGTATTAGTGGCATCTACATTTTCATCCTTCCTTTTCCACCCTTGTATCTGAACCCAGAGGTCCGTTAAGATGACATCTAACACTGTACAGGGTGGATGGGGATGGAGAGATTTACTCAAACATCAAAAACGCACTCAGGAAGTTGGCAAAGATGTTAGCTGTTGTAATAACAATGATCTAAAACAGAGAGTACAACGGACATCATCAGATGTCATTCAGTAACATCTCAAAGCATTTAATAAAAAACACACTTATATACTAAACACTCATCATCATCGACGTGATACTATGTGGCAAACTAACAAAACTTATGTGGGACTGTGATTGGGTAACAGGAAACATCTAGGTATACTTTCGATGGGATTTGGGGCTTTGATTGGGTCTCTACTATCAGGTGGACAACTCTGTCCACCCCTAGTGCAAGTCATTGTGAGCATCATCAAATACACAATGTCTTATTGGATCTATAAACTATAGGGCTCTTTGATACATGGCCCTTTATAACTAGTTGGCATGCTTCTACCCTTCTGGAATATTCCATTCGTTAGCAGCATGCAAGTTGGTACCGCAGGTGCTAGTGGGTTGAACTTGACCATGCCTCCCCACCCAATTAGCCCATCATCTATCATCACTCAAGCTGTCTGCCATGAGAATAGTGTTTTGAACTTGACCTTGCAAGTATCACTGCTCCTGGGAATAGAAGGGAGTGTGAGCATGGCCTTATCTTCTGGTCTCGACGTAGCTTGCCCAAAGTCTATTTTCATCTGGCCATGTGACTGGAGACCACGTTTTGAGCTCCTTTGTTGCATTTAATACAATTTATTGAGTAAAACTTGCCACTGATTGTCCTTCCGCAGCACCTTAACAGGAGCTCAGCTCTTGCATTCTCGTTCATTGTATCTTTCCACGATAGATAACCAGTTTTGGCTGCCCCAATCCTTGACACTGGGCCAGGCAGACCTTCTCTATTCTCCTTCCATCTCCAGCTGGTCTTATTCTACTGCACTACACTTAAAGTCCTTCCATTCACTGGATTTTCAGTTTGCTAAAATATGATGTGGAATTTCCAGATTCCTATGCATATATATACCCTGGTGGCACGTCCTGTACTATTCACTATGTATAGCCAGCCTTCACAAATACTTAATCTTCTTGCATTACTACATATGTACAATTATAAAATGGTTTTCATTTTCTTCCGTGCTGTTACACGTCCAATCTTCATTCCGCATATGAAAGTTTACTTGATTCTTAACTTTGTCATCAGATTCTATATGGTCTATTCACCTTCTCTCTTATCATTTCTTTGTAGGTGTGTCAATTTGCTTCATGTAACGTCACCAGTCTCTTCTTTCATCCGTCTTCACATGCTCTTCAGGGATCTTTCCCAAGAGGCTGTCAGCTTTTCGTGGATACATAAAGACTGGTCTTCTTAATGGATAGTTAGCTTCGAAGGCTGCTCGTGTTATAGGCATCATTACAGGTGCCGCCTTTGTCACTATTTCTGGTTCCCTACATATAGGCAAGTTAGAGGTGGAGGCTTTTGACTCCTCCTCTAAAATCGCCCCTCTGGTTGATTCATCGAACACTCTCTCACCAGACTCTGCATCTAGACTTCCTCTCTTGAAGAAGTGCTTCTTTTGGAGTCCTTAACCTCATCACACCTTTCAAAGATACTGCTGATTTTACATGCTTGTCAACACTTCAGGTCATGTGGCTGCACTGTTCACTTGGACCGCAGTAGATCCATCTTCCCACATACTTCTTGTTGTCTCTTGGATACAGGAACTTTATTCCTTCAGTTGCATGAATGCTGGCCTTTATGTAGTCTCTGATCTCTTCATAAATCAGCTCTTTGGCTTTTAATCCAGATTCAGCGTTGATCATGATCTTCATTCCTACTGCTTTCTTTGCAGTCTTTTTGCACTGTGTGATTATTATCTTGATCACACAGAATTGAAACATTATTGTCAACAGTAATGCTCCAAAGAACTTGAAGATATTCGCCATCCATTGTGGTACCCATGACAAGAGTAATGCAAACCAGTTGTCATCTAGAATATCTTCTTCTTCATCCTCCATCTTGGTATGCAAATTCGTCTGCAATGTTATGGCCTCTGACAAGGTCCCATTCTCATCATCGTGAGCAGGTATCAATGTGCAACATGATTCTCCGATTTTGGCACAAACACCTCCATACATGTCTGTAATCATGTCCAGGATGTATCTATTCTGGAGTGTCATCAGTCTTATGGCTCTCAGCTCTTCATTGCTCGTGTTGAATCTCTTTATGGTAGTGTTGATTGTCTGCAGAATCTCTGATCTGGTTATCTGCAGAATCTCTGATCTGGTTATCTGTAACCATTGTAACCATTGGGCATTCGCCATTACCATGATTGGCATGAAGATTGTCGTGAATATTGCTGAATTCTGACTGAACAATCAGTGTTCATATGGAATGGCATCCCTTCTCCACATGATCAATAACTGGTTTGTGATGTCCTGTTACTGCCAACGCTCTACATACGACCATGCCTTCTTCCCATCCATCTGGTGAAAGTACTGTTCCCCAGATGTGCATCTGACCTCTCTCCTTGCATCTTTGTATTTCTTCATCATTCTTTCCTTGGCAGTTGAGCTTTTTGTTTATCTCCAATCTGATTACTGCTCCTTTCATTCCAGGCTATTCCTATTTTATCACATGATCTCTGGTGTGTGGTCTTGCTCTTGTTTTCAAAACTTGAACATAATCATCTTCTTCTCGTGCTGACCATTGTGTCACCCATACAAAGGATGCTGTTCGACCCTGGGATTGACCTCTCATATGGCAGAGTGCAAGGTGCGTCAGGCAATGAGCTGTCTGGATATCTATTTCTATAGCTTTGACTATCTTAGAATTCACCAATGCATGGGTAGTAGAGCACAAACAGAGCAACACTCCTCAGAGGTACCTTTTCCCACTTCTTTCATGTGCTAATACCACATGTTATTCCCCAAATGTTCTGTACTGTCTAGACAATTATTTTTCTCATAATCATCTTCGCTTGCACTTCTATTAGGTCTTTTTTTTCTTAAAGTAAGTGTCTATAGGATACTCATGATATATATCAGTGTACATTCTTCCTAGAGGAGCTTTAGGAGTACTGGTCATGGAACTTAGTGACTTTGCATGTGTCATTTGTGTAGGGATAATCAAATATGGTCTTGGCCTTCATGTAACAGATATGTCTGCATGGGTCACTGAAGAGGGAAGGATCAGGGGGACTGTTACTTTCTTTGGACCAATAAAAGAAACAGTATGTACCAAAAGAATCAGGAAAACAATAAGAATGCTGTGAATGCATATATTATACACCAATAGATTAGTCCCCACTAGCGGCGATTTCCCATACGCCGCTGAGCTTGCTCGTTTCCGCCACTGTATCACTTTCAGGATTCCAGATTATGCCTGTGTACTACTTTTTAAGGAAGGAAAAACACTTTTTAATCAGGCACATTCTTTAAGTGTTCCGGTATTTGCAAAATTTGCTCAATGATTGCTGAAAGCACTCTCCTAATTGCTGGACCATTTTTAGGATCGTGCAGGAACACACAAATGTCAGTATTTCTTTCCACAAGTGCAGGATATGCCTGAAGAATAAAAATAAAGACAATAAGCAAGAGCCGATGAATGTCGACATAAGACAGGACCATTTGGGTGTCCAAAGAGGAATTCAGTAAGGAATGAGTCAGGAAACTGCTCCCTCTTCCAATTTTTAACCAAGTGTTGTCAGTTAGTCATAATAATGATAGGTCAATAACTTTCTAACATTCATTTTCAAAAGATTCCTGTGCCTCAACAGACGAGTTTGTACGCCTGCTATTTAATCAGCAATCTCAATGTCCTTCTTCCTTGTCATTGATCGAGTCTGCAGAACTACTTTGTGTTGACGTGCTTCCGAATCAACGGGTGGGGGTGTTCCGGTCTCACCAGCATACGGTTTGACATCGCCTGGGTGAATCCATGCGTGTCGTTCTTAGACGTCTACTGCTGAGGGAGTGACATTCTCCATGATGTAGGGTTCACTGAAACGGGGCTCGTGCCACTTCCTAGTGAAGTTGTGTACTAACACAGCATCACCCTCAAAATGTATAGGTACTGATAAAAGTGAGACTGACACCCCTTGTGCTTGAATTGATTTGAAATGACAGAGATACTAGCGGTCATGCATGTCAAATACACAATTAACTAATTTCCTAAAGTTTCTGCTGTCTTCAGGGCATCACTTCTAATCCTCGATGGAGGAGTCAGAGGCATTCTCATTCGCCGCCCTCTTACTAGTTCATGGGGTGTGAGGTGCTGGTCCAACCCGGGGTAATTCCTTAATGCATTTAATGCTAGGGGCAGGCAATATGGCCATCCCTTCTTCAGTGACAATTTTAATTTAGGAATTCTCTCTTTGAGAAGACAGTTGAGTCTCTCCCATATCCCATTCACTTGCAGGTGATAAGCAGAAGAAAACGTGTTTTATGTTCAATAACAAGCTAATCTGTTCAAATAATTCATTAACAAAATGTTGGCCATTGCCAGATCTCAGCACCTCACATACTCCCCATCATGGAAATACTTCTTGTACTAAAAACTTTGCTGCACAAGTGGCGTCTGGGTGTGTACATGGACCTGCTTCGATCCATCTCGAAAAGGGACACCCCACCACTATCAAATACCTGTATCCACTACATACTTGCAGTATGTCAACATAGTTGATATGTAAATGCTAGAAAGGACCATTCGGTCAAGGAAGTACTCCTCTGATTGTTCTCAATGTGTGCCCAACAGTAAACCTTTGACGTGCAATGCAATTTACTACATAAAATGCAATGTGATCTGACAAATGTGGTATGAACCAATCCTCCCCAATAGTTGATGCAAGGCTTCCCCTAGTTACATGTGCAGGGTAGTGTATCTGTTCAAGGGCCACCCTTAATAATTCTACTGGCATTACTGGCTTCCCAGGGCTATCTTGCCGCCATAATGCTCCGGAAGGGGATAAGGAGCACCCCCTCCGCTTCCACAATTCTTGCTCTTCCTGCGGTACACTGCCTTGAATTTCCATTAACTGCGTTTAACTGTGTTTTCGGCAAATGATTAAAACCTTCTTGCATTATCACAGCCATAATTTCCCCCTTTCTTATATGAGGAGTATCAAAACTCAAGATGGATGAAGAAGTTGCAACCCTTTTGGCTTCTTTGTCCGCGGCTTCGTTTCTGTGTGAAATAAGTAATCTTAGTATGTGCTGTGCATTTAACAATTGCAATGGCTGCTGGCAGCTGTAGTGCCTTAATAAGCCTGTCCAATAATGCTGCGTGTTGCACAAGAGTGCCGTCTGCTCGGAGGTAGCGCCCCCTTTTCCAGCGTGCTAGCCTTGCATGCACGGTTGTCGTCACATAGGCAGAGTCAATGTACACCGTCACTTCCTACCATTTGTATTTCTCAAGCGCGATAATAAGTGCCACAAATTCTGCCTCTTGTGCCAAAAAGTGAGATGGCAGCCTTAGGCTTGCCACAATTTCAAATTCCCCATTTTCTCTATGCCTCGCTACAGCTGACCCTGTCAGTCTTTCTCTATTATTTTCATTGATTTTTGATGGCCCATCAAAAAATGAGAATCTCCCCTACTGACAGCGCATTTTCTTTTACACGCAGTATGTTGTCATATGATTCCTCATAACTAGCGCACTCATGCACATGCTCAACCTCTTCCACGGGCTCAGATACAAATGAGGCAGGGTTCACTATTCTGCACCTGGCTATCTTGATCGCAGAATTAGATATAACAACTTCATATGCAGTTGCTCTCTGGGATGTCAACGCACTCTTGGGTTTTTCCAAAATGGCAAACAAAGCATGCTCAACGAATAATGTCATAGAACACCCCATCACAATGCTCATAGATTTCTCAATGGCAAATGTGGCTGCTGCCAGCGATTGTTCTCAAGGAAAATGTCCTCTCATAATTGGATCTAAAATCACACTATAATATGCCAGAGGTTTGTACCCTAATGTAGTCCTCTGTGTAAGCACTGCTGTCACAACTGTCCCATTCATGTGCAAAAACAGGTAGAACTTCTCAGAATAAATGTGAATTCCTAAAACTGGAGCTGTACAAATTGCTTTCTTTAATTCTTCAAACCCCTCCTACGTTTCCTCAATCCATTCCATTTTATCCTTGTTTACCTGTGCTTTTTTTAGAGCTTGCAAAAGTGGTTTTGTGTATGAACTATAATCAAAATACCCAGGCTCTAACATAGTTGCATAATCCCAGGAACTGCTGCATTTGCTTTATTGCGTGCAGTTGTGCTGTTTTCATAATTGCCTCAGCCCTTTCAGGTGTGACCTATTTTCCTTCATGTGAAATCAACTGGCCAATGTACAACACCTCTTCTTGACAATACTGTAACTTCTCTTTGTCCACTTTATATCCCTTCTCTGCTATGATAATCATTAACTGAATCGAGTATTGCCTGCACTCATCTTCTGTCATGCTACAAACCAAAATATCATCTACGTACTGCAGCACAACACTTTTCAAATCAATAGTGCCTAGATTCATCTGAAGGACCCTATTAAAGATTGATGGAGACTCACAGTACCCTTGAGGTAAATGAGTGCTTTTCAGCTTAGTCTGATGGAAAGTAAATTATGTCACATCTTGGGAGTCCTTATTCAACGGGATTGAGAAAAACACATTTTTCAAGTCAATCACCACAAAATATCGTGCCTCAATGGGGATACTACATAGTATCATCGCAGGATTCGGAAAGAGAGGAAACTCTGCCTCTACAATCTGGTTAATCAGCTTCATGTCCAACGCCATGAGCCCCCCTTAGATTTCTTCACAGGGTACACTGCGGTATTGCATGGTAACTCTGATGTCACTAAGATGCCCTGTTCCATTAGTGCGGAAATAGTTTTAAAAATACCCTCATCTGCATCTCAAGACAGGGGATACTGTCTGCTCGAGGTAAAATTGCTCCTGGCTTCAGTTTAATCTTAACTTCTCCTACCCCTTTCAATAGGCCTAAGCCATAGGGGCCTGTACTCCATAACAAGGCTGGCACTTTTTCTAAGAACTCGTCAAAATATGCTGGACGCTGCCGCACTATCATCATTCACTGTGGGACCTCTCTTTTCTCTACTTTGATCCAGTAGGTAATGCTCATTTCAAATATTACTTCATTGTCCGCTGGATCATCTTTAAACATATCCTCATCTGTGACGTCAGTCAGTCTATACCCTTCCCAAATGGCAATCACTGTCCTCCATTGCCTGCCCTCATCAAATCTTTCAAGCATGGCCAAGTCCCATCATACTATGGCTGCAACTAGTTCTATGGGAATAGTCCATCCCCCCTCTTCGTCCATAAGTATCTGTGGCCTGAATAAAAACTTGTCAGGTATTCTCATAGTCTTTCCCACTCAGCTGGGTAGCCATGTTAACAGAATGTGTATCCCATAAAGAAATACTTCAGGTTCCATTGGCACTCCAATAGGGCCATGTGCCCTGTAAATGCCATAATAAATTTGCCCACGTTTAAATAATGTATCCCTGGAGTAGAACACACTGTGCCATCATCAGTGAAATAAATCGTCATATTAAGCTTCATCATTAAATCTCATCCCAGAATATTAGCTGGTGTCTATCATGAATACAATAATGGAACAGACATGTCACATTCTCATATAGAGACTGGCAATTCATCAGTAAAAGGAACTCTACTTGCAGCTCTAGAGAAGCCTTGAGCAATCATGGCATTTCCTGATAACGGAAATTTTCCATCTCTTATACTTGACCGAGTTGCACCGGTGTCTACTAAAAAAGAAAAAGATTTGCCTTGTATGGTCCGATCAACCCTTGGTTCCTCTCGGGGGTCTGGTGTTACCGATAGAAATTAACACATCAATCACCCTGTGAGCTGTCCTATTGTGGATATATGCTCATCCCTGTACCTGTAAAAGGACTTCCTCCCACTGCAGAGAAACACCCTATTCTAGGAGTCAGTAAATGCTCTGTGTTTGCGTTCTGTTGTATCTGCATGGGTGAATGCTGTGACTGCCCTTGCAGGGGATTTTATGGTGCTTACTGTGGATGTTGTGCCTGTTGCATTTGTGGTGCTTGCTGCATTTGCGGCGCTTGTGCTTGATACACCATCTGATCTTGTACATACGGATTCCTAGTCTGTGTACTATATGCAGGAGGATAAGCTGTCCCCTCTCTTGAGAATTGGCCATTCTGTACATACCCTTGGCTTCCACACATGCGCGCAATGTGCCCTGCCATACCAAACCTGCATTAGACCTTCATATCCCTCTCCCCTGGGGACCTGACCACCAAGATGAGGCTGCGCACAACATTGGGGACTGCAGCTGGAAAATTGGAACATGCCAGGTTCCACTTTGAGCCTGATGCATGCACAACATTATTATCTTGGTAATTTACATTATGTGCACTTCGTGATGTTACCGGCTCATAGCATCTTGCCTGGTGAGTGCGCAACAAGGATTATGTGACTTTTGTGATGTTTTGCTAGCACGGCGACTCCATAGCTATGTGCTAGGTACCACCTTCCAAGATGGCAACTTGTTTCTTCTGTCCCTCTTTGTTCCTTACCTGCCACAGCTCCTCCTGTAGAGTGATTGGTATGTGGGTTCTTCTTATG
Source organism: Ambystoma mexicanum (assembly GCF_040938575.1). Classification (NCBI taxonomy): domain Eukaryota; kingdom Metazoa; phylum Chordata; class Amphibia; order Caudata; family Ambystomatidae; genus Ambystoma; species Ambystoma mexicanum. The sequence continues at coordinate 432,869,923 of NC_090927.1, read as the reverse complement.
GCCCAATCCCGACGCCGGCAGGTGGACACCGGGCCTCCTTCCTAAGGACCGCCTTTTAAGGCCCTGTTTGTTTTCCCTGTTCGTTTTGCCGGTGAGTCCCTCCCATCTAATATTTCCTGCTCATGTTTGCTTCCCTTGTCCCCCATTCCCCTTCCAATGCCCCGTGTTGCTCCCCTTGTCCCCCCACCCCCCTCTGATGCCCTGTGTTGCTCCCCTTGTCCCCCCACCCCCAAATGCTCCATGTTGCTTCCCTTGTCCCCCACGACCCCCCTCCTTTGTCCTGCGTTGCTTCCTCTGTCCCCTTCCCTCCCCCCTTTGTTGCCCTGATGTTGCTCCCCCTTGATTTGTCCCCTTGCCCCCACTCCTCCTCTCTCTCCTTATCTGCTCCTTACCCCTCCATACCCCATGCCCCGCCCCTGTTATTTGTCTCTATACCCCCCCGCCCTCTTTCCCCTGCTTCTCTGTTGTTGTGGTCTCTCTCTCCCTCTCTGTACTCTGCTACCTCATATCCTTGCATAGACATGTTTGATGGCTACATGTCCTGTCCTCCACCCTCTTGCTCCTCTCCTTCCCCTCATTTCTTACCTTCTCCTTCCCCTCCTCCCCTCACCTTGGCCCTCCTGCCATCTCCCGGCACTACCCCAGTTGTCGCCAGGCATAATAATTGTAGTTGCCTGTCTTTCGCTGCCACCCTCCCTCTCCTTTCCCTCTCCCCCCTCTTTCTGTCCTTTATGTCAATTGGCACTTACTCTTATCACTTGTCTCATGACCTTTGATAGCAGCTTGTGTGTCCCCCCTTGCCCTCCTTGTCCTCTGCTTCCTTTACCCCACCATGCTCTATTCTGAATCGTCACCAGACCAAACAGCATAGTCATTAGTCATGTGCTTGTTCCTCCCTTTCCCCCTCACTCCACCCTCCCCTCCCTCTCCTCTTCCTCTTGTTATACACATGCACTACATCAATTGTCATCAGGCATAGTAATGTTACTGCTTGTTTGTTCTTATTTTCTTTTCCCTCTCCCTCTCCTACATAAATGTTTCAGCACTTGCACTATCGGAAATGTCGCCAGGCCTATTATGATAGTTATTTCACATTCTGAATTGTTTCAACGACTTGTAAGAATGTAATTCATTTTCTCCCATTTTCCCTCCCTCCTTGAAGCACTTTGAAACACATTATGTATAGGTGCTATACAAATAAACAATCAATCAATCAATCATACCACATTTCCAACATATAGGAGGTGCTCTTCAAACTTGCCCTCCTTGCATATTCTGATTATCATTCTGCATTTTATGAAAGCCACCTTGATTATTTTGAAAATTGCCTCTCCCTCTGAAGCCCATTCCTCAGCAACTTGGCATGAACCCATTTCCTACTTGGTACATCTGGCATTGAATATTTGCCTGTGATGTACCCATTGCTTGTTGCTGCATTCCCAGCCCTTCTCCGCTTGTCAATACCACCCCTTCTATGGCATATTTTGACAATTTCTTCAGCACTCACTTGGCTTCCTCAAGCTTCCTAGCCTCTTTCTTCTTCTTATTTTTCTCTTGCAATAGTCGACAGTGGTGCACTATGGTCAACTGTATCTCCGCCCAATGCCTTGTTTCCATTCCCACTAATTTCTTGAGCTGCCTCTGTTCTTGCGCCGGTAGTCCCTGACATAAAATATGGTAAAATACTGCACCCGATTTCCCCCACGGTTCCCACATTTCCAAAGTCCACTGTTCCTGAATATTTTGAATATAAGCAAGTGGATCCATGCCTTCTTGCATTTTACGTGCCATAATTGCACCTATATCTGACACGTCAGGATACTGTACCCTAAGAGCTCTCCACATGTCTGTCTACAATTATTAAATCGCACTCCGTCATGAGTTGGATTATCCGCCGTGACACTTGAGTAGCCTGCTCGTGTCCAAATGTCATCAGCCCTTTGTCTAAGAATGGCTGCTAAGAGTGTTTCCTCCTGTAATTTTTTCTAGGTCATCAATCCATTTTCCCGCACCTGCCATTAAACTAGGGAGTTTACATCTTAAAATATCTTTATCCATCTGTGGCCATGGGATATAGTGTGGCCTAGCTCCTCCTTTCTCCAAGAAAGGGAACTGCCTGAACCCAGACAAACACCCGAGCCATTTACCTGACATGTCCCAACACAAGGGTCAGGCAAAGTCAGGCAATTGACCAGAATCACACATATCTGATGGCCCTTTACTTCCGCACAGGGATAAAAGGTAGAGCACAGGATGAGCAAGGTAGACCTCACGACGAGAGAGCTAACTCATCACAGCAGTTCAAGAGGAGGAGAAAGAAGGCACAATCTGAGAGGGTGACAAGGAGAAAAGTGACCTTGCCCTGTCCGATCAAGGCCGGTGAAACCTCAGCAGAGGGAAGCGTAAGATCGCAAAAAATAGCCAGCGTGTATTGCAAAAGATGTCAATGGTACACAGGCCCTCCTCTGCTAATAACCAAGCCTGAGAGAGACGGTTTTCTCTGTGGTACAAAGCTTCACTCCAGGAAGAAGAAAAACCAAGCGGTTCATCACAGCCACTGAGTCAAGGGGAGAGCCGAACTGTGTTGAACAAAAGTAGCAAATGGCTAATTGAACTTTGAAAATACAAATATCTATTGATACTAAGAGGGGGGAAAACCAGCAACAGGGCAGTCCAGCACCACATGGGTACTCACTCAGGAAACTCTGGCTGATTACCCAATTGTTGAAACTACCAATACCAGAAGGACTTGGGAAAGGCGAGAAGGGGGTCAAAGTGGTCATACAAGAGTCTTGTAAAATCCTCTGTACAGTCGAAAGTCTTTGGCCGACAGAGGATCTAGAAGCTAAGGGAAGAGAATTCTGCATTGTAAAAGATGAATGCGAAAATGTGGGATTGAAAAGATTGGCAAGAATGAACCCGAAAGAGGGATGCCAATAAAGAGGGGGCACAATCTAAAGTCCCCGAAATACAGTATGCTGACAAGAGTGAACCCGGCTGAGGAATGTCCACAGTGAACTGTTTAAAAAAAGACATTAAAATATGTGAACATCACAGATGAAACAGTATTAAAAGTCTTGGTGAACCCAACGCTGGTAAGATAACATTTGAGAAGGGTCTGAGACCGAACGAGGGAGATTCAAAGGGGTGAACAATCATTACCTGAAGATTTGTGAATGGCAAAGAAGAAAGCGTGTAAGTGAAAGCCGTGTTGACCTGAACACCCACGGACACGTGAAAGAGCAGATAGTTATTAAAAGGCAAGCAGAGCGAATCCGACGGAGGGAAGCCGATATTCAAGGGGGGCTCTGAGCTTGGAAGAAGGGGACCCAACGGTGAGAAATTATCACTGCAAGTGCAACCAGAAAAAAATAAATTGTTGAACTTTTGTTGAGTACGCTGAACCTATCTGGCCCTCAGAAGCAAGAACACATAGCTGCCAAAGGTCCTGATACCATTAAGAACTTTTTATGGATCTGGGCCCGGAAGAGGGGAATCCAGGGGTCAAAAAATATCACCCAATGTACAAGCAAACAGGAGCTTTTGTTAATTATTTTGTTATAGACATCAGGTCCTCGGAGGCAAGAGACTTTGCGAAGAAAAGAGACCTAACAACCGAAGGCCTTGATAAACTCAGAGCAGAACTGTTAGCTCGTGCTGGGAAAGCTCAAGCGTGTGCTGTGCTCCAGAGGCCTACCTTGTCCCATGCTCAAAATATGGGGAAGGGAGAGCCAACTATTGCATCCTGACTTTTTCTTTGTGAACATTTCCTTCATTCTTATGAACATTATCCCACACTTCTTTTGTATTTAGCATAAGTATTAGGATTAGGTTTTCTTAGTATAGGCCTTCTTATTTGATACAACACTACAAGGACTGCCTTATTATTGTGTGATGGTCAAAGCTTGTGCTCATCTTGGATTTAGGTTTAGATTAGGCATTTTTCCAACCTACCTATACAGTTTATTAAACACCCTTGAAATGTGATCACTTGTGTCTGTCTTTACTGTTGCCACCACAAGTCCCTTACACCATTGAGGAAAAGGGGTTCCCTGGCATGAAAAACAAATACAACTAAAGCCATTATCTGCTGGGCTAGGCTGGTCAGAAGAGACAATGATAGCTGATGAAATATTCCTAACATCCTCGACAGTAGAGAGGGGCTCCTTTTGCAGGTTGAAATACATCCTTGGAATGTTTTCACCATTCCACAATGGGTTTCAAGTTTACTATGTTATTGGTTGACTTAGGTAAAGAATTTAAGATGACAAGCAATTTTTGTGGCAGAATTATTGGCTAGGTTGATTTAAGACATCTAATATTTTTACCTACTTTCTAAAATGGCCTCTATGTAGTTTGAGCAGTGTATAATTCAGGATGTTCATTTTATTAGGATATTTAATCCAAATCCTGTGTGATTTCCAAAGTGATGATTCGAGAAGTGCAAGATTGAGGGTATACTGTTACTCTTTAAATCTTCTTGGTGTTAAAAGTTTAGTATAAGCTGGGGCAATACGGTCAACAAGATTAGTGATAGTCTGGTAATATTGGCTGACCATAAGGTCAGGATCTGCCATATTGGCAAATGATTCAGACAGCATAGCCAAACTTGGAGGTAGCGATTGGGCTGTAAGGGCATGTTTGCTTCTATAAGTAATCCAAATGTTGTCTTTATTAGTTGTGTTTGTAGTAATGAGTCTGGGTACGCTCAAAATAATAACTAAGTGATCAGACTATACTAGTTTGAGAAGTGTCCGGTTCTCAAGAGAGATATTCCTTGAGAAAACCCAGTCAATGGTCCTACATTTATTGTGGGTCGAGACTGTGGGAACTGAAGTATTCTGTGCAGACACTGGAAATGAGAGTTATACGTATATTTAAAATTATTAATCTATATGTTAAGGAGCTCCACTGCTCTACCAGTCTGCCTGCTTTGTCCTCTCTTCTCAACCTTCTACAACCATTGGTCTTTCCCCACATTTGATTCTCAGCCTCCAAGTTCTGCCAGCCAACACTAGGGATACCACAGCCATCTCACTCCACATAGTCCCATAGATACCCCAACCTCCTCCTACATCTTCCTGATCTAGTCAGCTACAGTCTGCCTGCCATCTCCTGTCTTTGCCCTTTTAAGTCTTGGGATCTGCTCCTTCCCAAGCTGAGGTTTATATTATGAAGTTTTGATTCTATTTGTTCCCATATCCACCTGCATCCTCTGTCTTGTGCTCTTTTGATTCTTAGTCGGGTTTCTGTTATCATTCTCTGTTTGTCCACTACCACAGGTTTCGAATTGCAGAACCACGGGGTGGTAGTTTGGTATTTAGCCTCCTTCCACTGCTAAATTCAAATGGAGATACCCCTGTTGCTGAATGCGGTGAAAACCTGTGTAGTACCACAGCATCTTGTATTGCCAACTTACAATCCATACCATTGGCTACCGCCCACCTTATGGTTTGTGAGTAATATATCACACTTGTGCAATCCTCTACGGCATCACGCTTTTGCTGTTCCTCCATTTTCTTTGACTTAATTGTACCCCATTTTCTGACAAAAGCACACTGGGATTAACTTCCCTTCAGAATGCCTCATCTAGGAATCCTATGACACGTCCTGAGCTAATATCAGTGGTCACCTGTACCTCTACCCACCAAGTGAGCAAGTCAATTATCACCACGCAATACGTGGGGAAACCCTCAGACCTTAATGGATCCATAATATCTGAGTGGACCTTCTCCCACGACATGTTAGGGATCTCACTCAATTTCATAAGTCATTTATGGCTCACACTTCACAAAGGGTACACTCCATGGCATGTCGCTCCATATGTGTTTTGCATCCTGGCCACCAGTAGTCACACCTCAACCATTGCTTGATCTTCATGATACCCTGATGTCCTTCATGGGCTATTATCCTCTCTCTTAAATCCTCCAGAGGAATCACTCTCTCCCCGCTTTTAAGTCGAAATGCCTTGACGTACCATTCTTCCCTAACTTGCCATAGACCTTCCAGAATGTTCTTCTTTAATCACGTGTTATCATGATTGCACTCTTGGATACCATGATTTAGAAATCAGGGGTCCTGGATCAAGCCCTATTCTGCCCAGGAGGGCTTCTTAGAAAACAAAGATACAAGTGAATGGGATACAAGTGTTAAATTGTTAAACCCTCCGCTTCCTTTTCCTATCTGGCCGAGGTTATACCACCAAGGGCCTGGAAGAGATGGATGGCAATTCATCAGATTGTTGACACAAATAGTGGCCGCTCCATGGAGGCCAATCTTCTGGTGTATAAATCATCTATTATACCAGGAATTCTATTCACATTGGAGGTCTTGCTTGAGAATGTGGTGAAATGGCTGCCTAGAATTGAAGCCAGAACTACTACAATCCCTCTTGAGTCTCCCTGGGTCTGTTCCTCTACAGGTGATTAGGTTAGAGTTAGGACTGCCATAGCTGAGGTCACTTTGGTTGGTCTCGGTCTGTAAATGCTGGGTAAAACTTAAATATGGGGGCCCGATTAGGAGTAAATTGTTGAGTCAGACACAGGCTCATGCCAGGCGTTTCTCGTGGAGTACGTGTTTAAGGACTTTGATAGAATGGTCAAATCCCATTGTATGGGGGTTGGCTTGGAATGCACTTCTGAACGAGAGATGCCATTGTTTCTGCACAAGTTAGGGAAAAAAAGCAAAGACTAGGATAGTAAGCTTGGCCTGACTCTAAGTATCTGGCTTATTGGTTGCAGGGAATGTTTCAAAGCGGTTCGTAGGAGTTATTTGACTTAGTGGATTGAACCTGCATTGATTCATTTTATTCTGTACTTGCAGTTTGATATTTTGGCCGTTTTAGCTAATACAGGAGCATGGGTGGGTATTCCAAGGGAGAGGAGGGTTTGCCGCTTGCGTGGAGAAGAGTTAGAAACCATTCAATAAAAACTCACACAGTGTACTGCCCGTAGGGCGAATTACAAGAAAGGCTACTCCAGGTTCAGATCACATGATTCGGACCAGTTCTGCTGTTTGCTCTTAGGAGCTGAGTTCCTAGTGTGTTTAGCAGCAGCCTTTCATATATGGCAGCGGGTCAAGATTAGACATGGGGCTGTCATGGAAGGATGAGGTGTGATTGATTTTAAATTATGAAATGCATTCTGTTAATGTTTCTTTTTAGTAGAGATTTTAGGTTTCTTTTAACTATAAAATGAAATTAGTGAATGGCGCTTTTTTGTAGGGATGTTAGGCTTTTTCTAACATGGTGGAAGGCAAATGTTTGTAATCTGTCATTGTGTGGATGATGTGTGTTTCTAATTTTATATTTTCATTCTTTATATATGTATTTTATGCATTAGTGTAAAAGGTTGCATGTTGCAACCAGAAGAACTTAAGTAAATTAAAAAGAGAAAAAAAATAAAAGGATCTGATATGATATGATATGATGTGGCATTTATAATGCACCTGTACACAAGTGTTTCTAGGCACGACGGTATGGGGATATGGGTAGGTATGGGACATAAGAAAGATTTGGTAGATACCATTGAGAGAACTGGCACACGAAAAAGCACAGAAGAATGAATTACCTTCTTTGGAATGGCGGAGTACTATGCCAAATGTGTGCCGAAGTGTGCAGACAGGATGGTAACCCTGAGGGAGTTAGTGAGAAACGGTGCAAATGTTCGAGTGACTGCAATGAGGAATTCCTAGTATTAAAGTTGCCTTGAGAAATGCTGCTATGTTAAGCAACTACAAGGAGGTCAGAAGAACCATAATTGTGACAGATGCAGACAATGATGGTCTAGGTGTGGCCCTCATACAGAAAGACCAGGAGCAAGAATACACAAGTGCATTTGCATCAAGATACTGCAAATTTTTGCTGGTAGGGTAACTGAATTACCTCCAACTGCTAGCTGGAGATAATTCTTCCACCCCACAGACAAACTTGTACTTGGCCGATGCGGATACATGCCATTATAAAGTAATACTGTCATGTTATTTCCACACTGGCCAAGTTGTAATGAGGACCAGAGTCTTCTACCGTAGAAGTCAGGAATCCGCAACCGCTACCCGGGAGATTCAAACCGAGTGAAGGAGATAGGATTAAGCACTGCTCTTGAGAAGGGATCAATAGCGCGAGACGTCGCTGAAAAAACAGGGGAGCCGGCAGGAGGCCAACTCCTACCAGGATTGCAGAAGGAGTGGCAGTCCCACACATGTGGTGAAGTGGACCATCAGGTTCAGTCAAGCGATGTTCCTGAGAAGGGAGCAAGAGGGCGAGACGTTGCCGAAACAGCAGAGGAGCCATCAGGAGACATACTCCTACCTGGATTGCCAAAGGAATAGCAGTCCCATACCTATGGTGAAGTGGACCATCAGGTCTAGTGATGGCACCAAAACCGTTCAAGGTTAGAGGGGCTTGATAAGCTACTGGAGAAGGCCAGTTTGAAACAGAAGAGGACTGTTGAGGCTGGCAGGAGGTACTACGAACCCTAGAAGAGCCAGTGGAGCATATTGTTTGGAAAGCAGGTAATGGGGAACACAGGAGACTGGGCGGGTGGAGTGGAGAACCAATCAAATCCTCAGGGGTAAATGCCCTCATCACAGTTGGAACAGAGGTACAACTGACCACCAGAGAAGGGTCTGCAACCCGCACATTAACCCAGAAAGATTCAGAGGAAGTCTCCCACATACTGGGGGTCAAGTTAAGCCACTGACCACCAGGGAAGGATTGAGCACCCAAGAACAGAAACGTAATCCAAGTCATCTTCTTTGTAGCAGTACCTGGCAGCAAAGTAACCCAGGTCTGCCAAATCAAAGTAGTTGAGAGATACTGGTCTGTGACCCGTACCCACAAGAAAAGAAGATTGCAAGTCATCTTCCTCATGGCAGCACTTGGCAGGACAGAGCACCAAGTGCTCCTCGTGAATGAAGAGAAGCCAGGGTCTGAGACCGTCAACACAATTGGATTTTTTTTGTCAGAGGCCAGGGGAAGAGAGTCATTCCCCCTGGTGTTGTTGAACTGTGAAACCAAAGGAAAGAAAGAGCAGGGGAAGGGAGACATTCTCCCTGCTGTTATTTAACTGTGAAACCACGTGAAAGAAATTCCATGGGATGGGAGTAATTCCCCCTTGCGGTATAAACTGTGAAAATAAAATTAAGAAGAATCAGGAGAAGGGAGTCATTCAAGCTAGTGTTATGAACTTTGAGAACAAAGCCAATGAAGGCCGGGAGAAGGACCTCATTCTCCTGGTAGTTGAGCTTGCAAGGAGGATCAAACCAAGTGATCCGGGGGAAGGGTCATTCCCCTGTGAGTAAAGAAATAGTGAATGTTCTGATGCAGAGTGTTAAAGGATCAGCAAGCCTTTGTTTGTGAAGGATTAAAATCAGGGGATGGGTGTCATCCCCCCTGGTGAAGAACTTGCAACCAGACATGTGCCATCCAGTCCAGGAGAAGGGAGTCATTCTCCTGGATCAAGAACATTGATGTAACCTTTAGTTCAGTTATAAGTGTAAGGGGCGGAGATAGGGATGTTTTGACACAGGAAGGTAGACTCTTTAAGTTACAAAGACATCCCGACAGACCCATTAGGACTTCAGCTGAGGCAGGGAAACCTCTCATATAGGGAAAGATACATTTATATTGAATGCAAGTCTATATCAATCACCATGCCACCTGTGAGTCTGTCTCCTCTATCTGCACAGCTACAGTACCGCAAGACAAGAATCACACTGAAGGTTGTCTTTCAAGGTTTACAAGTAAGGAAGTGCAAGTCATTGAAGAGGCCACAGAGTATATCATTATATCATGTCAGTGTCGAGTCAGTCCATCCCAGAGGAAGAATGGAAGGAAGCAATGGAGAACGATGTAGAGTTAATTAAAGTAATTGATGGTATCCAAGAGAAAACAAAGATACAAGTGAATGGGTTGTTGTAAACTGATGCACTCCCTCACTTTGCAATCACCATACTCTCTGAAGAAGAATTGTGGAGTATCGCACCTAGGTATGTCAAATTGTTATTTTTATGTGGCAACACTTATTTTGCATGACAATTTTCGAAATACATATCAAAAATCATACGGGGTATGACAAAAGCAACAAGTGAATAATCAAAAATTACTCATACAACAAACAGAGTACAAATCACTACTGTCGATATAAGACGACAGGGGACAAACATTAAACATTTAAAACAAGGGCATGACATGGCCTTATTCACATCAGTATTAGGGCATTGGTAACACTGTAATTTCAAAGTTCGTCTAAACCAAGGTATTTCAGCTGTCTATATGGGCTCGATGTGCCTCTAGACTAACACGGCCTTCATCAGGACAGGGGAACTGTATGATCGTGATGTTCCGAAGGTGCTGTGAAAAGTGCAATGAAATATGGTGTGGGAGGCGCTAAGCTAAATGTTTTTATAAGGTGACAAAATCACTCAGTGTGCCAAAAAACAGGGTTCATAGACATAGCTTACCTGTGAATTAAGAATGGCCACGGGTGTACTAATGGGTTAATTTCCATCGGTCAAAAAGTCACAGTGGACTCCTGTTAATGAACAAATAATAGGACGGCTTAGTGTTGTCTCCTCATCATTTGTTGTAAAAATGCAACGCATCAGAATTATACGCAAATGTTTTATACAGGACCACAAATGTCGGCTTACCTCAACATGTGTTCCTGTAAACTTTGCGGTTCCTCACATGAAAAATGATGGTAGGTCTGCTTCCATAGGTGTCCTAGGAGAGGGCACACAGTTAGTGGGACCAATGATTGTGGGTCAGCGATAGCACTGTGTTGGGGGTGATTCACAACTCCGTGCCTACCTTTGACGTTGTCTCCTGTCAAACAGGCAAAAGTAAGGAGCGGTTAATGCGCCCAAGGTCTCTTGAGACAGAACGGTCTGCAATAGTGATGCAGGCTTCTTTGTCTGTGGCGGTCCCAGCGATGCAGTGTTCCCAATGCTGTTGCTAGGTCACGTCAGTATAAATATTGGCGGCCATCTTGGAGAGGTGAAATCTGCGGTGTTAGGGAAAACTGTGCCTAATGCCTCAATATGGTGTAAAAACACACGTGAGACAATATAGGTGGATGCCCTGAAGGGGCATAACATTATGGTAAACGAATACCTCATGTATACACATGTTGCTATGGTAACGGTCTGTGTGACCTATACATGGTATAGTCAATGGACTGCAGGAGAGGATGACATGGAAAGCTAAAGTGTAGTGTTAGAACCGGATGTGTTCCAACAATGGGGTTGAACAACACGGGCGGGCAAAATTGCATTCTGAATGTGCCCGGAAAGGGAACGGCAGCATAGTCTGTACACACTAGTGTACCGCTATAGGGCAAAACTCTGGTGCTTCCTAGATGCTGTCTATTGCGGTTTGAAAGGAACATGGTCTTTGATATCATGTGTTCTGTCTTCACCATGCTGCCGTTCCCGTTTAACAATTCCCAGGTATTCATAACGAAGGGTCTGTTCCACTTTAGTACCTCCAAGCCACCAAGTGTTATTAGAACCACCAAAATACCATTTTTGTCTTTAAGGTATTTATACTTAAATCAATTCATTCAGCATACTGGCAGAGTGCACTAATGGTGTGCCGTAATTTTATGGCAGTCCATTCTAGAATGACCGCGTCATCTGCATATGCTGAGCACAATATATCCTCCTGCTAAAGTGCATGGGGTGATTGTGTATTCGAAAAACTGTGCAAAATTAACAGTACAAAGATTGTAGAACAGGGGTGCCAGAAAGCACCATTTGTGGGAAAAGAGGCAGACAGCCCTCCCTCCAGTGACTATCTTACTCTCACACTTGTGTGCATGTATAACATTTGTATGCAATATAGCAATGACGGGTAGATCCCCCATTTCTCCATTTTCTCCCACAATTTCATCCTATTAACATTGTCAAAAGCGACTTGATAATCCACAAAGCACAAGTACAAAGAGGACCCCATGCAGCGATAAGTATCCAAAACTAAAGTAAGGAGAACACAGATGGGGTGCGAGACACTAAGGCCCTTTCTAAAGCCCATTTGGTGAGTGTGCAACAAATACTGAGAGGAGAATCACTCCGTGATCATTTCTAAAAGATTGGCAAACACTTTAGCACTCCAATCAAGCATTGGCAACAATCTGAAGTATTCAGGGTCAACGCGAGAACCCTGTTTATAAACTGGGATTAAAATCTATTCTTTTCATGGCACAGAGAATCTGCCGTTATTACAGATTTCCAAATATATTTCTTTCAATAGGGCCACCCAAAAAATAGAATCTTTCTTGATTAATGCAGTGCATAACCCATCTGGGCCCATCACCCAGGATACTTTCGATTTTATAATAATACCCTCCAATACTGCCTTTCTAATGTGCCTCCATACTGCTGTGCACACCAAGACCATACACCCAGAACTCAAGGGGTTTCCCATAGGGACCCAGCATCGATTCTTAATACAGGCTTCCCACTTTGTTTCAGGGATGGCCGATACTTCATTTGACGCATGACCTGTTGTGTAGTGTTGCATGAACTGCCAAACTTTTTTCCCGTCATGGGTTGTATTTGGGATGTTAATAAATCTCCACCTGCCTGAGCAGTCTTGCCACTTGTGTACTCGCAACCATTGTTTATATTGCTTTTTGATCTTATCAATGCAGACCTTTTTATTTTAATTTACATTTTTTGCATTTATATAGCGCTACAGACTCTCAGGCAGCTGAGCGTTGCTTACCCACGGTGTGTGGTGCTCATTTATCGATCTTGGTAGGATGAAAGGCTGAGTTTAGCCCTGCCGGGATTCGAACCTTGTCAGCAGGCTCTACATGGATGCCAAAGCGAGCACTCTACTCGCTGTGCTATCTGACCAGCTACCTGGTCAGATAGCTGCCTGGTCAGATTTTCAATAATGTCCACTCCCTGGCTTCCTAATTTTACATACAGACATACTTAATTATTTTTTCTTCTTTGCAATTCACAACTCAAAAGTAGAACCCGATTCCCACTATATTTACTAACTGCAAGATGTCTGCACCCTACGGGCCAGTATAGATCCATCATTCGCCTTAGATTCCAATGGCTTGCCCTCATGATTTCCCTTCCAGTGTGACCACTAAGGGCTAAGGCCGAATAAAAGCTGTCAATATTGCAAGTTGTCAATAGTAGTCGTTTTCCTTGGACATTTACCGACGGATTACACGGCAGAAAGGGGGAACCCTCACTCTCTCAGCCAAACATCTCATATGCTGCATGGCACGATCACTAATATGAATATCATCCACCTTAAATTTGGATACCAATTTCAGGATAACAGAGTTATCAAAAATGAAATCTATAATGCTATGCTGAGCACCATTAGACCAAGTCGGTTTACTTACAGTTGGTCCAAGGGTCAAAGGATGGAAATCAAATTTGCCAACACTGCCACCCATTCCTGTCCCTTTTTTTTGACAAAGGTGTTGAACCCTCTACTGTTCACAGGCCTATATGCAGGAGGGTAATCTGCATTAAAATCTCCAGTGAGAATTACTCCTTTTTTATGGGGGTATTCAGACCATCACCTTAAGGTATACATTACAACAGTTTTTAACTTCCGAGAAATGGTATCTCCCGGTTGATCATATAAGATGGTCAGCAGCGTGGCACCCGTGCCTAAGCGAAAAGCCGGGATCACAACAGACAAGAAATTACTATGAACCCTCACACCCGGCCCGGTTAGTGTAGAAAACTCACTTCTTACTACCATGCATAGCAACGGGCATTGATGATAAGCCAAAAAACAAAGAGAAACCATCCATGGTGAAGGGTGCAGTAAGCCAGGTTTCCTGTAATAGAAAGAACTGTACTTGACATAATTGCTCACAACCCCTAGGGTTCAACAAAGAAAGACTGTTGGCCCATTGAATCCCATGAGATGAGATGCACAGATGTAACCTTGTCCTGTCAGGGGGTCAACCCACATAATTGCCCATTTTAGACCAATTGCCCAATATTCTAGGTTGCTTGGGTCATTCTTGTGTGTGCGACCTTCCTTGGCCATGTGCCCCCATTGCACTAGGATTTGGGCTGAGCCCTTCCCCCTAAGCCAAAACCTATGGAGGGCAACATTGATGGCTGAAAAATATATACTTCAAAAAATATATACTTCAAATCCCATTTTAGCCAAAGGTTGCACATTTTTCCCAATTTGTTCCGCTACCATAGCAGCTGTGCAAGTACCAAAACCTAATTGGTGGTATGCCCTGAAGGCAGTTCCAACCTCACAATATTGTCAGTAGAAATAATAGCAAGATCCGGAATATAAAAGGAAAGGTAAGGCAACCTAGATCGGTTCAAAAAGGGACTAGCTGACGTAGTATTCAGCTCCACAATATTGTCATATTTAGTGCAAACAGAACCATAAAAATCCCATGCATAGTTGGTCCTTGTGAAAACAGGTACTTGAGATTGGTCTGGGTGATTATCCAATGTCAGCGATTTTGGGTTAAGTGCTTGCTCTGGAATAATGGGCTGGTTGCAACCTGAGGTCATATTGGTGGGTATTTTGGCCATAGTTGTGGCTGCTGAATTTAAGTAAGGTCTGGAATTCGCCATCGTCCTAGGTGTAGATCGTAAATCACTACTCATGCCAAAGCTGACATGGATCCTGCTGGACGTGGCTTCTTCCATTCCAATACACACTTAGTTTCAGTCTGAGTAGATGTAGACCTTAATTTGAGTAAAGGATCCGTGCCAGCCTACACCCATTTGTCCAAAAGGCCCTCAAGAGTCACCTGTCAAGAGGAACGTCTCTTAGCTCATTGGTTACCATATATTGACCTGGCTTCACATATCACACTGTGGGACCAGAAAAGTTCTGTTCTTTCTTAGGATGTGAAGATTTAGCAGAAGCAGGCCATTTTCTTTGATTGTGCAGTTGATCTATTCGGTGAGTAGTCTTACGCTTCGTCTTGTTCCTGCATTCTGGTGAGACAAGCATAGATTTCTCCATATATAAAGCCTCCAAAGCATGCTCTTCCGAAGCCGCTATTATTTTCAGGGAAACCAGATTCCACATCCTATACCGGTCATGTGGAGCCAACACTTTGCACAGACTGGCTCATGTTAGTCATTGTGCAAGGACCCTTTGTTTGATCACTAGGGAGGGGCCTTATGGGTGAAGAGATCCTAATATAACCCATATCTGCACTGTGGAATGAGCTTGGCACAGAGCTAGAGATAATAATAACGTCAACCACCAGAGCCAAAATACATTTGGTCTCTAATTGCTCTTCAGCCAATTGTGTACACAATAATAACAAGGAGTCCATTTTTGTAGAAATCATGTCCAAAGAAGAGGCAATGTCTGAGGTTTCCACAAGTTGCACCAACAAAGCACCATTATACTGTACTGCAGCATCTTCAGGGCTGATGCTAATATATGTGGAGTACTCAGAGGGGGATAGAAGGTTTTACAGGTCCGGGCTGGCCGATAAATGTGTTATGTTGCTATACAGAGAGTCAGCTGGACACAAGAATTTTGCTGCAAGTTCAGGCTCAGTTTAAGCAGGGAACCATTATTGCCAATCATTGGAGATCCGAATAAAAGGCTCTTATCACCTTCCCTGTTGTTTCCCACCCAGGTCACAGAATCAAACCCACTTTGTCCACTATGCTGTCCCCTGGGGGCGTCGGCAGAACAACCCACTTGTAAAAAAAAACACACCTTTCAGATGGGGGGTGTCCACCTGCCCTTTCTTCCCTTTTTAACTTTTTTTATTTTAGGCTTGCTGTTAGAGCGCATTGGACCATGACAGGGTCTACGAGCACATTTCCTCGAGGAGGCAGACATACTTTGCAGCCCATATTTAGAATTTGTATTTGCTTTCATTTTGTAAGTTGTCTGAAAATAAAGGGCACACTTTGGCACAGGGCTGCAGAACGGTCCTTAGTCCAATATAAAGGCCCTCTACCGGGAGAAGAAGCGCTGCACAGATCCTAGTAAAAAAGCTCTGTGCTTACGCCCTCTCCACCCCTGCAATTAGTGCAAGGACTCACTCCGCTCTATGTGTCCCTCAGAGACCACACCGTTGATCCTAACAACCACAACATGCGGCAAGGCAGGGACACAGAAAGGCACAGTGTGTATAAGCACTGTCTCACAAGCTCACCCTCACAGGGGCTTCCAGGCTTCCTGCTCACTCCTGCTCCAGACTGTCCAAGACTGTAGATGGCTCTCCACTGTGCTCGCTGGCACTCCGCTCCTGCTGGGACATTGTGTCTTTCCAGGAGAAACTTGGAGCAGTATTCTGGTGTAACACGCAGTACTAAGTGCTACCGTTCACATTCCTGACCATCTCACCCAACGCACAGAACTTTCAAAAGCATGGACCACGGAACCTTCAGCAGTCCGGAGCCACTGCTGTGGACAAAGCCCAACCGGGCCTGATGCAGCACCCTGATACCGTAACGCTGATGATCACTTCTCTTCTTGCCGGCAGAGAGTGAAGGTGAAAGGACCTCTCAACGTTCCGACGTCCCAACACCAACACCAGCCAACATCAGCAGTGTCAAGCCGCACCTCTCGATCCTGTTCACTCACACTATTGTCTTGGAAGAATAACATACCTTCATCTCCATTGAAGAGCCTATAACTGATGTTTTGGAATACTGGTGAAGCTGACACCAGTCCAAAAGGCATTCTCACTTATTGATACATGTGTTCTGGTGTGATAAATTATGTGAATTGCTTGGACATTTCATGTTGGCGTACTTGGTGGTATGCAGCACTGATATCCAGGATCAAAGAATACTCTCACCGTCCCAATAATTAACAGTAATCAATGAATACTCAGCCTTTTCTAATGTGCCCAATTTAGCAATGGCATTCTCTGTCAGGTACACTTTTCCTTGCACAACCCGGTTCTTGAATTGTAGGTAGGCATGGAACCACCCCAGCAGATACATTTTCAACCCCCATACTCTGACGGCCAAATGTCAACTTTGTGCACTACTCTCATGTTCAATACTTCATTGAATTTCTTCTTTGGCACAATGGAACACTTTGCTGTAGGGACCACCGCCATGGTTATGGGCCTTCCATCTACATGTGCTATGGTTGTGGGGCAATCCAGGGTTTTGTCCTCATTGATTATCACTTATGTGTTTTCCTCTACTTCCTGGCTATATTTTTCTTCTATGCAGTGGACATATTCTATAGACCTAAAGCACCTTGTGGTATGCCTCCTACTATTGCACTTCCTGCATATTATTTGTCGAGCAGGGCAATTTGGGTTGCTTGCCCAGTGCGTACCGCCATCACATCTGAAGCACTGTTGATTCTCACTGAGGTTGGAATGCCTTCTGTTGCTTCTTCCTCCGTTCATCCCTCTTCTGTGATAACCACACCCACAATATGGTTTGAAATTTGATTTAATGGCTTGTCTCTGACTTTCTCGACCTTGGTGTGGATTGCCGGACTGCTACCTCATTTGCGGTGTTACAGGGAGTTTCAGCTACCTGTGTCTTTATACTCACCCTATCTAGTGATTTCACACATGCCTCCATGTACTCAACCTCCTTTGCTATGCAAAGAACCTCATCCAGTGTAAGGTCCCTTTTTTGACCACAGTTTGTCCCTCCTCTTGCCATTCCTACATTGTAACATGAATAGGTCTCTCAGTCTCTCCCATTTGCTGTCCAAAACTACACACACTTGCCAAATCTTGCATCGCGTAGTGTTTATCAATCTTTTTCATGAATTTCTTGTGCAGATCTGGTAGGTTGCCTTGCAGTTCCAGGCAGTGCATCAGTAGGGATTTCTTCCTTTCCTTTACACATTTTATGTCAAATACCACAGTATAATAGTGCTGAAATGATTTCTTCCAGTGGTCCCATAGTATGGGTGGCTTTCCAGGAACATCATGGGCTGGTTTATATTTTGCAATGTGATTTGTGGGCTCTTGCTTAACTTACGATGTAGTTGTTCGTCAGAGATGTGGTCAGTTGGTGTTGGCAATGGTGTTTATGTGATTTCTGGTGGTCAACAATACACTCTGATTTTGCTTTTTTGGGCTTTGTTGTGTTTGAACCTTTACTCTGTTTCACCTGAACAGCGTCTTTATCTCCTTTTTTGTGTGAGTGCACCACTTCATATTCCTTTGCCTTTGTCTGGTCCAGCGCCTCCTCACACTCCCTGTCCCTCAAGGATTTATTTTCCATTTATGTATTGTTATCTTAGTCTATTGTTTATTGGATACAATTCTACGTAATCTGAAGCTTTTTATTTTTACTATAGCAGTGCATTACTGCTTGTCTGCAATGGAGCAATGCAGTTCATTGGACGTGGAGCAGTTGACCAGCAACCTGCCCACATGCTTGTGATCCAGCCATGTCTCCTCCCTGCCCCTTGAAAGTGTGATGGCCTTTATTCCCACCAAGAAGTAGTGACATTTGGTGGCAGTGGTGGGATAAGGCCAAACACCATGGAAGCTCTAATTAAGATGTTGAGTGAAGGCCAACATCTATTGAAACAAGCGCTGCAACTACAAAGCCAACAAGAGGAAGCCGACCGCCAAGTGTTTCTGCAAGCCTTACAGGTACAACAGGCCCAGCTAATTGATGCAACCAATCTAAGGCATTCACAGGTCCCGGCTTCAGTATTCAAGATGTATGCCACCGGTGAAGACCCAGCCCATTTTTTGGTAAATTGTGAGAGGGTCGCTAGAAACACCCAGTGGCCAGGCGATAGATGGTGCCACTACATTGCCCTGTTCATGACCGGGGAAATGCAAAGCGCATGCCAAGCCGCCAATCCACCCAGTGACACCAATTATGTGGATATGAAAAGAGTAGGTCTAGAGAGGTCAGGGCACGATGAAGAAGTCTATCGGATTAAATTTCGAGAAACCAAGTTACAAGCTGACGAAACGCCAAGGCAACTGTACTACCGAGTGAAGGAGTTAGGTGACAAGTGGTTGCAAACCGTTACTACCACAACTCAAGAAATGGCTGAGAAGATCATCCTAGAACAGTTTGTCGAAGCTTTACCACCGCCTGTACAGCGCTGGGTGAGACAGCACCATCGCCCTACTCTGATGGAAGCAGTGAACCTTGCCTCAGCATACCAAAAGGCAGGCCACAGCAGAATGATCTCTTATGCTGGTCCTGCCACAGGTGCCACAGATAGACCGGCTGCAGTCAGCAGACCAACCAGTGTTCCGAGATGGCCAAACTCCATGATACGACAGACGGATTGGGGTGGAGTAGGCACTAGACACCACCCCAGCTCAGAAAGCCATCCTGGAACTACAGTTTCTAGACCACCAAATGTGGGAATCCGAGGTCGCCAATGCTTTGAGTGTGGAGAGTGTGGCCATCTCACACGACTCTGTCCCAAACGAAGCAAACAAGAACCAATGGATGTTGGGACTTTAGAAATTCCTCAAGAAGATGAGCTCAATGAAGCACTCCCAAAATCTCTGTATGTATATACATGTGATGTTGAGGTGGATGGACAACAAACGCGCATCATGATTGACTCTGGAAGCCTGCAAACAGCTGTCACGGCCGACCTGGTAGGTGAAGTGCCTGAGTCTAATAGTAGTATTCCTATAAGATGTGTGCATGGGGACGTGAAAACATATCCAACCAAGGAAATCAGGATAAAAGTGGTGCGGGAACACATGGGGGTGAGAGCTGCTGCGATGCCGGTGTTGCAAGAACCCCTCCTGATAGGGTCTGATGTGCTTGATCTTCCTCGCTTGATTCAAAGCATAGAGAAGGACTGGTTGGAGAGTGCCCCTTTCCATAAACAGGAAATAGAAGCACCACTTTTCAAAGAAAGAAAAAGTCGGGCAGATCGATGGAAAGACAGGAAGGACTGGCTTGAGAATTATTTTTTTTTCAATCACTGTAGATTGGAGGTTGAATGAGCAAGGGGACAGTTTCCGAATGGCTCAGGAGTTGGACCCCATTCTGAAACATACCAGAGATTCAGGAGGGGAAAGCCAAGAAGGGAAAAACCAGAGGTACATCAAGGATAAGGGTTTGTACTATTGTGAAACACCAGACTCAGGGTGAGAACCAGTCAGGCAGCTCCTGATTCCCAGTAAATATTATAAGACTCCTAGAAGTGGCACACGTGCAAATCAGTGAAGGACATCTGGGAGCTGAGAGAACAACACAAAAGATACTGGCTCGATTCTATTGGCCAGGAGTGTATGGTTAAGTGGCGAGATTCTGTCAGCAGTTCCCGGAGTGTTAGAGGAAGAATAAGGCTGCGGTTATAAAAGCTTCACTGCAGCCGATTCCATTGATTGTAGAGCCATTTCACCGGATAAGAATGGACATCATGGGTCCCCTACATACTACTAGTCGGGGACATAAATTCATATTGGTGATAGTGGATTACGCCACTAGATATCCAGAGGCTTTCCCGCTGAAAACTACTAACGCTCAGCAGATATGTGATGCGCTGGTACCTTTTATCACTCGAGTAGGCATCCCCAAGGAAATTGTTACGTATAGAGGCAGCAATTTCATGTCCCCAGTGATAAAACAGGTCTGTGAACACATCGAACATCTCAAGACGCCCGTATACAATCCTCAAACAGTTGGTTTAGTCGAGATATATAACCAAACCATAAAGCAGCTGTTAAGAAATACTACAACACCAGGAGAGAGGAACTGGAACCGGCTGTTACCATGGATATTGATGACTCTTAGGAATACACCACAATCATCAACCGGGTTTGCTCCATTTGAGCTTCTTTTTGGCAGACCAGTTCGAACTCCGTTAGACATCTTAAAAGAGGGCTGGGAGGAACAACCGGATCAAGAAACCACACTCACTGAATATGCTTCGCAGTTGAAGAAAAGAGAGAATAAGCTTAGATCAGTGGCTCGAGAAAATCTATTTCAAGCGCAAGGAAGTCACAAACGGTATTACAACCAACACTCCCGGATGTGAAGTTTTCAAGTAGGTGACAAAGTATTAGTGCTCCTCCCAACCTCCGAGAATACGTTGTTGGCTGCCTGGAGAGGTCCCTATACAGTGGAAGAAGTGTTGGGACCAGTAAATTATAAGATTCGACAACCGGATATGAAAGTGTCACTACAAACATACCATGTAAACCTATTAAAAAATGGATTGAACCTGTACATACAGTGTCGTTGATTGAAACTGAAGAAATGCCCCTGGAACACCTTCCCCATGTCTCGGAAAACATGGGAAAGGAAGCATTAAACATAAATAAAGAAATGAATGCTGGCCAAAGAGTGGAACTTTCAACTCTAACTAACCAGTATGCGGAGGTATTTTCATCCATTCCAGGGAGAACAACGCTGGCATGTCATCACATAAATACACCTCCCGCAACTACATGCCCTTATGGAATTCCCAAAGCTAGGGTGCAAACTATGAACAAGGAGGTACAGGAGATGATCCGTTAGGAGTGTTCGAACCTTCACATAGTGCATAGTGCTCTCCATGGTGCTAGTACCTAAACCAGACAAAGTACCCGATTCTGTATGGATTTTAGAAAGTTGAATTAAGTGTCCAAGTTTGATGCCTACCCCATGCCCTGAATTGAGGATCTATTGGCTAAACTGGGGAAAGCAATATTTCTATCTACCATAGACCTTGCACAGGGATACTGGCAAATACATCTATATCCCGCGGACAAAGAGAAGACAGCCTTTGCGATGCCCACAGGTTTGTATCAGTTCACTGTACTTCCGTTTGGCCTCCACGGGGCACCTGCCACTTTTCAGAGATTAATGAACTTTTTGATCAGAGGTCACAAGCAAAATGTAGGCGCATAATGGGATGATATCAATGTTTATAGCCAAACTTGGTCGGATCATGTCAAACATCTGAAGAGCATTCTACAAACCCTTCAACAAGCAGGTTTGCACGTGAACCCGAATAAGACTCATTTAGCGAACTTCCATACAAAATACCTAGGATATTTTGTTGGTCAAGGTGTCATCACACCTAAACAGGAGAAGGTGGAGGTGATACAACGGTTACAGTTCCCAGCTAATACCAGACAAATCTGAATGTTCCTCGAATTTGTGGGATACTAAAGAAGGTTAATTCCATATTTTTCTACTATTGCAGCCCCTTTAACAGACCTGTTAAAGTCGTCGGCACCCTCCCAAAGGGAGTGGCAAAATGAGAAAACAGAAGGGGTTTCAATTCACTCAAAAATGCCCTGTCTGATGAAGCCATGTTACAGTGCCCCGATTCTGATGCTCCTTTTTGTCTGCACACGGAAGCCTCGGGGACAGGTCTTGGGCCATTTTGTTCCAAAGTCAGGGTAAAACGGAAATACCCATCTTGTTTATCAGTCAAAAACTACTCCCTCATGAACTGCGGTATGCAACCATTGAGAAGGAATCCCTTGCAGTCAAGTGAGCAGTGGAAGCTCTCAGATACTATCTCCTAGGGAGAAATTTCACCTTAGTAACCAATCATGCACCACTGGTCTGGCTCTCTCGAAACAAATATACCAATCCCAGAATCCTAAAATGGTTTCTTTCTTTACAACCATATTGTTTCCAGACTGTTCATCGGCCTAGACGACTGATGGCATAATCTGACTTCTTATCCCTCGCCCATGCCCTTCCTGAAGGAAAGGGCTCAGGGGGGGGTCTGTGAAAGGCTCAATGCCAGGAAGCCAGATCAGGAGGGACTATCTGTCAACACTAGGGGTCACGGCAGTAAAAGATTAAACAGATGAATATTAGGGGGCTGGTTTGTGGGCATGTGATGGACAGGTGACACATCTAGGAGGAAAAGATACTGCAGGAGAAGGTCCTTTTGTCTAAAGTGCCTGTATTTTTGTTGTTGTTGCCAGGGGACACCTGATCAAGAGGATGAAGTCTGTTACGAGTGGGCTTATTAAGAGCAAAGTTGCCGTGAAGGAGAATCTCCCTAAAACGTTAAGAGTTACCTGTTGAAAGCATTGTTTGTACCAAGTTCCTGTAGTTTAAAGACTTTTCAAAATCTATTCTTGAGAGTGAATACGAGAATAGCAGAGTCGAGGCCTGCATGTTACTACAGAGGAGCCGTAGTGACTGCCGTGCTTTGTTACATCTTGGCAGTAGAGTGAGTGTGAAGCATGAACAGTACAGTCGAGGAATTGCGGGCTAAGGGGACGTGTTCATCCACTAATCAGCTAGGCCTCAGTCAGCTGTTTGAGACGAGTCCTCCACTGCGCCCGAAAGGACATCTGCCGGCCAACTCCTGGACTGCAGCAGGCCTATATGAACCGACGCCGGTGAGTGGTGGAAGCCTAATTTGTCCACAGGGACATCTGTTGTTGAGTCAAGCAGACTACGCATATTATCTTTGAAATAGGAAGGGCCCGAACAAACAGATATATCGATACAGTTCGTAATCCCGAGACTTTAAAGTGGGCTGGCATTAGGCTGCTGTGAACACGAAGATACTAAGAGGGCATGATATGATATGATATGATATGGTATTTGTAACGCGCCTATACACAGGTGTTTCAAGGCGCATACCAGTGGTTTTTCCCCCTATAACGAAAACTGAGATCAAGAGAACCAGACTGAAGGAATTAGGACTGAACTTTGTGTGCAGATATGAACTATAATATGAACAGGAAGAGGGTTCAAGAACTTAGCCATAAAGGGGCCTGGCGAAAATCCCTGCATCTGTAGAAAAGTGGAGTTACAACTCGTGAACCCTAAAGAGCACAGCCTCGGAACGGGCTTAAAGTACAGATCCACGCAGAGGAGCTCCCTAGAAGTCTCTATACTCAACATCTACAACCAGGAAGCCGAAGTCAGGAAGGCGAGAAGGAAGAACACCAGAGGCCCTGGGGCTTGCAAAGCGACAGATGCATTTGGTTAAATCCTCCTGTCCTCATTAAATAAAGTTACTGTTTAATTCCCTTGGAAGTGTGTGGGCCGTTATTCCCACCAAGAAGTAGTGACAGGCTCCAACAGGATGTTCCCTCAGTAATGTAGTCCAAGGTCCTTCAATTGGTTCAACAATGGTGGGATATTCCTACAAAGGAACACCAAGATTCCATTATTCAAAGGTCCAATATTTAAAATGGAACCTGATTCTAACATGTGCACTTAAAGCACTCACCTATTGTTTTAAATGTGCAGCCAGAATAGGTAGAAAATATCCAGAGTAGCAAGGATGCTGTCCGATCGCAAGTAGGTATCCCGATACACTCAGAGTCAAATTTGTGTGTTGTGTATCTATAGATGGAATCTCTGGGAGTGTAAACATAAGGGGCCTCATTAGGACCCAGGCGGACTTCGCGGTGCTAAATGCACCGCGAAGCATGGCGGAAAGCCGCCGATAGCGCCATGGGGGTTGGCGGATTTACCGCCCCATTCCGACCTCGGCGGAGCGGTAAATCCCCAATCCCCATTCTGCCCTTCCCCATTCCCATTTTTGCCCCATAGGGTATAATGGGAGTGGGGAAGGAGTTAATTACGCCACCGTAAAATACGGTGGCGTAATTAACAACGAGGTCCCGTAGCGCCATGGTTTTCTCCGGCTGGTAAAACCAGGCGGAGAAAACCTCCATGGCGCTACGGGAACTCGTAGTATGGCGGAGAGGTACGCCATGCACTACGCTGGCGTATAACCCTCTCCGCCAGGGTCCTAATGAGGCCCAAGATCCTATTGGAATGTATCTGTGAAATGGTAGATTGAAGAGAGATCAAAGCAAAAAAAGACAGACCATAGCAAAAAAAACAGGTCACGGTTATTGCCCAAGAGATAAAGGGAAAACATTCCAGCTGTCTAAAAAATGGTCACAAGATATAAATGAAAATAATATCTCTAGGTAAGTGTACTGGCTATTAGCTTGCGAGTCTATTCACTTCAAAGCACTCAGATATATAGACTTACCTATGGACAGGAGTAGTGGTGCCGGTTACCACTGTACAGAGAAGATTATGCCAAAATCGTTAGAAACAGAATATATACAGGGCTAGCACGCTGAGTGCCGTCAGCAACTAGAACGTTGTGAAGATATGAGATACAGAACTACTGTGATGACAAAGTTGTGGAATGCAGTATGTTCTAAAGATGTTAAAGAAGAATAATTGCAAGTCACATGAATAAAATGTGTGTCTCGCTATATGTTTTGAAAAGTGTATCCACAGGCCCTCGGCATTCTCTTATATTTGCAATAGGACGACACCAAACATCCTACCATCATGGTGATAAATAGTTAAGGAGACATGTGACCTTCAATGTACGTATACTAAGTCGCGTCCACAAAAACACAGCGTAAAATTACTTAAAGATATTTAATATGCGTCGGCAACAAGCGTTGCATCGTCATGGTAATAAGTTGCTATAAGTTTCAATCGGCCCAATTCCCACGTGTTATTTGCAAAAGCACACTTGTGATGTTCAATGGAAAATAAGGCATGGATACTTGTAAACACCATAATGAAGTCAAAGAAATGTAGAGTACATAATGTACAGTAAATACCTATTGCAATTATCCATGCTCATGTCAGGCAGAAAGACTTGCCCATGACTCCCACATTCGTCCCATCACTGAATTGGCAGAACAAGGCTTCTTGTGAGGGTGCGTGTCTCCACCAGCCTGCCTGCTCCAGATGATATCCAAGCTCCAGCACAGGAAAAAGAAACATTCTGTACCAATATTGCTCCAGTGTCCCATACCCTTTTTGTTCAGGGCCGCAAAAAAGTAAAACATGAAAGACTTGCCTAATTGACATCACCAGTCAGAGTGGGATCACATGTGGAAAAAAAAGGCAATTGACTGTGAGCCCAACCTGGACTCCATATGCTTGAGCCTAATGAAATTAAATAAAGCAGTCTGGATTAGGTGTTTCTCAAATGAATCTGATATCTGGTGGTTGCAAAGGTGTGTTTCACTTCAAGGTAAGAATAAGCTACTAGCCTAGCCTGGGCATAGGATGAGCATGCCCCCTGGGTCATCATAAGTACATAACCGCATCCAAAGACAAAATGAAGTGATATCTCAACTAATAGGGGATTTATCTGAAAATATTGATTTTGATATTGCGCTTGAGTTACTTTCCCATCTGATAGCTAAATACAAAGGTTTGGACAGATGGACAATTCAATTACAAGGGTTTCTACGGCCAGTGAATGGCTGATTCATTGGTGATAGCCCAGGTCATGTTATGTTTGAAAACAGCAGAGCCAGAAATATAAAAGATTATTTTTTGGTCTTCCTATCACAATGGATATTGATTACAATCTTTGTGGCTGAAAACGGAAGTTAGAATTACCATAATCCATTCATATTGACATTGGAATATAATGAAGAATTATTCCCAGGACAGAAGTACAAAATGTCCTCCTATCCTGTTTTAACAAATAATCATACACATATGAATATCAATTGCATGATAGAGAAGTGGGACATTTATTGCAACAATGTTGGGTTGGCAAGGGGAGTTTACGGAATAATACTAACCCATTTGCTTTAAAAACCCATGGCACAGCAACACTCCCTTTCCTATGATTTATAGAGAAGTGGGACAAGCCACACTTTAGAATAGTGAGGGACTTGAGACTAGACTGTCTGGAAGTGGACAAGAGAAGAACAGAACATTTAAGGGCATCTAGTTCATGGAGGAGCGTGTCTGGCAATTTATTGAATAAGATGAAAAGTATGCATGAGTCCCATGGAAAGTAATCCTGGTTATAAGGAATGTAAGAATGAAAAACACGTTTCCTACTAGAAACATAAAAGGCTTGCACAGCAGACAAAGAAAAGGTCAAATGTGCTCCTAGATAAAAGAAACTCATCTGCCAAGAGGAAACATGGGACAAGATTGAAAAATTTGGGGTAGGGGAGAACGAGAGATTCCACTATGCCCATCTCCGACACTGGGTCTCCCACAGAATGGCCAGGGAGAATGTGGCCAGGAAACTGACAGTGCTTGAGAGTTCTCTACTATCTATCGCCCCTTGGGGCAGAGTCGCAACACTCTACCGCCTGTTAGACAGAATGGACTCTGTAAAAAAGGAAAAGTATATGTTAGACTGGGAGAGGGACTTAGGCCGAGAAATAGAGATTGAGGAATGGCGGAAGATCTAGGCCAGGCTACACAAGAGCACTCAATGCATCTCAAACAGGGAAGAAGGATATACATTTTGTTATAGATATTACATCACCCGAGCCCAACTAAATAAAGTCAATCCCAAATGATTCCCCCAAACTGTTGGAGAGGGTGTGCATCTACTGGTTCCCTGTTCCACCTGATGTGGTCTTGTCCGAAGGCCGAGGCATATTGGAGAGAGGTGACAGACCACATAAAAGCAATCACTGGTCTGGCAATATCGTGGGATCCCGGAATTTTGCTCCTGGAGGAGACGGGGAGGGGAATTCCCATTGTCAGGGCAGATATCGCGGCTCTGCACTCATTTCCCACTGGCTGAAAAAGTGACAATGGCAAGGCTCTGGAAAAACGCTGATAGCCCCTATATACTGCTATGGTGGTCAAAATGTTGGGAAATTGTGGTGGCCGAAAAGGTCATGGCCATTTGGACAGGAAACCTGAACTATTTCCTCAACACTTGGGCGCCGTTTATGGACTATGCCAAAAAATTCCCATGACTCAGCAGAAGGACCCCACTAACGCGCTGTCTTCAAGGAGGAACTTACTAATAGCGTGGGGGGATTGGGATACAGTGAACTATGGGCATGGAGCACTGGGGGAAAGCATTTATTACTAGTATATCGGCCAACGTGTAGCCACATGGTCATGCTGTTAGCTATCTCTGACTGTCTGTGTTTTGGTGATGTACTATGCTAATGTCATTGTGTTTTCTATGAATACTCTAATAAAATGTTTGATTAAAAAAAAAGAAAATGAGACAAGACTGAAGCAGCAACTAGGGTAAATGATTCATTCAGCTTCTTGAATTTGGCGGCTACAAACAAAAATTCAAACCATAAAACTCTCAGCACATTTGACCACAGAAACATAGATGGAAAACTTCTCCAGAGTATATGGCACACATGGCACAAATAGTGGGGCATTAGTGTTCCCTGGATTCGGACACTATGAGATACTGCAGTATATCACAAGAGGGGAGTGCTTGATTTTTAGAAATTATAAATTTTCAAACATCACTGTAAAGGACTTAGAGAGGAATAAAGCACTCGAGCAAGAGGCAAGCGTGTTGGGAAGCGGGCACAAACGTCCCAGGCCCCTAAGAGGTTATGTGATTGGGTGTAGATTGCACTAGGAATGAAATGCCATTTTAGAAAATAGCAGCCATCTTGAAATTGAGGGCTGGCGCCGCGCTACAGCCAAGACAGTAGGCCTGCTATGTGAGTGATATGCTAAACAGAGCAATTTAAAGTTTAGAAATGTTTAGAAATGTTTGATTTCTTTCTCTCAAAAAAACTGCTTTTTCACAACAAAAATGTTTTCATTTTCTACAGATTTACAAAAAATTCTTCTTCTCACTTGTTTGTGTGATTTTGTCAAAATGTTTCAATACATGATTTCTTTCTCTGTGTACACATATATATTTTTTTCAAATATGTGTCCGGTGGAAACTGTTGTTTTTGTTAAGACAGTAGGCCCGGGCACAAAACATAGAGATGCATCTGTGAATCCAGGATCAGGTTGCAGCCTGGGCAGCAGTGAGAAAGACCAAACCCACGGAGATTCAAAAACCTCTCATTGTCCCACATTATTGGCACTAGAAACCAGAAGGAATATGCCCTGCAAGGCAATGAGGGCTGCAGAGAGCTCCCTGTGAACAGTTAACCCATGAGAAGGAGGGCACAAGCCTCCAACCTTCACCAGTCCAAACCCTAAGTTATAGTGCTCACATGCCCCTGTCCCAAGACCCTAGCATTCCAATCTACCAGCCAGCCCTACACCACCAACCAGGAAACTGTTAGATTGCCAATCGTTCAGGGATATCACAGCAGAAAGTAACAAACCTAAAACCAGTGTGGGAAGATTTGGAAAGGCGCCAATGCGTTTGCGTTTGGACTGCCGTTTGTAAGTGAGCGTGACCCCGAAAGTATCCTCTGTGCCCATGTCTGCCATACAAGGTACCCATTAGGCCATAAATAGGGACCTGTTGAAATATATGCCATCTCTATGGGCAGAATGGAGCACCATTATTATAGTACATATAAGAATGGGATGTGTACAGATTCAACATCATATAATTCCATCTCATTATTTAAAGGAATCACAAAACAAATAATAAATTGGAGACTGATGGAATGGCTAGATAGTAACAGAGTTCTATTAGACATATAATGGGCCTCATTACAACTGCATTTTTTCCAGCTGCACAAATGGGCAAGAACTGGGTCATGCCGAGCTCGGTGAACCTGGTAATTGCCCATTTGCGGGTGCCGGAATCACGGGTGTCCAGATCCCCGTTCTGCCCGATAGTGCTGAATGGGGATGGGGACGTTGGATGCACCGGCACATTCAGAGTTGTGCCGGTGCATCCGACGTGCTCTGCTCGCGGGTGCCGTTACACCCGCCAGGAAAAGCCTGGCGGGTGAAACGGCACCCGCGAGCAGAGCACATAGTATGGCGGTCTCGGTACTATGTTACCGGCATGCTTACCGGTACCGTAGTTCCCGGACCCCATGGTTGTTATGAGGCCCAATGTCTCTTTAGTAAAGCCCTGGGAATGGTACAATAGGGTTTTATATTGTATCTTCTATGTGCAAAAAATGTTTATGGAGATGTTCTTCCAGTAAATCTTTCATGTATGGACCTGACCTCAGCATTTGTTAATGTATGAAAGGAAATCCTATGGGAAGAACTAAGTAAGCTTGGTATACCCAAAGACCTTCTTGAAATTCTGATTGCATTCCACTTTGAAAAAACAGCAAACGTACGCTGTAGTCCAAACAGATCCATTTTAGAGAATATTAGTGTTAAACAAGTGGTGCACCAGTGGTTAACATAAAGTTGGAAATGGGTTGGTTAAGATGGGAGTTTAGTGTGTAGGGTGAAGGGGTCCTGGTCATTTGGGACAATGCAGGTTTTTTACCTTTGTGAGAAGGAGTTGGAGAATGTGGACAGAATCGGAGGTCACCACATTGGGACCTTTTCAGGATGCCAATGCAGATGATCTCAGCTTTGTGTACATTCCTATAGAGGATGTTGTCATTTCCCCAATGTTTAATTCATTGCAGACAGAAAGAAAAAGGACCCAAAGAATTAGCAGCCAAAGGGAGAACATTTCATCCAGCGTGAGTCGAGAAACCAGAACCGCAAGAAGAGTGTTTGGGAGAACCATGTTTTCCCTCCACTTTGTAGGTTTCTGTGTCTGCCTACCCATTCATGTCTCCCTCTGTCGAATGGTTGCTGCCCCCAACACCTGCTACACACCGCTATACCTATGTAGGTTTAATATTATGGGTGGGGCATCAGCCTCATGATTTGTCGGCGCTTGATGTCATGAGCTGTGAGCCCTTTATGATGATATACATAGCCTTCACAATAGGTACTTAATACATTTAGTTGGCTACATTCTGAGCCCTCTGCTGGAGAGAGCAGACAGCTGGATAGAGAGAACAGAGAGCTGGTAATTAACCCCAAGGTGTACATTTCTGTAGCATTACGGATATCACAACGATGCGAAGGAGGTAAGTAAAGCTGACTTTATTAAGTATAAACATATAAAGGGGAAATAGCCAGCACACTGTATCGGGCTCCACCAGCTGGCAGACGTTGGCGTTGGCATTTGAAAGGCTCGCTCTGCTCGCTCACAGGCACGCGTCTTCTGAGTTCCATCAGACGCTCACCTGCATTCTCCTTCTCGTGCCTGGGTCACTGCGAGACAGGAAACATACAAGCATGTGCGATACTACACATCTCCCCTTCTTAACTTATTTTGGTAAAACAAACTTAATACCCAACATGGCAAGGACATTTCTGACAAGTTCTTCTTATTCACTACATCCCTACAGCATTCCTCAACATCATCAGGATCTTTACCACTAACTCCCTCACCAGAGTTTCCATGACCATTGTGTTTTGGAACATTCACCTTGGGAATTTTCCATACACATACTCTCGCCAGATTCCAGACTCTTCCATCCTCAACCCTCACTGCATGCTTAAACACCTCAACCACACCAACAGGCTTTGACCATTTGCATGGGCCATTTCTTAAAACAGGTGGGAGTTTGATCCTTACCAGTCCTCCGACTCTCAATGGTGACCCCTTTACATTACTGCCTGTGGACTTATCATGAGCTCTCTTGTTTTTCAACTGCATTGTTCTAATGCTCTCACACGCATCCCCAAAATCTTTCTTTATCACAGTCATTCTTTTCATCCAGGATGGCGTCAACTTGGTGTTGGCCTTCCGAACTCTACTCATTTCAAATGGCAACAGACCTGTTCTACAATGCGTTGTGAACCGGTGAGCTTTGATCTTCCGCCTGACAGCTTCTTCCCATCTCACCCCATTGGCCGAAGCCCATCGCACAGCATCTTTGAGTACTCTGTTGAAGCGCTCAACCATTCCGTTGCTCTGCGGGTGATATATGGCACTCCTCTTGTGCACTATGGAATTTTCTGTGCAAAACTTTTGCATTTCTTTTGAGCAGAATTGAACCCCATTGTCCGTTAGTATACTTTTGGGCAAACCTTCCCTTCCACAAACTTCCCTCAGGAACTCAACCACCATTTTGGCTGTCATGCACGGTTTAATCATGACTTCAACCCACCTAGTCAAAAGATCTATGATTACTAGACAATATTGTTGTTTACCCTCACTGTAAATAGGACCCAATATATCCATACCAAGGTCATTCCAAATGTTACTTGGGAGGTCCGTAACTACCATGGGGTATTTCTCATTCACACATCCTCTATCACTCTCTTTACAAAGGATACAGTCACGTATAACTCTCTCAATCTGTAGATCGTATCCTGGCCACCAGAATTCGTCACATATTCTTCTCTTCGTCGTCACTATACCCTGGTGACCCTCATGGCCTAACACAATGATCCTTTGGCGTAGACTTGCAGGAGGAACAATTCTGTCACTCCTCATAATTCTATTATTCTCCACTTTGAGTTCATTAGCAACTTTCCAATATTCTAACAGACCTTTTTCTTCATACTTGCCCCTGACTAACGGGTTTCCACTCAAAATGATGTGTCTCAAATTTGTGAACATGTTGTCTGATTTCTCTGCCTCTTCCCATTCCTTCTCCGATATAGACAAACCTTCAATTTTCAGTACAACTTCAGGCTTCATATCCTCATCATCATCTATCTCAGAGACATTAGTAAGCCTTGAGAGGCAGTCGGCAGCACGTTTTTTTTTCCCTGGCAAATATCTTACTACACAGTTATATTCTTGTAGGAGTATGACCCATCTTTTTATACGATTTGAGACATTATCCAAACCTTTGTTCATTATGACATGGACCAGTGGTTTGTGGTCCGTACGGAACTCCACTTCTGCACCCCAAATAAAGTTTCAATATTTTTCTGCAGCCCATTTGATGGACAGTGTCTCATTTTCAATAGCTGCATATAACTTTTCTGCCCCTTTTAACAGTCTAGATGCAAAAGCTATCAGTCTCTCCTTACCATCAATTTCCTGTGTGATAACTGCTCCAATACTCACATTACTGGCATCTGTTGTGATAATAGTTTTCTCACCACTCTTGAAGTTCCTCAAAGATGGCGCTTTATTCAATTCATGTTTTATCCACACAAATTCCTCTTCACATTCTCTATCCCATGCAAATGTTTTTCTCTTCAATAGTTCCCTTAGGGGAATGGTGTGCATGGCAAAATCACGCATAAATTTCGAGTAGTACTCAACCATGCCAATGAATGTACGCACTTCCTCTTTAGATTTGGGTCTTGGCATATTTTCTATAGCATCTAATAGTTGTTTCTTTGGCCGTACTCCCTCAGCCGATATAGTATGTCCTAAATATTCAATTTCACGACAGTCAATCTTGCATTTTTCTTTAATTAAGGTCATGCCAGCTTCATATACCTTCCTACACACATGTCGGAGTCTCTCATCACGTGTTCTCTGATCAACAGTATGCACCAATATGTCATCTTGGAAACAGATGACGCCATGATCTTCTTCAAATAGTTTATGCATGATCTTTTGAAAGACAGATGTAGCAGATATGAGTCCAAAAGGTAACCTCTTATATTGATACAATCCATCCGGCGTAATAAACACTGTCATGTACCTAGATTCCTTATGCAATTTCACTTGGTGGTATGCCGAGGTTAAATCAAGGGCGGAAAAGTGTTTCGACGGACCAATGGTGGAAACTATCTCTTGGATGTTAGGAAGCAGGTGCCTGTCAGGAGTCACGCATTTATTCAGCTCCCGCATGTTGACACATATTCTCAACTTCCCAGATTTCTTCCTCAGGACAACCAAAGGAGACACCCATTCACTGGAATCAATACTTTCTATGACACCCTGTTCCTCTAGGCTCTTTATCTCCTTCTTCACCACTTCTCTCATAGAAAGCGGAATGTTGCGCAACTTCTGTGCCACCGGAACACACTCAGGCTTCATTTTGATTTTATGTGAATAACCCCGCAAACATCCAATCTCATCCTTTAAAACTCTTCTCATCACTTCTTCATTATTCTTTGCGTCTATTCCCATGTGTTTTTTTGTCTTACCATTTTCAACGTTCATTACCGACTCATCGGCACTGGCATCTAACTTTACTTTGAGGTTACTTTGATGGGTCCAACTTAACAAAGGGATTCTCCCCGCTCTCGTAATGTATATTTTTCCATTTGCCTTTCTATCTTTAAACTTAAGCGCGCCCCAAAACCATCGAATAATATCTATCTTTATTCCACCATAGGCTCTGGGCCTAATGTCTGGCTCGTGTAAATATTCATGTCTTTCTTTGTCCCACATGTCTTGCGGTATCAGAGTGTATTTGGCACCGGAGTCAATCATCATGCACATATTCACTCCATCTACACACACTGTAGCCTTAGGTCTCTCCATTTCTTCTTCATGTTCCTCATCAGATATAACAAAAACATACTCATCATCATCATCATCGCTATGGTCATCACCGCCGATCCAATTCATAGAGGTATTCTGTGCTCTACAACATCTGGCGTAATGGCCCTTGCCCTTGCATTTGCCACATATAATCTTCAAAGCTGGGCACTCAGGACTATCCGCCCAATGATCTGTACTGTCACATCTAAAACACTTGCCAGCATTCCTCCTTCTCGGACTGCCCCTTTGTTTGCGTGGACTCCTCCTCCTCGCATACGTTCTGGATACACCCTTGCCTCTTCTGTCTTCATTCTATGATGATTTGCGAGTTTTCTCTAATTTGTTCTTGCTGCCGGTTACGTCCATCACTTGGGCTATAGATTCATTACTATTGTTTGCATTTATAGTGATATTGCTCTTTGGGAAGTCATGTTTAACCTCAACAGACTGTATTCTGTTCTCTAGTTCTTGAACACATTTTTCAGTATGCTCGACTTCTTTGGTTATCCGCAAGACCGTATCAAGGGGTGGATCATCTTCAGCCCACAGCTTTTCTCTCACCTTGCTGCTCCTACATTCTAACATGAACTGGTCGCATAGTCTCTCGTCCAATTGTGCATTGAATTTACAGGTTCTGGCCAATTTCCTCAAATTAGTTATGTATTGTTCAACGCTTTTGCCTTCTTCTTGAACTCTTTTCCCAAATTTGTAACGTTCAACGATAGTGCTCAATTTTCTTTCATAGTGTTTGCTCATCTTTCTCACTGAACATTCATATTCATTCAAATCTGCACTTTCTTCAGGAGGCAGTTCAGGAAAGTCTTCAAATTTTTCTTGCCCAGCTGGACCTATACAGTGCAACAAAAGTGATCTCCTTTTCTCCACACTACAATTCTGACCGCACAATACCCCTGAGTAGTGTTCAAAGGCCTTAATCCACCTCTTCCATGAAATTGAAGGTTCCCCCACATCCGATAGAAAGAACATGGGGGGTGGAACACCACTGAAGGCCATGATGGACAAATTCCGTTGGATTTACTCTCTAATATATATCCAAATTGCAAATGGAATACAGCAAGTCCGGTGCACTGATCACTATTTAATCAAGTCCATTACTGAATACCACTGCACCTGCACAACTCCCTGTTTTCTTCAGTGTGGCATGTACAACATAGCATCAGAATTTCATGTCAAAATGTGCGTGTAAATGAACACACCCTTTTTTGATTGTAGTATGCTGTATGCTCAGTTCATAAAGATCTGCTGCCCTAACACAGCAGACACATCTTTAGTGCTCCTTTATACCGTGTATTACGGTACACTGAAATCAGATGAGAAAGGCTGGCTGGCTGGCTTTGATAGGGGCGGAGTTAATGTCCGGAAAGCAAATCAATAGAAACGGCGGCTAGACTTACTTGTGCTTGACCAGTAGGCTCAATAAACAGACCATCTGGCGGCCGCTGCTACGTTCATACGAACGGAGCGGCCAGCGGTCTGCAGGAAGGCAGCAAGCCTGCTGGCTGACAATCCGTGTGGTCGCTGCTATGCTCGTGGGAGCGGAGCGGCCAAGCGCCTCCGAGGAAAACGGCTCTCGGAAGGCAGTGATTCCAGACGCACAAATTCACAGGAAGGAGGCGGTGTAGTCCGAATCCTCGTTGCCACTTGTAGCGTTACGGATATCACGACGATGCGAAGGAGGTAAGTAAAGCTGACTTGATTAAGTATAAACATATAAAGGGGAAATAGCCAGCACACTGTATCGGGCCCCACCAGCTGGCAGACGTTGGCGTTGGTATTTGAAAGGCTCGCTCTGCTTGCTCACAGGCACGTGTCTTCTGAGTTCCATCAGACTCTCACCTGCATTCTCCTTCTCGTGCCTGGCTCACCGCGAGACAGGAAACATACAAGCATGTGCGATACTACAATTTCCTTTTATATTCCCCGAATCTAGACAACCCTTTCCGTCAATGCTTTTAGAAATGTTTTTGGAATCAGATGTGTGCTCATTCCATTTGCTGAAGGAGATTAGATGTTTAAGTTAGATTAACTGTTCTGCTTCACTATCCACAGGTTTTTTAAACACACAATGTTTCACTGGAGTTGGTTGGCCTGTGACAGGCATGTTCTCACAGGCCAACCAACACCAGTGAAAGATTTTGTGTGTTTAAAAAACTTGTGGATAGCGGGGCAGCACAGTTAATCCCTAAATATGCCAAAATGGAAATCAGAAATGCCTACAGAGTTTTGGATCACACGTGTAGGCCTTTCTGATTTCTATTGTGGCACATTCAGAGAATTCCATTTAAAGGGTCCTGCGTTTTCCAGGCACTGCTAAAGATTCTAAGTGTGTTTTTTGATATTGGGGAGAAAAAGAAGGTAATTCAAAGATACCTTTTGTAAATCTTGAGACCACTGTTTGGTTTTTGGATCTATTACACTGGGCCTCATTAAATATTTGCCTGTCCAGTAGTAACAGCACTGGTAAACTACCGGCGCTGTTACTTCTGGACCGGCAAACTATGAGTTCTGATCGCGGGTGCCTTTTCGCCCACCTGGTCTAACCTGGCAGTCATACCGGCACCCGCGAGCAGAGCATGTCGGATGCACTGGCACCATTCACAAATGGTGCCGGTGCATCAAATGGGAATGGGGAAGAATATTTTCCTGCGCCTGCGAATGGGCAATTACTGGGTCAGGCAAGGGCGTAATGACCCATTAATTGCCCATTCGGGGGTGCCAGATTTTTTTTTTTTACTTGCACGGCTACCGCCAGTATCATATTGAGGCCCACTGTTTCCTGAGTGACAGCATTACTTGGACAAAAACATATGCTATTAATTCTTTAAGAAATTATACAAACCCTTTGGTCATTTTGTATAGTGTGACCATTACAGTAAGCCCTTTTCAGCGCTTAAGAAAAGGGTTTTAAATGAACAAGCAGTTCAAGTTATATTAATTAATTCATTGGGATGTGAGTTTAATCTGCAGGTTGAAGGGGACCTGGTCCTATGGGATAATGCAGCTGTTGTAAATACCATGGATTGATGAGCTCTGTCAACACACAGACCAGCTGCGGAGCCATGATGGTAGTCCAGGTGGCTTTATTGTACATAAGTACATATTTACATATCTCCAGTTACTTGTAGGATATTTACAGAGTACATGGGAAGTAGATCAAGGTAAAAATCCAGTGCCACAAGGGACACCCACCGGCCATCCCCATCCATCCAGCTCAGGCCCCCAACTAACATTCCTGGAACACTCATACATCACACACACTCAGCATTTCCCTGCACTGTCATCATCCATACACCAACATTCTGTAGGCATACATTCATGGCCAGTGAGACAGAACAGGACCAACTCACAACAAAACATCTCTCTTCCTACTAACAGTCATAACCCACACCAGCAGTGTTGGGTTGTTTAACCATTTGATATATGTTATTGGCTAGGAAAGATTATAATAGAATGTTATATTGAATGTTATATATGTGTTCTCTTATAGTATACTGTGTTGTAGTGCTTAGTGTATTATGACATCACACTGTTCTGTTTCAGAGTGTTTTTCTTCCATGTCAAGTTCTGTGTGGTCAGTTGGAGCTTGCCTCTGAGGGCAGCGCCTGCTGTCGTGATTCCTGCTACTTAATAAATACTTAAACGTGTTTGCGCTGTCCACGCATTATTCCTAACAAGCAGCTTTTTTCTTATGAGAGAAGTAGTTTCAGAGGGTGGACAGGGTGGGAGGTGCACAGACTGCGACAAATTCCAATACTTAAACTGATGATCTCAGTTTGACCACATTCCTGTAGAGGTTGTTGTAATTTTTCCAATCCTGAATTAATTGCACGCAGGAAAAAAAAGAAACCAAAGAATTAACAGCCAAAGGGAAAATATTTCACCTAGCTTGAGCGGACCAACACATTCTAATTGGCCCCATTTGCTAGATTCCCATCCCAAGTAGAGTGTTTCGGAGAACGAGCAGACAGCTAGGTAGAGATAACAGTCAAGAAGTACATTTCCTATTATTTTCCCCCTTTCCTTCACTGCTTTCAGAAATGTTTTTGGAATCATATGTGTGCCTTAGATGTTTAGGTTAGATTGTATCCACACGTTTTTTAAACAGACACAAAATGGTTCACTGGAGTATGTTGGCCTTTGAGAAAAGACCACTGAGTAATGACAAAGTTCCCTTCAATGCCTAGGCATAAGCCCAAAGCTTGTCAATGCTTGTTTCTGGATGTGGACAGAGTGACACGCTTGAAGATTGTGCCATTGGTGACAAGTATCCATCGTGTTTTGGATCAAATGTGTAGGCATTTCTGATTTCCATTATGGCTTATTCAGGG
Organism: Ambystoma mexicanum; assembly: GCF_040938575.1. Taxonomy (NCBI): domain Eukaryota; kingdom Metazoa; phylum Chordata; class Amphibia; order Caudata; family Ambystomatidae; genus Ambystoma; species Ambystoma mexicanum. Next base: position 432,831,586 of record NC_090927.1, on the reverse strand, counting down.
AATTTCATTTAAAGGGTCCAGAGCCACATCCCACAGAGTTTGGACGCACTGTTAATGATTGATTCTGAAGTGTGTTTTCTGATATTGGGAAAGGAAAAAGGAAAATAGCAAAAAAGGTAGCCAATTGTACAGTGACATTCATAGGCATGTACATTCACAGGTAAAATGAGAATAACAAAACCCAGAAATATGTATTAGTTAGGTGGCATCCTAGTTCTCCTACAGCTGTTGACAGAATGTGGGTAACAACACAAGACTTATGAGATTGCTCAAAGTCTGACAATGGGCCGATGACATTCCATTGTTTTAAATGATGTAGTAATGCAAGTTTTATTAATGGATACCTTGGCAAAGTGCTAACACAAGCATTGGGAAGGGTTTATTCAGAAGGGGAAATGCAAGGTAAACCAATAGTTAAAGGCCTGGGGGAAGAGATAAGCTTGAAAGTTATTTTTACATCTGGGAAAGGACAGTTTCAGTGTGAACTCAATTCATACAGCATTCTAATTTGTCCTCCTAACACCACTTTGCTTGGTTTGGCAGCACTGGCTAGCAGGGTCTAAGCCAGTTATTTAATGATGACATGAAGGTAGGAGGGGTACAAGGATATTAGTGATTTGACGTGGATGTATTTTTCAATCCAGTGTCAGAAGAGGACTTTAATGCAGGGGAACATGTTTTCTGAGATTTTGGGAGTAGATCATTCTGGTGGTTTTATTTGTTAGCAGTTGTTGATGTGGGAAGCCCTTGTTGAAGCCCATATTTTGAAGTTATCTAGTTGAGACCTGACAAGGGTTGGCATCTTTATAAAGTGTCTAATATATTTGAGCATGAGGATGTGAATGGGTCAGTTGGGAAGTGGTTTAGTGTGTGGGTTGAAGGGACCTGGTCATCTGGATGCCAAAACAGACAATCCTGTACATTTACACTCCTGTAGAGGTTATTGTCATGTGTCCAATCCTGGATTACACGCAGAAAAAAGGAGCCAAAGAATTTGCAGCCAAAGGGAAACTGGCATTCTGCTTCAACGGAAAAACCAATTCTGACTGGCCCCAAGTGCCAGAGCCCCCCACAACCCGAGAAGAGTATTTGGGAGAACCATGTTACATTTCCCTCCACTTTGTAGGCTTCTGTATCTGCCTACCTATTCATATCCCCTGTGTAATGGTTGCTACCCCCACCCACCACTTGCTAGACACAGCTATGCCTATGTATGCACAGGTTTCATAATAGGCGGTGGGGCATCAGCCTCATTGTTGGTTGGTGCATGACGTCATGAGCTGTGAGCCCTTTATGATGAAATACATAGTCTTCACAATAGGTACTTGTTACATTTAGATGGTTACATTCAGAGTCAAAGGCAGGAGAGAGCAGACAGCTGGGTAGAGGGAACATCCAAGAGCTGGTAAGAAACCCCAAGGTGCACATTTACCTTCATACTCTCCTAATCTAGTCAACCCTTTAATTTAATGCTTTTAGAAATGTTTTTGGAATCAGATGTGTGCTGATTCTCTTTGCTGAAGGCAGTGCTTTAAGTGGGGTAAGACATTGAGGGGGGCCCTCGTTTGGGGGCATGGCTTCCATTGTGGGCGTGGCCTAAAACGTGCACAAATCATTGTAAGGTGCGCAAACAAATATATAAATGTATATGAGCATTTATATATTTGTATGCGCACTACTATGGTTTGTGTACCTTTCAAGCCTTATAAACACACCAATGTTACATATTTCTAGGTTTATAAAAAAGTGGCTTGAAAAGTGCACGAACCATAGTAATTTACGCACACTTGTGTGCTTACCTTACGATGGTTTGTGCACTTTTCAAGCCACCTTTTATAAGCATAGACATTTATAACATATTTCTATATTTATAAAAGACGGCTTGAAACGTAAACAATTCAAGGTATCTTTTATAAAGCGTTGAGGACAGACAAAACCCGAGGTGGCTTTGTCCATCGACAAAGCTTTATAAAAGATGCCTTGAATTGTGCACGTTTCAAGCCGTATGTTATAAACATAGAAATATTTCTACGTTTATAAAAGATGGCTTGAAACGTATACAATTGAAGGCATCTTTTATAAAGCTTTGCCAACGGAGATAGACGCCTCGGGCTCTGTGATCTATCTGCTCTCAGCCCGAGGCGCCTTTCACCCTCTGCGAACCCGCGGGCTCCGTGATCTAATCTGCATATTAGATCACGGAGCCCCCATCAGATGAGGGGTCATCAGGGAAGTTACAGTGACTGACAGAAGTGCCATCCAGCCTCAGCGACGCTGTGCCTGGCTGGCACTTCTGTCAGCTCGCCTGAAATTAAACTGGCGGGCGCATCTCCCGTCGCGGCTGCAGCGGGATAATGCATCCCGCCAATGTTGTGTGGGATGGGGGGCCCCGGCAGGGCCCCGGCACAGTCCCACTTTTTGGAGACGGCCCACTTTAAGCACTGGCTGAAGGGGATTATATGTTTAAATTAGATTAACTGTGCTGCTCCGCTATCCACAAGTTTTTTCAACACGAAATGTTTCACTGGAGTTGGTTGGCCTTTGAGAGGCATTTTCTCATTGGCCAACCAACTCCAGCGAACGAGTTTGTGTGTTTTAAAAAAACCTGTGGATGCCGGGGCAGCACAGTTAATCCCTGAATATGCCATAATGGAAATCAGAAACGCCTGCAGAGTTTTCGATCAAACGTATAGGCCATTCTGATTTCCATTGTGGCATATTCAGAGAATACCATTTAAAGAGTCCAGTGCTTTGGAGGCACTGCTAAAGATTCTAAGTGTGTTTTTTGATATTGGAGAGAAAAAGAAGGTAATACACAGGTACTTCATATAAACCTAGAGAGTGTTGTTTGGTACTTGGCCATTCTAGGAAACTATTACACTGTTTCCTGAGTGCCAGCATTAGTTGTGCAAACACATAAGCTATTAATTCTTTAAGTAATTATACAAATTTAAGTTGGTAGTTTTATATAGTGTGACCATTACAGTAAGCCCTTTTCAGCCCTTAAGGAAAGATTTTTAAATGAAGGAGAAATTAAAGTTATATTAATGGGTTCATTGGGATGTGAGTTTAGTCTGTGGGTTGAAAGGGACCAGGTCATCTGAGATAATGCAGCTTTTTACCTTTGAGAGAAGTAGTTTGAGGGGGCAGACAGGGTGGGTGGTCCACAGACTGCAACAGATTCCAGATACCAGAACAGATGATCTCGGTTTCACAACATTCCTGTAGAGGTCCAGAGCCACATGCCACAGTGTTTGGAAGTGTTGCTAAAGATTGCAAAATGTGTTTTCTGATATTGGGGCAAACAAGAAGGTCAAGTGCTTTATTTGAACCTAGAGAGCGCTGTTTGGTTCTTGGACCGTCTAGGAATCTATTACATTGTTTCCTGAGTGCCAGCATTAGTTAGACAGAAACAAATAAATTATGAATCCTTTGAGAAATGATACACATTATTTGGTAGTTTTTTATAGTGTGAACAATACAGTAAGCCCTTCACAAGGCTTATGGGAAGAGATAGGAAAAAGTAGAAGATCAAAAGTAGCCAATTGCACAGTGACAGTACCAGGTAACATGACAATAACAATCCCTTCCTGGGCAAGCTCCTGGAGAAACTGGCCATCTCCCAGCTTAATCTCCATGCTGAATCTGTTGGTAGCCTTCATGACCATCAGTCTGGCTTCAGAGCCGCCAGACGCACGGAAACTGCTCTCCTGAACATCCGTGAGGATCTACTCTGAAACCTTGACTCTAACATTCCATGTGTTCTCATTTTGCTTGATCTCTCTTCTTCCTTTGATACTGTCAACCATACCATCCTGCTCAACCGTCTCCGTGATAACCTGGGTATCACTGGGCAGGCTCTGGCTTGGCTGACCTCTTTCCTCTCAAATCGACCCTCCCAGGTACAACTGGGGTCTTTCCTCTCTGACATCTTTTTCTCTACCTGTGGTGTCCCCCATGGTTCTAACCTCTCTCCCTGGCTGTTCAACCAGTATCTGGCACTTCTTGCAATCCGCATCTCTGCTCTCTGCCCTAACTTTCAGTGCTATGCGGATGATGCCCAGATCATTTTCAGGCTACCCTCGGCCTCCTCTTCTCCTTCCCTCATCTCTGACTGTCTTTCTGCTATCCAGGAATGATGTGCAGCCAACGATTTCTGCCTTAGTGCCAGTAAGACCGAGATTCTACTCATCGGCACACCCACTCCCTCCTTCCCTGCAGCTCTCTGGCCGGCCTCACTTGGCCCTCTTCCTGCTCCTACCTGCAAGGCAAAAAACCTCGGGGTCATCTTCGACTCCACACTCTCCTTTTCTCCTCACATTTCTGACGTTTCTAAGAAGTCACACTACCAGCTGCACCTCCTCAGAGGTATCCTTCCTTTCCTCTCTTTCCCGCAGAAGCTCACTGTTTCCAGAGCCCTGGTTCTCTCAAAGCTGGACTACTGTAACAGCCTCTATCTAAATCTGCCTGCCTCTACTCTCTGCCCGCTGCAACTCATCCAGAACAGGACTGCAAGACTTGTCCTTGGCCTCAAGCCCAGGGACCGTATCTCTCCAGGACTGAAATCGCTACACTGGCTCCCTGTGGCTGCGAGGATTAAGTTCAAAACCCTCTGCATTGTCCACAAGGCCTTCTGGGGCCTTGGGCCAAAATACCTTCAACTCTCTCTTCCTAAATATCTTCCTTCTCGAGCTCTTCGCTCATCCGCCTCCAACTCCCTCAGGGTCAGCCGCTTCTCCAAGCAACGAGTTGGGGGGAGACCTCTCTCTGCAGCAGGGGCCTCCCTCTGGAACAGCCTTCCTGCCTCCCTGAAACTTGAGGAGAACCATCTCCGGTTCCGGAAGCACCTCAAAACCTTCCTCTTTGCTTCTGCTTTCTCTCCCCCTCTCCCCTGCTAAATCACTGAAACTGTACTGAATCAGCAACTGGGCCACTCACCAATCTCGTTCCTTGGCCCAGCCACTCTCCCCTGCACTGCCTCCCTGGCAACCCCTGCACTGCGGGACTGTCTCTGTATCCCCACAGCCCTTCCCAGCACTTGTCTGCACTTATACTGCATTTGCCACCAGCTGGCCCTTATTATTTATCTTGTTTTTACTAATCACTTTGAACTGCCCTTTCCCTTCTCCCTTTCCCCTTGCACTTTTCCCGTCCCCTCTACCCATGCACTTGCGCGATCTGAATGACACCTGGCCTAGTAGGATCGTTTGTCTGTCTCCCCTTGTTCCCCCCTCCCTGCCTCGTCACACCTTGAAACACTTGTGTATAGGCGCGTTACAAATGCCATATCATATCAGGAAAGTAAAGGCCTGATTAATAAGGTGGCATCCTAGTTCTGTCCCGATAACATTCCATTGTTAGGTAGTTTTAAATGAAGGAGTAATGCAAGTGAAATTAATGGATACTTTGACACAGTGCCAACCTACACAAGGATTTTGAAGGCTTTATTCAGAAGGGGAAATGCAGGGTAGACCAATAGGTAATGGCCTGGGGGCAGAAACGCTTGAATGTCAATTTTAAATCTGGGAAGGGACAGTTTCAGTATGAACTTAAGTGATACAGCAGTCCAATCTGTCCCCCTTTCCTCAGTTTGCTTGATTTGGCAGCCGTGGCTAGCAGGGTCTGAGCATGTTATTTGATGCTGACATGGGGGTAGGGGGCGGGGCTATGAGGATAAAAAAGGAACACGTGGATAAGGCAGCCAAAGGGAAAATATTACATCACCTTGAGTGGAGCAACCAACTCTAACTGGCCCCACTTGCCAGTGCCTCCCTTCCAAGAAGGCTGTTTGGGAGAACCATTTGTTTCCACTTTGTAGGTGCCTGTGTCTTACTATGTGTTCATATCACTCCTGTGTAATGGTTGATGCCCCACCACCTGCTCCACACAGCTGTGCCTATGTATACACAAGTTTCATAATAGGGTGCAGGACATCAGGCCTCATCATGTACAAAGGTGTACATTTTCTTTCATATACCCCTAACCTAGTCAATCCTTTCCTTCAGGAAATGTTTTTGGAATCAGATGTGTGCAGAACCACGTTGCTGAAGGAGATTACATGTTTAAATTAGATTGCTGTGCTGTCCCACTTTCCACAAGGCTTTTAAAAAGACACAAAATTATCTATGGGAGTTGTTTGCCCTGTGAGAAATGCCTCTGACCCCTGAAAAACTTCTCTATGTCTCTGCATCAACCAAAGTTGTCACCATTGGCAAAGCTTGTTTTTTGGGTGGGGGCATTGTGGCGGGCGGAGGCTTGTGCCACAGGTTTTGGATCAAACCTAGGCAGTTCTTTTTCGATTATGGCATTTTCAGAGTTTGGAGGTCTGCCAAACATTCTAAAGCTTTTGTGTTCTGATATTGGGGAAAAAAGGTAATACAAAAGCACTGCATGTAAAATCTAGAGAGGAAGCACTAGTTGCACAGCCTGGGAATCTATTGCGTTGAGTGGCAGCAATACTTGGACAAAAGCCCTCAAACTAGCAAGTATTTGGGAAATGATACCGGTTTAATTTGGTAGTTTCGTATAGCGTCACCAATACAGTAATCCCTTCACAGTACTCATGGAAAGGAAAAAGGGAAGAGCAGTCAAATGCCTGTGCATACATAGGTAACATGAGAATAAGAAAATACAGAAAAGTGCAGTCCTGATTAGTTTGGTGGCATCCTAGCTGTGCTACTGCTGTTGACAGAGAATATTATCATTAGTATTATTATTTAAGACCTTATAGAGCACAGACTAATGCCCAAAGGCATCTAGGTGCTAAAAGGAAGAGCAGCAGACCAAGAACAACCATTGCATTTTTTACTCTACCAAGTGGAGAAACTAAATTAGAAAAGATAGGTTTTCAACGCTCCTGAAAGGGAGATAGTCAAAGATAATGGGAGGGCATTCCAAAAGCTGGCAGCTAGAACTGAGAAAGAGCGACCAGCCAATCCCTTTTGCTGATATTTGGGGATCTTGAGAAGCAGATGGGATACAGAGGGAACATTTCTCCCTGGGCAATACCTTTTCAATTTCGCTTTTAAATAATGAGGACCAACATTGTGCATAGCTCGATGGATGACACAAAGAATCTTATTCAATTTGGGCGGCCACCGGCCGCCAGTCCAAACGGTGCAGGAGCGCTAATGAAGTGGTCAGATGAGGCACCATCAGTGCCAGTCCTGCTGCTGAATTCTAAAGTACCTGCATCCATGGATCTGGTACTTGGGCTGTCCCAGGTAAATACCATTGCAGTAGTCCAGGGAGCCCATTATAGTGGATGTCACCAGTGTTGTATGATTTTCAGGGGGAAGAAACTTCCTTAATGCCTTCAGTCTTCCGAAACCTGCATTACAGATAGCAAAGATCTGAGCCTCTCGTGACCCATTCGGGAGGGGTTTTACCCCTAAACCTTTTACTGAAGCACAGGGGACCGGACAAGGGCCATGTGACTCAGGCCAGTACTGTGAGTTCCAAAGATAATCCATTTCGAGAGGTCCTACCACCAGAACCTCTGTTTTGTTACCATTCAACTTCAACCAGTATTATGAGTAACTGCACAAGAGTTAGGGCTTGGCAGTGGCAAGATCACAATGAGCAGATATAATTCCATTGGGCAAGGTAGTGGTAATGAAAGAGTAATGCAAGTGACATTAATGGCTGAAGGTCTTGGGATATATTGGCACAATGCCCAACCAAGGATTGGGAAGAGAGTTACCATGTTCATGTCAGAAAAACTGGCATCAACACTGATGTCAGCTTTGCTGACATGAACATGCTAAGACCAGCAAAGACCCAAACCAAAGGTATTTGGAAGGAAAGCTAATGCAGCAACTAAGAATATATAAAATCATAGGATTTTACATTGTTTTTGTGTGCAATCTATTGAAATAATGTTCTTAGAATTGCCCAGAAGCTGACGGTCACAGAGTGGTGCTCCCAGTTACCACTCTTGGTTAGCAGAGAAAAAGGCTTAATTTGCGGTTTTGATTTCAGTCAGTTGTGGGTGTCTACCCATAGTATTGTTACAAATGGAACCATAATGTATTTCTTTGGTTTACGGTTCCCAATTTAAGCATGTAACTGTGATACTTATCATGTGAAGTGGAAGGGTAGGATGTAAAGCTATTGGAAGATAAAACATGTTTCTTGGTTGTGGGTGATGGATAAAGTAGAACAAAGACCAGTGTTGTGCGGCAGATGCAGTTTAGCACTTAATTAATGGAACACCAAGGGGGTGATATATGGATACAGTGCAGGATATGAAAGTAGGTGAATTGTAAACATTTATTACCCATCAACCTCAGGTTGAAAACGATGTGTGGAGATTTTTAACTGCTTGTTATTGTCAAGAAAATCTGAAAGTCATTTGAGAGGATTCCACGGTTGGAGAATGTGACCAGAAGCTCTATAGTAGGCCGGTCTCCATGATGGACAATTTACTGCATTATTATGTATTTGATGGGGAACGTGTATCCCCAGTCCATGTGTGAATGAAACTGAAAATGAACTCCCACCCTTAGGCTTGCCCTACAGTGAAATGTTTTTGGGTATGAAACTAGTGTTTCAGGAATGTGCCACTGAGTTCCATTAACTTGCAATGCAAAAATGATAACACCAACTGCTGATATGTGCATTCATAAGGCGCCAGAGCCGGCAGGCATCAGAGCGCCAGAGAAAAACACAGTAATAAGCAATACGAAAGAAGAAACAGAAGGAAAAAAGAAAAAAGAGATACCAGCACAGGAATTGCATTCAGAGAGGCTGATCTTCAACTCTTTCCTGAATTTCAGTAGGTCAATTACTGAACGCAGTTCTTTGGGCAATTGGCTACATATGGTAGCAGAGCGGACAGCAAAAGATCTGCCCATACCCCTGGCTCGATAACTTCTGGGAATGGATAGGCAGACCGTGTCACTTGATCTGCTGGTTCTACACTGATGGTGTGCTTTAATACATTCTTTCAGATAACCGGGGGCTTTACCATATAGACATTTATGGACAATAGTCATGGGCCCTCATTCCGAGTTTGGAGATAGCCATGGCACTATTTGCGCCATGGCTGCCTCCAAACAGTCTGGGTGAATGAGGACTTACCAGGACATTCTGACCTGTGCGGACCCGGTAAGTCCCCATTCACCCAACCATTCCCCATTCCCATTTGAGCCCCCATAGGGCTCAATGGGAATGGGGAAGGCGCTAATTACGGGCCTGCTGTTAGCAGGCCCGTAATTAGCGCCCTGGTCTCTTAGCTGGACCCATAAAGAACATGTGGTCCAACCACACGTCCTTTGCGGTTCCAGCTATGGGACCTCGGAATTGGGCGGTAAGGGACTACCGGCACCGGTCTCCTTACCGGTGCCTGGTATCCCTTACCGCCCAACTCGGAATGAGGGCCATGGTCTTAAAGGGAATCCGCACTTCCACAGAGAGCCAATGTAAATTCCTTCTGTGGGAAGAAATAAGTACATGTGCTTGGCTACAGTAATGAGGACATAGCAGCTCCTCTATTAGCACTCCATGCCAGTAAGTGTTTCTTTTACAAGCATGTTGCAGAGGGCTTGCAACAAAAGCGGCACCACACATCCTTGAAAGGGCATGTGGCACACTGGGTGCTTTTCCACGCAGGAGTATGGGTGTGAAGGCTGCATGGATTGGAATCAACAGCAAGCGGAAGGGTCGAGAGGGAGAGATGACCGGTGGAGGGCCCAAGATGATAGGATGACCACAGCATGAAGGAATACTGATGTAGAAAGACTTAAGTGGCACTAAGAAGCAGCAAATGGGGCAAAGCGGTGGATAAACTCACCTTCCCTGGTTTTCACCAGGATCATGACGTTCACAGTGGTTCTGGAGTTCGGCTGGTGACCTGTTTTTATTTTTAATCCGGATTGGTGCATGGAAGAGCACAAACCACCTCAGAGGGCATTATTCCTCTTGTCACCTTCATTCCCTGGAAAGGATAATATGCAGGTTCCTTGATGGAGAGGCACCAGAGGAGGAACTACAATTCTTTCAGCATGTTGAGTGGCAACATGTGGGCTCAAAGTCCAGAACAGACCCTGTAAACTGAACAGGAGTCTTGTGGACAGGTATATCAGTAAGGGTTTAATCCATATGGCTCAAAGCCTTCCATATGCTGGTCAAAGGACACAGTGGACTTGTGTTTTTATTTGCTTAGAGCCAAAAAAACACAGATATTTGGATATGTCATTCGTTTGTCATCTGGCCACCGCATCCACATTTCGATGGAGAACACCTATATGACATTTAAAATAAAAGCTCATTCTTAGTGATCTGTACACTTGAGCTACAGATCGCTATGTTTGAACAACTTTGGTTTAGATTTTCTGACAGACTTCGAGTGGAGGGGCTCCAATTCACTATCTTTTTCCAAATAATCCCGTTACAGGAATTTCACCTTGCTCAACTGGACCTCAGAACCTGATTTTTGCAAAATGGGTCTTAATATCAGCAAGTTCCATGGAGGCTCAGATACACAGCCACAGAAGGACAATTGTCAAAGCTCGCTCACCCTTAATCCTAATCCCCTAGGTTCACACATTCTGCACTCCCCACCCTACCTGAGACTTCGTGACCTGCTCTGCACTGCCCCCCAGTTACTGCTAGATCCCTTGCTGCCAATTGCCCACCCTCACAATCCCCTCTCAACGCCCCACTCCCTTTTTCTCTGCTTCCCTCGCTGTGTTCTTCCCCCTATGATTGTAAATTGTACCATTGCTTCCTGAAGCTAGGTCTGTGCTCAATAAATATCCTAATAATAATAGAAACATCCCCAGCTAAGCTTGTGTCAGTGTATGGTTGCACCCATTGAAAGTCTCTTCAATCTCTTAAACAGATTTTGAACAGTCCCAAAGTATAATGAAATTAAACCAAGATGAGCAACAACTCACCACCCGATTAATATCAACACTTCAGGATCTCCACTTTCAACCTAGACAGCAAACTGGAACCCAACCACTTTGGTGTAAGACTATGTACTCCAAAGGCCTCAGTTTTCTCTCTAGCTACCTCTCCCTCTGCCCCCAAAAGTCCTATTCTCCTTTCAAATTACTATCACTTCCAATATATATACAGACTCTCACTCAACTGCTGCTTAGCTCCTGTAAGCACCTCCTGTAGCAGTGGCTTTCCCTGTGTCCCGGCATTGGCCACTAATCAGTGTTGGATTTTCTCTACCAAATCGAATCATACAAGCACTTAGGGCGCAAGTGCTTCTGGCTCTACAAAACTAATGCTCATTCCCATCAACTTTTATTCCAGAACCATGTGCTTGGGCCCCCCAAAATGGTAGAAGTTCTCTATGCAAAACTGCATTACCACATTTGACATTATATTTCAACACTTCATCAGGCTCCACGGCAAACACAAATTTAATATAAAACACAGCTTGGCAAGTTGAGTGGAACTAGGTAATTGAAAGTTTAACCAGTCACTTGCCATAGTGGCTTATTGTCAGATGCGTTCAGAGCACTGAACTTGACAAACATATACATACTGGATACTGGTCTAAAGACTTTCTTGAAATTAAGAAAGTTGGATTCTGCTCTCAGGCGTGGGTCACAGTTATTTTTGAATTGTGGGTTCTATACCCTGAGTTGGGATACATGATTTTGGGTTAATTAATGCCTTACTCAGAGTATACTAACTCAGACTTCAAATTAAAAACTCGGTACCCGTAATTCTGTATTGTTTTAGTGTATACTATCTCGCACTTCAAATGCACAACTCGGGACCTGTAATTCTGTATTGTTCAGGCCAAAGGATGCTTCATCACTAGAGAAACTAAATACGTATCGTCTTGGTTCTTGAGATTTGACAGGCAGTCCAAACAGGGGATCGCAGCTGCTAGCATACCAAGGAAGCAGACTGGAGACGGATGCGCATGGCACAGTGGTGAGGGGCAGTTCATCTTGTTTAATCCTACAGAATGATGGGGTGACATGTCAGGTTTAAGAACATAGGACAACGTATACATATGGACATAAATACCTATATTTTAAAATCACAAAGCACAAAACAGACAGGCAAAGAGTGAAAAGGTAGTTTACAGAATTGTGTCTCGTGTTACCCTCATTAGTTTTCTTCCCTGAAATGAGAGGCACTGCTTTACATCTAGTAGTAAAAGAAACATTTATTTCAATATTTATATGCACTCCATGTGCTAAATAGTTATGTAGGTACCGTCCCAACAGGAAATGTGATCGCAAGGATTAACCTGTTACTAGAACATGCCTTACTTTTTTAAATAGTGTTGTCATTTCAATGACGTTTGTAAAACAAAGTCCCTCTGCCTATGTAGGCGCTTAGAAGACTGTACATTTAAAAGCATGGCTACAAACAGACCTGTTAACTACATCTTCAAGGATGAACAATCAGGAAGCTTTTAGGCCTTTGAGACTCCTAATTATGTAGAATAAGTATATTACAACAGACTGAACCTATACGAAAGACTACTGTTATGATGCTCAGACTCTGGAGAGACAGAACAACTTAAGTTAATGAAAATATGCATTGACTAAAAACCCATTTTGTAAGCACTTGCAACCATTAGAAGTTTAATCAAAATGAGGTGTAAGAACTACTTCACTTGATTAAGAGAAAGAAGATGTAAGAATCACTTCAAATAGCAGGTTGCAGACACTTGCAAGCATGAGATAACCCCACTAGCCTGATGGCAAATCATGAGACTAGTAAAATTCTTACAGGCAACATTGCGAGGCCAAAGACGACACTTTTCCAATTAATTGAAATAGCCCATAAAAGGTGCCTGTTTAAATGCTAGCTCTGCAAGAAAGGATACATTTCATTGGAAGAGAAAGGCTGAATGTTCAATGTTAGCAGAACACTGATTTAAAGTCAATTCATTATGTGTAGCTCAGGATAAAAATGTATATGGCATTAGATTCAATATTGTAAAAGTGTGAGTATTAAGGCAAAAGGGAGTAGCACTGACCATAATATTGTGTGGCAAATCATTGGCGATAATCAATTCATTTTCAGTAAACCCACCCTAACAAAGCTCCAAATTGAGTACCATCATCCTTTATATTTTCGTTTCACATATAAAGACTGTTTAAACACATTTACAGAAAACCATAATACAATATCCAATGGCATCATGCCTCCCTTAATATTTTCATTTAACACATAAAGAATGTTTCGTCACAAAAACGCAGGTCATTCATTTGGTATCAGGTAATATAATCGCAGCACAAATGTTGCAGTAAAAAAATATCGCAGCAAAAATGCCGCCATTTGACCCGGTAAAAGTGTGCCCCATTATACCATTTAAGGAGAACAGGGGTTGCGGGGGTGTCCCCAGGTCCCCTTAAGTGGTATAATGGGTCCAGTGGTTGCGGGGGTGTCCCCCGCATGTTTTACATGGACTGCGGCGCAAAAACGGTGGCATTTTTGCCGCGATATTTTGTTACCACAGCAATTTTTGACGTGATTATATCACATAGAACCATTCATTTCAGTTAGAACACTGAGGGTACAGTTAAAGAAAAGCTACCCATATATGTTTCCAGTATTAAGCACTGTTGCCCTTAACATTTTCATTTCAAATATAGACTTTACAAAACACAGGTAACATATTACATTTAGAACACTGCAAGATTAGATTTACAGATATACCACCCTAATACTGTCCATATTAAGTACCTTTGCCCTTTATTTTTTCAATTCACATATAAATACTTTTCACTCTCAAAAAACAGGTAATGTATTACAGTTAGAACACTGCAATGGTAAAATTATAGAAAATTAATCTCAATTCAGTTCCAAATTAAGCATCAATTGCCCTTTACATTTTAATTTCACATAAAGACCTGTTACTCCTACACAAAACACAGATAATGGGCCTCATTATGAGTTTGTCGGTCCGATGACAATGGTACCGGTAAGCTTGCTGGTACAGTTGTTACTGGACCGGCAAACTACGAGTTCTGCTCGCGGGAGCCTTCCCGCCCACCAGGTCTGACCTTCACGAATGGTGCCGGTACATCCGGCCTCCCCATTCCCATTGAGCCCTACAGGGCTCAATGGGAATGGGAGAATTTTTTTTCGGCACCCAGGAATGGCCAAATACTGGGTCCGGTGGGACCGTAATGACCCGGTAATTGCCCATTCCTGGGCGCCGGGAAAAAAATTATACCGGCGGCAGCCGTGCCTGTTTTACCGGCACGGCTACCACCAGTATCGTAATGAAGCCCTATGTATTACAGTTAGAACACTGCAAGGGTTCATTTTCAGTAAACCCACCCTAACAAAGGTCCAAATTGAGTACCATCATCCTTTATATTTTCGTTTCACATATAAAGACTGTTTAAACACATTTAGAGAAAACCCTAATACAATTCCAAATGAACCACCGTTGCCCTTTACATTTCATTTCACATATAGAGATAGATGTTTTACTCTGATACTAAATGCAGGTAATGAAACAGTTCGAACACTGCAAAAGTAAATATATAGACAACCCATCCTAATACATTTTCATTTCACAAATAGATACTTTGTACTCTTAAATAAAATACAGGCAATGTATTACAATTAGAACACTGTCGGTACATTTACAGAAAATGCACCGAAAACAATTCCAATTTCCATTTGACATATTCCCATGATCCCTGCGCCTCCTAGACCATACGCTTGGAAGCCAAAAGCCCCAGGGTATTTTTTCTAGAGGGTGTCTGATGGAAAGGGCTTGCAGCAAAGCAAGACACTAATCAGACTTGAGACGGGGCACAGGGTGCCCCGGGTACCTCTTTTACCTTATAAACCTTAACCACAAGCAGGGTGCGTTAAGGAGGAGATGACTGGTTTTCAATCTTTAATCTTAGATTTTCTTATTCAAACCTGGTTCAGGTTTGAGTGCCATGACAGAACCTAGGAACAAGATGTGCACTTCTATTTGGGCAGGTGAAAGTTTGTGCAGAATGTCTAACTTGGAGCTCTCCCTGGCATGGCAGAAGACTGAACATTTAAAACCATTGCTCCAAACAGACCTGTGAAGGCCACCCAACAATCAGGAATCATTTGGGACCTTTGAGACTCCTGTTATGTAGATTGTATGCATTATTAAAGACTGAAACTAAACCATAGACCAAACTTCTGATGCTCAGAGTCTGGAGAGACAGAGCAAAGCATACGTGTATTGAAAATATGCATGGACTAAAAACAAATTCTGTAAGAATAAACTCAGCTATTTGCAACCATTATTTGCAGCCACTTCCAAGCATGAGATGTCCCGACTAGCCTGATGGATGGCAAATCATGACACTAGCAACATTCTTAGCAGCAAAATGCCCAGGCCCAGGACAATAATTTCCTAAAAATTGTAGGATGTTCCAACTAACTGATATAGCCCATAAAGGTGCATCATTAAATGCCAGTCCTGCAACAAAGCATATATTCTATTATTAAAGAGGAAGGAGTGAATGTTCAATGTTAACTGAAGACAGATTCAAAGTCTACAGTGGCACAGAACAAACTATATGGAACTAAGTTCCATATTGTAAAAAGTGTTGATCATAAAGCAAAAGGGAATAGCACTGATCAGAAACTTTTGTGGGTGAATCAGACTGGCATTAAGCAATATCCAAAGACATCATGTCACAAGGAATCTGAAACTCTAAAACCTGATCTGTTTCTGGCCATAATAGCCTTAATGGTTGCAGGTCCAACATCCCTGTGTTTGTAAAAGGCCCTTCTCTTACTACTTGTAGTTCATGTTTGTTCTCGCAGTTTAGTTGCTATTTACATTTTCTACCTGTTATTTAGCATGTATGTTTTACTTTTTATATTGCCAAACCCAGCTCATTGGTAATCTTTGTTACCCAAGACTTGTAGTTTTTGTGAACTGGTCCCTCTGCTTCCTGTTTCTTTTATTATCTCCTCTTTTGTTTTTGTTGGTTTGCAGTGCATGCAGCCTTTGCAATTCTAAAATGATGGTCTAGTGATCAATGTGACAGTCCCTGTCTTCAGGTGTCTGATCTGCCATTTACGTGGCCATATAATGAGCATCCCCAGTACAAAAGGAAATGATGCAATTGGGTTTTTATTACAAGCTGTTGAGTTTAGTTCTAATTTCTCATTTTCACTTTCATCTTTTCGTTTCTTTTTGTTTGGAATTTCCTCATCATATTTGACTCTCATTTTGTTCCTTGTACTTGGAGATTGCCTGGAGTCCACTTTCCTCCTATTTAATTGGTATATTTTTCCATATAATTTTGATAATTTGATGCAATATTTCAATTTCTCACCATTTTATTTCGCTTGTATTTATTTCCTTATATCGGGGATTGCCTGGTCCTGATTTTGTCCTATTTTCTTTCCTTGTACTTGGAGTTTGCCTGGACTCCTCCGGTCCAACTTTTTTTTTATTACTTTGCAGTATGTTGCTCTTCTCCCTTCTCTTGGGCTGCAGCCGTTGTCATTATAAGATAGAAGTCTACGGAGCAGAGCCCCAGTCGTACTTTTGTGCCCTCAAGTGATACATCCTCAATGGCACTGTACATTTGTTTTGCCAGTGCACGTCCCACTACAGAAGGGAATGATGCAGCTGGCTGCTTTATTCTTGACCTCCATGACTATTTTTATTTTAGTTCCTACATTTTATTTGGTTCTCTGTTTGCTGTTTGATCTTTATTTGATTATTAATATTAATGTCTCATTGTCTATTTTTTTAGCTTGTATTTATTTCCTTGTATTTGGGAGTGCCTGGGCCCACTTTTACCCAAATGTTTTTTTCCTTGTACTTGGAGGGTGCCTGGACTCCACCCCTCCCGTCATCTTTTTATTGTGAGAAGAAACCGCTATAGCTGGCTGCTTTATTTTGAAACACCTTAGTATTCTACACTTGATTTGAGTTTTTCTTTTACCATTGGCCATTTGATTTTTTTGGTTTGTTATTTCAACTTATATTTCCTTGTAATTGGGGTTGCCTGGTCATGTTTTTTTCCCTTGTACTCAGATTGAGGAATGGCCTCACTGTACTTATATTTTCTTTAAGTTCTTTTCAAGGTCTCCACCAGTTTTACTCTGAATAATCCTCTTCTGCACTGCTTCTGTGACTAAACTGGTTTGCAGTTCCTACTTTTATTCTTTGCGAATTGCTGCTCATGGAGTGGCTATTATAAATATTCTGCATAATGCCACCTTCTGTAGTTCTTCAAGAAATACACATTTCAGGCTTTACAACTAGTGAAATCTCCATTATTTTCTAGTTCCAAAAGTAATGGCATTCCTTTATTCATTAAATGCTTTGACAAGTACCAAGACATTGTCAGTTATATATAGGGCTCCCAGTTTTCTTAGTTTTCTGATTTTTACACATACAGATGAAAATCACTGTTTCCTTTTCAGCATTTGTTTGTAAAAAAAAATAGATAGAAGCAGACATTCATATTTCTTGAGTATCTCTTCAGTTTGTCAATTATGCCTTACAAGCCAATGGCTGGTCAAATAACAGTGGGGTGGCTAAGAAAGTGATACATGTAGCTTTGAAATAGTTTAAAGGGCTACAGAAAGGTTTTTCACATAATCATGAGGAGCAGGTTTATGTTTTTAAGGGGAAAATGGATCTTGGCTTGATGTGTAAGAATCCAAGAATCAAGCACTACGAGCTTCCCATTACAGGCATGAAAGTACTACTTTAAATTTAAATAAATGCAGAAAATCAATAGTTGCAATTTATTTTTTTACAGAGAAAATATAAATGTGGATACATATCAAATGCATGCTACGAAACTGGGATCCTCTGTTACAAATCTCCCTTTAAGAAGAATATTAGGTAGAATAGCCAGGTTGTAATCTTGGGATAGATGTGTAACGCTCACCTGATTCCCGTAGAGGCGCCGGTCTTGACTGGGCATATACCGTATCTTCAAAGGTGATGTGTAACACACGGCTGGCTCTTTGGGCTGGACCTCTGTGCACTGTATGTCTGACTCGAAGGGTAAGATGTCTGCAGATAGAAAATATGGGATTAATGAACTGGGTTATTGAATGTCTCTCTCTTCTTCCCTTTCTCTTCTCCTGTAGAACCCCGAAGGTTAACGCTCTCACCTTAGGTAAGTGAACGCCGTGCTCTCCATCTGCCTCGGGGCAGGGTGCTGTAACCAGTTTCTTCACTGGATAAGGGGAGCAGGCCTCTTGACTTCAGAGGACTGCTGTCCGTCGTTTACTGCACGAACGGTAAGTTTCGAGTAATTCTAATGTCTTTAAAGTCTTTAGTAATGATGTCTCTTGTTTTGCAGGGTTCCGGCGATGGTGGATGACGGGCTGAAGTGAGTTGAAGATGGAGCCCGTGTGATGAATAGAAGCGCCTGGAAGCACGTAAGTAAGCGCTTGTTGCCTGCTTCACGATGCGCTCTAACTGTCCTTTTATTTTGCAGGTACAAGTTCGGAGCGGCTGCAGGGTGCCGGAATACCCACTGGGTTAGATGTGGAAAGGAGTAATGGCACGTGAGTATTAAAGTTCCCCAATGTCTTTAAACGCACCTTGTTTTGTCTTTCAGATGCGGGATGCAGCGCCGAAGGCCTCCGGAGCGTGCGAAGAGTTGGTAAGCTTTTGTCTTTCAGATGCCGGAATGCAGTGTGAAGACCTCCGGAGCGCACGAAGAGTAGGTAAGCCTTTGTCTTTCAGATGTCGGAATGCAGCGCGAGGCGTTGGTGACAGCCGATGGACCAGGTAAGTGAAGAGCTGTCACTGAAGACCGTAATGCTAACCTGTTCTTTCTTGTCTTTATAGGTGTTGCTGAAGACTGGATTCAGGATGGTAAGCCTTTTTCCTTAGGCCCAGGATCAGATGCAGAAGACACGATGAGCGTTCTGCTGCAGAGGATGCAGAATAACGCAAAGCAAGATTCATCCATCGGGTGTGGTTAAAATAGCCTCCTGTAGTGCTTAGGTGTCTCCTTCCACAGCCACGCCTAGGTAAGAAAAGAGTTCCTGCTTTCCAGAAGAGTTCCAGTGTTCTGAACCTAGGGAGTGGCTCCTGCCCCACCCAACAGGAAAAGTAGTTCCAAACAGAAGAGGATCAGAGGCTCAACTGGCAGGCAAGTAAGCAGCATGGTCTGCTGCAGGTAAGTCCACCCAAGCATTATGAGCCCGGCGCTTCCAGCGCTGGGACTGGGCATATTTATGAGCCTGGTGCCACTGGCGCCAGGACTGGGTCCAAAAGGTCCCAATTGGGACTGGTTGGCACTCGGAACCTGGGTTATGGATCTGCTTCCAAGGGAGTTGGGCAAACCCTGACCTTTTGGAAGCAGAGATCATGACAAGATGATCCAACAAAACAGCCTCCATTTTTGGGTCAATTTTCAGTCTACAATAAAAAAGTACATTTAGAGTTAAGATGGGACTAGCAAACCTTCTAGATGGTTTGTGGACAAATGCTGAGACTATCAAGCTAGCAAGCAATGGTGAAAGAGGATTAGGATAGTTTTGTGGCAACATATGTTTAGAAAATGCCTATTAAGTGTATTTCTATAGAAGAAATTAACGCCATTTTCTTTTCATAACATCCTTCTGGGGCCACATGTTGCATGTGCTGTACAAAAACGCAGCGTGCCGGGAGTAATAGAAACCAGTTTTGTCAATTGTTCAAGCAATGCCTGGTTACCATAAACCTGAGGCCATTCACCGGATGTACAATATCTGAAATATCTTACAGGCACAATTACAGCTGATTGTGAATTATATACAGAGGTACAACGATGCTCTTGCACTAGTATTCCCATTGGGTACTTGACTCCCCTTAGCCTACGGAAGATTTGGGACCTTAGATCCTTGGAATTGTATATTCTTTGAGCAGATTTGGGATCTTATGCTTCCAATGAATTGTCATTTAGGCCGCAGATATTCAAGGTCCATCCTGCTGTCCCATCTCAGTGCAAGAAGGCAACTGCCCAAAAGGGAAGATGTTTGGGAAGGTGTGGTATCTTCAGGTGACTGCCAGAGGTCTGAGAACTTCACACCACCAGTGGAGCCTCAAAGGGAAAAAGACAGTCTGTAGAGGCTGCCAATAGAGCAGCAAATGGCACAGTGCCTGAGCTGAGATTGTTATTTCGCTGTTTTTTGTGGCTGTCTGAGCCTTGCCCTTTTCCTAGGATTTACTGCATGCAGCAGTATCGTAATGTGCCCAGAAAAAATGCAGTACTATAAAAAATGAAAAACAATAAAATAAACATAATTGTCATTCCTCATGGCACCATTTACAAACTGACTAGTACTAGATCAGCCAACCAGATTGAACGTGTATGGTTGTTGGACACAGGCAGACTTTCCCTGCTCACATTTACATGGCAAAAGAAAGCGTTTCTAAATGAGAACCATTCATAGCTGATATGTCAAATGGAAATGAGAGGTCCAATATCAGGAACAACTGGATACATTCCAGGATTAGTACACAATAGGCAGCATCCAGCTGCTGCAGAGTCACAATGCCTGCATTGCAATTAACACTAACACTAGATTGGTCAGGAGCAAGAAGAGAATGGTACCATGTATAGGTTCAATTGAAGGGATAACATTTTTTTATAATATTTTCCAAGCAATGAATAGTTATTCAACCTCTTTAAGGCAGTTCTATCTCTGGCTGACCAAATTGTAAATAATCAAAACATTATATTGACATTATGCTAAACCTTTGTTTGAAATCCTTGGTGGTAAAAAGGGGGGTTTCTGCCAGGACTTGGAGTAATACATCTAAATAACAGGACACAGTGGACTGTGTCATGTATAGATTGCAGTGGGTGGACTATCATCTGCACTGCGATGTAAACAAAAAAAAAGGCAAATGCAGAATCACTGGGCTAGCTTGTTCTGTTTGTATTAGTTTTCAGTGGGTAGACATCTTTTCAGATGTATCATTCAAAATGGATTTGATATAGCTGCTGCCACAAACCATGTAGGATCACACTGGCAAACCATATTCGGGTAATACTGGCATTCACCCACCAATACCTCAAATTTCAAACCTGCCTCTTTCTCCTCCCCACCCCACTTAACTCTACTACCCTCCCTCCCTTTATTACAGAACCATGCACTAGGAGTCAGCCCAAAAAAGCACACATGAGCTATGCAAGACCACTTTAAAATTGCATAGCTAAAACAGACACTATTACTATATGAACCTATCCACCAGCTCCTAAATGATATGCATTTATGAAAATGAAGACTTCAACCTTTCCTTTGTCTTTGGCTATCAAACTATATCCCACTTACATTAGATTCTTGACATGCACTAATTATTAAGTATTACAAACCATGAAAAACAAGGTAATGGGTGATTCATATATGTACTATTGGAAATTGGCAAGATTCATGGGATAAAGTGGAAACATTAAATAAGCTTAGTAAATTCTTCCCAGACACATCTGTCAGATACCATACTGATTCTACAGAAAGAGAACCTGAATGAATAAACAAATACATCAAAGATCACAAGATATTTTACCCCACCAGAGTGCTGCTTACCAAACAAACAACCTTTCATGTAAGAGATGAACAGGAGATAATTGAAAAAATCTGCTAAATGGATCAAAAAACAGTGCATCAATTATTGGTCTAGACATGGTGCTACAATGGCATATCCTGTAAAAAGAAAAATTCAATAAAAACAATGAACTGAGTATTTGAATGCACGCTAATGCTGAAACAACTTTTCATCAAGATGTATTCCAAGAAAAGCAGTGACCAATAAAATAATCATTGCAGACCTGACAGCGTGAGGCCTCAGGAAAAGTAATTCTATCTGTAATGGAAAAAAAAATATTAATTAGTTTGCCTTATCATAAAGAACAAAAATGTTTGGGGGGCTGAGAGTCGCATAGTCACGTACAAGTTTTCTAGATCCACCCCACCAGTTGCTGACAGCTAAGCGTCCAGAGAAAAAAGCAGATCTTGCTGGAGGACTGTTTTATAAAAACAACAAATAAGAGGGCAATATTTAATTATACTAACATTGCATTCTTTCTGTTAAATTTACAATGTGTCTTTATAATGATCCTCTCCAACACATGCCATATTCATAAAAGGAATGTTACACATGTTTTACTGGAAAAAACATATTATTAAAACCTAGATCAATCATATCTAATATTTAAAAAAAAAACAATAAAATATTTATGAATTAAGATTTTCTGACCCCATTCTGATAACTTTCCATACTGGCTATACATATATGTGAATACATATATGTGGTTACTATTGCAAGGTTAGTAAAGGTGTGAAGAAGGGACAAATAAAAGGTGTGGAAATCAGGAGGAAAAGGATGGGGACAGTGGTTAAGAGTTTGGCATAAATAGGAGTATGGGGATGGACCTTTCATTAAGACAAAACTCAAAAATCTCAGAAAAAGGAAAGTCAAACATGTTGCTCATTTTTCAGGGAATCGCAAACATTGGCAATTTGCACTGTTGACATCAATACAGGCTATCGTTCCAAGATTGATAGTCTAGTCCACTCTTTAGAAATGCCCCTATGAAAAAGCAGAAGGGGACAAGTAGCCCCAGTGAGGAATCCAGGCATGCATTTCATCAAAGCACATTTTGGGACCATAAGAATGACTCATGTATTTATATTTGCCAAATATGTCTGATAACAGAGTTAGTTGAATGCTTGAATAACGAAGCACATATTGCACACTTGGCTTGGTGGTCATTTCATTTTTTGCAACACTTGCCCTAATAAAATGTTTGTGACATGAACATATATACTGATTCGGACAGCCATAGTATTTGAATGTGAGGGTAAAATGGCAGTAACATCAGTTCATTAGGGTTTTTGGGTCGTCCAGCATGTGCAGAGTTTTTTTAGCTAAGTTTCAAGGTAAAAATGGATGGGCACATGCTTAGTTAGCAATCTAGACATTCTAAGAGAAATATATTAGGATGAAAAACATGCATGTGTAACATAAGCACCACTGCCCGGGCATGACACTTGCATACACGTAAACGTCACATGAAAGATCACAGTAAAACAGTAAAAATGCACCTTCCACCGGAAACAGTCATTATCCATTCACTCCCATGTGGAAACAAACAGTGTCAACCCAGAGCGCACAGAAAAAAGTTAGATTCTGATATGAACCCACCCCAACAGTGTCTTCCAGAGTAGTAATTACATTTCCACCCCTGGTATAATGAACCTCAATAACACGTGAAACATTATGAAATGAGAACATACAAAATGAATGAACTTGGGTAACATGAAACAAGCGTAACCGTATAAACACATCCATTCACCTGTGAACATCAACAGAACATGCTGCGACCCAAGCAACTGCAAATGAAAGGCTTGTTCTCCAATATGCTAACATCAGGTGGGTACCAAGGATAATGGCACTCTTAAGGGGCAGCAGCACTGGGAAGGTGTGATGAAAAACCTACAAGTTGGGTTAGAAATCCGCCTTGGAATCAGAGTGGCAAGCAAAGAATAGTTGTACTAGAACTGGCAAACAAGCCCTTCGGCTTAACTGGGATGAAGTCACTAGCCATACTTAATTGTGACCAGTATATCTGGATATATCTTATCATCGAGAAAGTCTACTATGAGGCACATTGAAAAAGTATTTCATGGTCTAGATGGTAGTGGCGGTAGGGGTAGCAAAGAAGCCAAGTGGTATGGTCCTGCCTGACCTTTCCCTCCCACACACTTCACACAGTCACACAGCTCAGTATGCCAGAATGCATGGTTTCCCACTGCACGGTTTTTTGTATGTTGTCTAAAGTCTCAAAGTACAGTGGATGACCAGCCAAAATGAAAGTCATGATGCTCCCCAAAAGCTCTCAGATACACATCTTCCACTGGCAAATATGTGAACCCATAAGGCTAACCATTACAAAGTTATCTCTTGGGTTCTTATACCTCCCATTACCACATTTCTCATTGCAGCCTTAAATGGATTGACTTTCACCCAAAGCTGACTTTGTCCACAAAGTGCCCAGAAGGTATCAATGGTTCTAATTCCATCTGCTCGACTTTCAGACTGCCCTGAAATTGACGTGATGATGAGTCCAACTATACAATTCTGTCTTCCCTGTGTGTACGTACATTGTCTTATCAAATGCTTGTAGGTTAATGTTTTGGCAGAATACTGATTCCAGTAATCAGTAAAGATGGTCACAAGAAGTTCCTAGAAGACAGTGTCTCCATTCCTGAAATGTAGCCTTGTTCAGGAGCTACTTGTCCAACATGAGGTAATTATCCTATGCTGAAGTTTTCATTTTTTTTAAAAAGCAGCAGGATGCAACTGACTTCATTGCTCTGTGTCTTTGCTAGAGCATCCTGTACACCCGAAGTGGAGGCATCTGATTAGACTAAACATGGTTGCTCATTACAGTATTGGTCCAGAACAGAATGGTTACTTCAGGAATGCAAATGGGGGATCCCCTTTGCCAGTACAACACAACTTCATACGTTTTTCAAAAGCCTGATTATGGAGGATAGCAGTCTTGAAATCTTGATGAAGTATAGATTGAAGTTGGCAAATGCAAAAACATATATCTGGCACACTCGCCACAGAAGACGAATCAGTGCCTGGCTTAGCCTTCCGTTGATCCATTTGCACTTGTGACAAAAAAACACAAACATTCCACTACCCTGGCATAAAACAGACATCTGCTGATGCAAAGGAGAAAGCGATGGTGTGAGTTTTGCAAGAGAGGAGAGGAGGCAGAAGAGAAATTCCTACAGTGGAAGGAGAGGTTATGGAACAAGAACATTTTTTAGATGAAGGTTGGATAGGAGGAACACCTAAAGTGAGGTTGATGAGTTGACAAAAGAGCTAGAGGAAGAAATTAAAGCAAAGAAGAGAAAACTGAAGCGAGGAAGCCAGGAGAAAAGGAGGGATGAAAAACTAGAGCTTTTTACAATCTAGGGAAGAAGGGTGCCTCTAAGATAGGGAAAATTGAGATGGACCAAGGAACAGGAAATTGACAACAAGAGGAACGAGGGGATGTAGTGTTCCCGAAGAGAATGTCCATTAAAGTCTTCAACGAAGGGGGAAGTTGAATTTCATGGGGTCTAGCAATTTCTACCATGTGTAGTTCCAGATCCACGTCAAATGATGCAAGGGTACTGAGATGGCGTTACCTGGTATGAGAATCCAGAAGGGCCACTGTTCATTCTGCATCAGTGAATAAAGACCTGGATCAAGCTAGGTCAGCTAAGGACTCTAATAAAGTCCAAGACACTATGCGTGGCTGTTTACCAATTAAGGTGAAGCCCCTGACCCAGAAAGAGATAGAAGCACTAACAACCAGCCCTGTTCCTAAAGTGCCAAATTAGAAAATACTGGTACATGTTGCTGAATCTGCACCATCGACATTCCAATAATATACAACGTAGAAAATCAAAGTTTTAATTAGTCTGTTGACACTTCAGGCGTCACAGGATTTAAATTTCATAGAGTAATATGCTAAGCTAGTCTTTGTGTATTGCCAAGCAGGAACATTAAAAAAGCAGCAAAACTAGTAACTGCCAATCCTAAAAAACACATTATTTCAGCTGTACCATAGTTCCAATGAAAAAATGTGCATCTCAATAAGGCGCTGCCTTCACAAATAAATCTAAGTCTCTGAAAAATATAGAATCAGAACTGTACTTAATTTAAGATAAGTAGCTAGTCTTTGTTAACAGCCCTACAAATTATTTTCGAATGTTAAATATAAGTTCAATAAAGTATCCCTGTTCCAAACAAAAATGTGTACTGTCGTTTTTCCCAACCTCAGGAATGACCTTGTCATGGTGGTTGGGCTTAACTGCGGTTTCACTTTTGAAGCAGCAGCACCAAAGAAAAACCTGCAAGTGAGGTTAGAAATCTTCCCTGGAGTCACTGTGGCAAGCAAAAGCAGGTCTTATGTCTTAGGATGACCCCAGCAGAGTGCCAGTTACTCCATGGCCCATGCTGCTATGAACAACAAGGCCACAATATTATGTGGCAATTTCTTTTCTCTTTTCTCTTCCACTGGGAGTGAAATGGATGAGTGAAGTGGACTTGCACAGTGCATAAGATTGCATCCACAGCCCTTCCATTGGGGGAACACACAGACGTCCTCTCACCTTCACTTTGGCTGCATGCACACTTTATGGCCCAGGACCTTAGAGCCTAAGCCCAGAATCTTCTGGGTTTTAAGAGCCACTGAAGAATGTGACAGGAAACGCCTAAAATGTCCCTGACAGAGCTGCTAGAAGCAGCAGTAATTCTACAGCTAATTTCCCCTTAGGTCACCCGTCAGAATCAGTCTGGCAAGCAAAGAATAGTTGTACTAGAACTGGCAAACTAGCCCTCGCCCTTGACTGGGATGAAGTCACTAGCCTTAATTAACTGTAACCATGTATATATGGAAATATCTTATCATCGAAAAGGTCTGCTATGAGGCACATTGAAAAAGTATTTCATGTTCTAGATGGTAGTGGCGGTAGGGGTAGCAAAGAAGCCAGGTGGCATGGTTCTGCCTGACATTGCCCTCCCACACACATCAAAGGAGTCACATAGCTCACTATGCCAGAATGCATGGTTTCCCAGTGCACGGTTCTTTGGACATTGTCTTAAGTCTCAAAGTACAGTGGATGATGAGCCAAAAAAAGTAATGATGCGCCCCAAAAGCTCTGTGAGGCATACGTTCCACTGGCAAATATGTGAACCCATAAGGCTAACTACATCAAAGCTATCTCTTGGGTTCTCATACCTCCCATTACCACGTTTCTCATTGCAGCCTTAATGGATTCACTTTCACCCAAAGCTGACTTTGTCCACAAAGTGCCGAGAAGGTATCACTGGTTCTAACTCCATCTGCTCGACTTTCAGACTGCCCTGAAATTGACATGATGAGGAGTCCAACTATACAATTCTGTCTTCCCGGTGTGTACGTAAATGGTCTTGTCAAATGCTTGTAGGTCAATGTGTTGGCAGAATACAGATTCCAGTAATCAGTAAAGATGGTCACAAGATGCAAAGTTCCTAGAAGGTAGTGGGCCTCATTATAAGTTTGCCTGTCCGGGAACTACGTTACTGTTAAGCTTGCTGGGACCATAATTCCCGGACGGCAAACTACAAGTTGTGCTCGGTGCTCCCTTTCTGCCCGCCAAGTCAGACCGGGCGGGCATAGCAGCACTCGCGAGCACAGCGTGTCGCATGCACCGGCACTGTTCATAATGGTGCTGGTTCAACAGTGTTCCCATTCCCATTGAGCCCTGTGGGGCTCAAATGGGAATGGGGAAGAATTTTTCCCGGCAGCCAGGAATGGGCAAATACCGGGTCCGGCAAGGCTGTGATGACCCGGTAATTGCCCATTTCTGGGTGCCAGGAAAAATTAAATACCAGCGACAGCCATGCCTGTATTACAGGCATGGCTACCGCCAGCCTCATAATGAGGCCCAGAGTCTCCATTCCTGAAATGCAGCCTTGGTCAGGAGCTACTTCTCCAACATGATGTAATTAGCCTCTGCTGAAGTTTGCATTTTTGTTTTAAGCAGCAATTTGCACTGGCTTCATTGCTCTGTTTCTTCGAGAGCATCCTGTACACCCGAAGTGGAGGCATCTGATTAGACAGAAAATGGTTGCTGATTACAGTATTGGTCCAGAACAGAATGGTTACTTCAGGAATACAAATGGGCGATCCCTTTGACAGTCCAACAAAACTTCCAACCTTTTTCAAAAGGCTGATTATGGAGGATAGCAGTCTTGAAGTCTTGATGAACTATCGATTGAAGTTGGCAAATACAAAAACGTATATCTAGCACACTCGCCACAGAAGACGAATCAGTGCCTGACGTAGCCTTCCATTGACCCATTTGCACTTGTGACAAAAAAACAGAAACATTCCACTACCCTGGCATAAAACTGGCATCTGTTGATGCAAAGGAGAAAGCGTGGGTGTGAGTTTTGCAAGAGAGGAGAGGAGGCAGAAGAGAAACTCCTACAGTGGAAGGAAAGGTTATGGAACAAGAAAAACACTTAGATGAAGGTTGGATAGGAGGAACACCTAAAGAGAGGTTGATGAGATGACAAAAGAGCTAGAGAAAGAAATTAAGGCAAAGAAGAGAGAACTGAAGCGAGGGAGCCAAGAGAAAAGGAGGGAGGAAAATGTAGAGCTTTTTACAATCTAGGGAAGAAGGGTTCCTCTAAGATAGGGAAAATTGAGATGGACCAAGGAACAGGAAATTGACAACAAGAGGAACGAGGGGATGTAGTGTTCCCAGGAGAATGTCCATTAAAGTCTTCACTAAAGGGGGAAGTTGAATTTCACTGGGTCTAGCAGTTTCTGCCTTGTGTAATTCCAGACCCACGTCAAACGATGCAAGGGTACTGAGATGGGGTTACCTGGTATGAAAATCCAGAAGGGCTACTGTTCATTCTGCATCAGCGAATAAAGCACTGGATCAAGATAGGTTGGCTAAGAAGTATAATGAAGTCCCAGAGACAATGGGTGGCCATTTACCAATCAAGGTGAAGCCCCTGACCCAGAAAGAGACAGAAGCACTGACAACCAACCCTGTTCCTTTAGTGTTAAATTAGAAAATACTGGTACATGTTTCTGAATCTGCACCATAGCAATTCCAAGAATATAGAATGTTGAAAATAGAAGTTTTGAGTAGTCTGTTGACACTTCAGTCGTCACAGGATTTAAATTTCACAGAGGAATATGCTAAACTAGTCTCTGTGTATTTCCAAGCAGGAACATTAAAACAAGCAGCAAAACTAGTAACTGCCAATCCTAAAAAACACATTATTTCAGCTGTAACATAGTTCCAATGAAAAAATATGCATCTCAATAAGGCGCTGCCTTCACGAATAAACCTAAGTCTCTCAAAGGTATAGAATCAGAACTGAACTTAATTTAAGGTAAGTAGCTAGTCTTTGTTAACATCTCTACAAATTATTTTTGAATGTTTAATATATGTTCAATAAAGTATCCCTGTTCCAAACAAAAATGTGCACTGTTGTTTTTCCCAACCTCAGGAATGACCTTGTCATGTTGGTTGGGCTTAACTGTGGTTTCACTTTCGAAGCAGCAACACCAAAGAAAAACCTTCAAGTGAGGTTAGAAATCTTCCCCGGAGTCACTGTGGCAAGCAACAGTAGGTTCTATGTCTTTGGATGACCCCATCAAAGTGTCAATTACTCCATGGCCCATGCTGACATGAACAACAAGGCCACAACCTTATGTGGCAGTTTCTTTTCTGTTTTCTCTTCAACTGAGTGTGAAATGGACGAGTGACATGGACTTCCATGGTGCCTGGTGCAAGCAAAGAATAGTTGTACCAGAGTTCTACCAGAGCTGGGAAACTTTCCCCCTTCACTCGTATTAATTCACTAGCCTATCCTTAATTAACCGTGGCCAGTATATCTGGATATCCCTTATCATCTGAAAAGTCTACTATGAGGCCAATTGAAAAAGTATGTCATGGTCTAGATGGTTGGCGGTAGGGGTAGCAAAACGCCAAGTGGCTTTCTCCTGTCTGACTTCGCCCTCACACACACTTCACAGGAGTCACCTAGCTCACTATGTCAGAATGCATGGTTTTCCAATGGTGACCTATTTGGATGTGGTCTGAAGTCTCAAAGTACTGCAGATGGCCAGCCAAAGAGATTCATGATGCTAGCCGAAAGCTTGAGGCTAACCACCTCAAAGTTGTCTCTTAGGTTCTTATACCTCCCATTCCCGCATGTCTCATTGCAGCCTTAATGGAGTGCCTTTAACCAAAAACTGACTTTTCCACAAAGTGCCCAGAAGGTATCATTTTTGCTAACTCCATCTGCTCGACTTACAGCCTCCCCTGAAATTGATTTGATAAGGAGTCCACTATACCATTCTGTCTTCCCGGGGTATACATAAATGGTTTTGTCAAATGCTTGGAGATTAACGTTTCGGAAGAGCACAGAATACAGTAATCAGTAAAGATGGCCACAAGATGCAAAGTTCCTAGAAGATAGTGGGCCTCATTACAAGTCCAGCGGTAACCGTGCCGGAAATTCTGGCTCCGTCTATGACAGAGCCGGTGTTTCCATGTTCGCCTGCAGGCGGGTGGTGTTAAACCCGCCAGGTCAGTCCTGGCGGGAGTGACACCTCCCGCATGCAGGACTCTTCTTAATCAGCTGGTCCGAAAAGAACAGTGGTTGCAGATTTACCACCACCGTTCTTTCCGGACCGGCAGGATCGTAATGAGGCCCAGTGTCTCCATTCCTGAAATGCAGCCTTGGTCAGGAGCGACTTGTCCAACATAATGTAATTAGCCTCTGTTACAGTTTGCATTTTTTTAAAAAGCTGCAGGATGCAACTGGCTTAATTGCTGTGTGTCTTCGACAGAGCATCCTGTACACCCAAAGTGGAGGCATCTTATCAGACTAAAAATGGTTGCTGATTACAGTATTGGTCCAGAACAGAATTATTACTCCAGGTATCCAAATGGGGGATCACCTTTGCCAGAGCAACAACACTTCAGAGCTTTTTCAAAATCCTGATTATGGAGGATATCAGTCTTGACGCCTTCATGAACTATTGACGGAAGTTGCCAAATACCAAAAAATGTGTATATCTTGCACACTAGTCACAGAAGACAAATTAGTGCCTGACCTAGCCTTCCATTCATCCATTTGCTCTTGTGTTAAAAAAAAAAAAAGAAACCACAAACATTCCACTACCCCGGCATGAAACTGACATCTGTTAATGCAAGTGAGAAAGTGAGAGTGTGAGTTTTGCAAGAGAGTAGAGGAAGGGAAGGAGAAACATCTAGAGTGGAATGAGAGGCTATGCAACAGGAAAAATACTTAGTTGAAGGTTGGAGAGGAGGAACGATAATACCCAAAAAGATTGAGGAAGAAAAGACTGAATCCCAAAATACCGAATTTGGGATGCCCAATTTGACCTATGTTGTGGAGTGTAATGTAAAAAAAAAATGTTGAGGGGTAAGGGGGATGTTGCAGGGAGGGGGTCTCCACCCGCATATATAAGCAGTCAAAGGGGGAGAAAAAAATGTGGTCTTTTGACTTTCGATTTTATTTTCCGCAAAATTGACTGTAAACCGGAGGAACACCTAAAGAAAGGTTGCTGAGATGATGGAAGGGGTAGAGGAAGAAACAAAGGGACAGGATAGAGAACTGGAAGGGGGAAGTTGAATTTCCTGATGTATAGCAGTTTCTGCCATGTGTATTTCCAGACCCCCGTCAAACGATGCAAGGGTACTTGCATCCTACCCGATGGCGTTACCTGGTAGGAGAATCCAGAAAGGGCACTGTTCATTCTGCATCAGCAACGAAAGAACTGAACCAAGAAAGGTAGACTAGGGACTGTAGTGAGGTGCCAGAGACTATGCATGGCTGTTTACCAATCAAGGTGAAGCCCCTGACCGAGAAAGAAACAGAAGCTCTGACAACCCTGTTCCTAAAGTGCCAAATTAGAAAACACTGGTATATGTTGCTAAATCTGCACTACAGACATCCCAAGAATAGAGAAAGTTGAAAATAAAAGTTTTGAGCAGTCTGTTAATTCTTCAGCGTTACACTATACAAATTCCACATGGGAATATGGTAAACTATTCTTTTTGTATTGCCAAGCAGGAACGTTAAAACAAGCAGCAAAGCTGGTAACTGCCAAACCTGAAGACCTCCTTATTTCAGCTGTAGCACTGTTGCAATGAAAACATTTGCATCTCAAGAAGGCGCTGACTTCAATAAACATAAGTGTCTGAAAGATAGGGAATCAGAACTAAACTTCATTTAAGGTAAGTAGTTTAGTCTTTGTTAATACCTGTATATAAATGCATTTGGAATGTCAAATATAAGTTCAATAAAGTAACCCTGTTCCAAACAAAAATGTGTAATGTTGTTTTTCCCAACCTCGGGAGTTACCTTGTCGTGGTGGTTGGGCTTAACTGCGGTTTCATTTTTGAAGCAGCAGGACCAAAGACTCCCTCATAGTAACAATTAGAAGGATTTGCTTTGAAAATTAACTGGTTATGGGAGGACTGACATTTTCCCCTGGAAACCTCATTCCTTTCATAACTCTCTGTACCCTTGCTACTGGCAGCGGATTGAGCTTGCTTAGTTGGCAAGATCTAAGGGATTTCTTTTTTACAATGTATGCATTTCCCAGATCTGAAGCAGGGGCTGATAACTTTCGATACCTCACAAATCTTTTCCCTTTAAGAGCCCTAATGATTCTGAAAATCCTATAAGAAAATACCTGTCTGTAATCTTGGATCCTTTACCAGACTACATAAAGGCGACTTCCCCCTGTGAGGACAATATTCCCCTTTTGGAGCTGACAGGCTTTTGTTTAGCTGCTCCTTCCTGTACGCTGAGGATGCAGCCATTTCCTTTTCTACAGCTATGTCCTCATTGGCCAGCCACATTGCCTATAATCAGCCTTCCTCAGTTGTTTCAGAAGCAAGTCTCTGCTGGAAGGTCCTCCCCCATTTCACTGACAGCACCCCTTTCCTTATGCCAGCTCTTAGTCTGTTGCTAACAGAAGTTGCTTCAAGCTTGGGAAGTTTCCCACATGCCGTGCATTCTCATTTAGTTATCTCAATGGTGTCCGATTACCTAATTACACATCTTGTATCCCTAAGGAATTTTTGAGCACTATGCTCATTCTATTTGTGAATGTTGAGGGCCCCTACGGGGTGGGGATATGATTTGTGTTGAGACATTCCTCATAATGGTACATGGTGGCAATGAAAGTGTAGGAAGGTAAATACAAATATGACAGGAATCTGGGGAATTATTGAATACATAAAGCATCATTTGTCATGTGAACAAAGCCAGAGTATTTTTATTTTTTTTGTTTTCAATCCTAGAAGATAGTGGATAGGGAAACCTCACCTATTTGATTTTGTAATACTTGTCCCAGCCACGGGAGAACCTCTGCCCAAGCATGCGCAGGAGGACTGCTGAGATATCACTTTGAGGAGCTCTCCGGGTACTTGATGAAGCCTACTAGGCCCTTCATCCTGGATCCAGCCACTTTGGAATAGACAGGGCAATGGGTTCTTATTCAGTTCTGGAAACATATCAAGGTGTAATGGTTCAACACCCATCATCCAAGGAGGTGGATGCTGGATATCGCCAGACCAGAGCGACCGACCCGGAAGACCACATGATGAGATTTAGATCCACTGTTCAAGCACTGGTCCTATCCAGCCTGGATGGGGGCAATGCACACCTTGATGGTCTCCCGTCATCCACCCTTGTGCCTTTGAGAAAGGTCCTACATGAGGCTGTATGCCTCAGCAAGGGTCTAAGCAGATACAACCACACCACCCCGGCTCTCATAGACCTTCACTGGCTCCCACTGCACGCACGAATCACCTTCAAGTCTTGCTGCATCATCTATAAGGCAGTCACGCTCAAGTCACCCAGCTACTTTGCAGAGAAACTCAGCATCTCTGGTGGACAGCACATCACCAGAAGCCAGGATACGTGCAGACTTGAAATACGCTGCTGCAAAAATGGAAAGGACCACAAATCAAGCCATCTCTGCCTAAGCCGCAGGACTATGAAACCTCCTGCCCATCAGCATCGGACTTGCCCCCA
Organism: Ambystoma mexicanum; assembly: GCF_040938575.1. NCBI lineage: Eukaryota > Metazoa > Chordata > Amphibia > Caudata > Ambystomatidae > Ambystoma > Ambystoma mexicanum. The sequence continues at coordinate 432,798,033 of NC_090927.1, read as the reverse complement.
CGCTCCTACAATTCAAAAAAGAACTGAAGACATACCTATTCAAAGAATCTGCCTCAACACCTAGGCCATCACCTGACTCGCTAGATGCCACCACACCTCTCCTCCCTGCCACCAGTGACAGCTGTACCCCACCTCTGTGCCCCTTTGTATCCTCGCCCCCCGTTGAATATCTGTTCTGTTGTTACCTCTGAAACATGTGCCATTATGCATCTGTACTGTTGTATACCTCTGAAAAGCGCTACGTTATATATCTGTATTGTTGTATACCTCTGTAAAGCGTGCTGTTACTTCTCGAAGCTAAGTCCGTGCTCAATAAATACCCTAATAATTATAATAATACTGAGAGGGATCCTGATGGAAACTGAGGACAGACTAAAGAGATAAAAAATAAGAGTAACTGTGACATAATGGGGGTGGGAAAGATCAAGCGGAAGTGACGCATAATGAAAGGGGCCAGACAATGTGGGGATCTAAGGGAAAGGTGAGTTGGAGGTGGGCTGGGTTAGATTGGGTGGTGGGCTGGTATTCATTTTACAAACTCTGACTAAATGTCTTGCTTTGTCCATTCTCTATCAGATTAAGTGTCTCATTAGATTTTTTTGTGTTGACACATTTGTAGTAGAACTGAAAATACTGAGTAACAGTAACATGCCTTAGTCTCTGTGTATACTGGATGGTTTTACAACACTCATTGTGTTTGTCATCACATTCATGATCATTCTTGCAGGACTTACAAGTGGTGTACCCGTTGGATATAACACAGTGCAAGAATAATCATGAATGTGATGGAAAACCCAATGAGTGTTGTAAAACCATCTCTCTGTACACTGGATGGTTTTACAACACTCATTGGGTTTGCCATTCATGATCATTCTTGCACTGTATTACATCCAACGGGTACACCACTTGCAAGTCCTGCATCTTCATCATGATCATAAAGATACCTAATGGCATGGCACAGCGACTATGCTAGTATGTGATCATGTGCTACTAATCAGTATAGAAATATTTGAATCCTTGGACTTCAATTAAACCACCACATACACAGCGGATTCATGATGGTTCAGGTAGATGTTTATTGAATTGAAAAAGGGTTTGGAAAATGCCTCAGTGTCCCTAACCTAGGAGGTATTTCCCTACCTCAACCAAAACGAAGTGTCTGTCAAGTGTCAAGATGTTCAAAACGAAAATGTCCTGTGTCTGAAATCCTATCCTAGACATCACATTCTAAAACTAACTTTCAGGTGTAAAAGGGGTATCATCTTTTGTTAAAAAAGCGCACAAATGTTCAAGTTCAACAAAAGGTATAACTCAAACAAAGGTTTCCAATGATCAATGTTCACTGTTCCAAAGGCAATGGATGACTTCCTTCCCCAGGATTCCCTCCACCAAAGTAAGAGTTCAAAAAATAGCCAAGTTTTAATGATCAAGAAAGCTCACTCCAGTGGAAATGACTCCTTTACCCAGGATTCCACACTCAATGCAACTCAAAGATAGCACAACTTGGGTGTGATTCCCAGACCAGATAAACACCTGCTAAGCTCCCCTCCCAGGTACTCTTTTACACGTTCTCATGGGTGTGAATCCCTGCACATCACCTGGTATAATCTCCTGCCAGGACTTTACAATGCAATCTCTCTTCTCACTCAAACACCTTGTATACTCCCCTGCCAGGCTCTTTTACAATTTCGTTTGGGTGCGAATCCCAGATCTGCTCTTCACCTGGTATACTCTCCTGCCAGTACTTTACAATAAAATCTCTCTCATTCAGCACAAGGGGGCATGGGTCTTTACACAGTTATTTTATGGCAAAGTACTGTGATGATGAAGATGATACTGTTTCCAATGAGGATTACTTGTTCCCCCACATTTGGCAACCAATTCACTCTTTCAGGGTCTCTTTGCCTCCTTCCACCCACTGCGCTCAGAAACCACTTCTGCATTCTTTCAAACAATTCGCACTGTTTTGGGTACCACCTTGGTGTTCACTGGCCTCGAGTGGCTTTCCCCAGTCAGTGGGATGGAGCGATCTTGTTCCTTGCATTGGAACGAAGCCTGCCCTGTCTTCCAGTTCCTGCCGTGACTTCCTTCTTTGGGCGATTCTCTGGTTAACCGGCACTGCTGTACTACGTGGCCAGTTCGCAGCTCGCCTCTTCACTGCTTTTCCCACAAACAGCATTCTGCTTCCACGTCTCTCTTTTCCGCCTACTTTCTGGTGTGGGATGTATTGACCCACTAGGCTCTGCCCTGCGACATCACTGTGCGGTGCTTTGACAAGATCCAATAAAATGGACGCAAAAAGCCCTATGCACACTAAACCGCTGAGAATTGCGCAGGGAAACCGGAAAAGTTGGCTGCCAATCTACTTTGCCTGTGTCAGTGGTAGAACAGGAGACCACACTGCCAAAACCTGACCTGTCATTGGGCTGCCCACAGAGGGAAATTGAACTACCTGAAAAGGCAGTGCTTCATTGCAAGGAGAACCAGAAGTGCTCTAAAATCCGTTTTTCCTCGGCTGTTGAAACTGCAAAATAATGGTTCCCAAACATCAGAAAAGATCCAACATCCTTGCTGGGTGTTAACTATCACTTTATTTAAGGAATCCACATAAGCACACAATGTCAGGAGAAGCAGATTTCATCACAAGAATATTCACATTAAAAAAAGGTGCTTGCCTGGGAAAATCTGTCAGAATATGGGCACAGTACCGCCGCCTGCCTGCATGACCGCTGTCAGTTAAGTGCATTAGGAGTTTAAACTTGTGCATTAATATCAAATAGTTGAAAAGAAGTGACTTGCCACCAAAAGCAATACAGGGTGCCACTATTCAATCTCTATGTTTTAAAAAGACTGGAATTAGAGATCTGTGTGTCTATTTTTGAAAATGTAAAGTTTATTTTAGCAAAGACAATTTTAAACAAAGTGTGTTAAAGTAACCTCTGATGCCAGCCTAGAACTTCAAAGGCAAATTCCACAGCATGCCCCAAACAAAAGGTGGCTTCCTTCTGCTCTCTGCCCTAGGAACTCTCAGTCGGATGTTAATGAAGGGGGAGGAGATTTTGCTCTGCTGTTCTGGCGATAGACAAAAGGCTTCCTGGACTGAAAGGGTATGCAAATTCAAGTGTCAACAAAATCTCCTGCCAGCAGGAAGAGAGGCCTGGATTGCTCTTGGCCCAGCAAAACTTTGGGGGTGGGACAGACAGATATATGTATCCTTAAATCACAAGAAAATATCTTTTTGAAAAAGACTGACAGAGAACTGTGCAAAATTGTAAAAATATGTAAAATATAGTGTTGTTAACATGAAAATTCTGGTCACATTTTGAAACTGCTCAGAACTCTGTGCTATGTTCAGGGACATGACTACAGAAAATGTGGTTTTGTAGCAATTGTAATGATGCTAGAAATATGAAACTTCACAGGATTATGCCCAGATGCATATATGTATAAAAATGTGGACAAATCTTACATTGGGTACCCAACCAAAAGTGCAAAAAACTGTCAAAACTGAACCGAAGCTCTCACTGAGATGGGACTCAGATGAATACTTGCTCCACTAAATCTGTGATATAAATATGTTACTGCTAGCAAGTTGGTAATATTGTAAATATGCTTTATATGAAAAATAGATTTACTGTGCAGAAACAAAGGGGAGGTTCTCCCTGGATTGTAAAATACAGCATCATCATGACACAACATTTTCTTCTCAAATCAGGAGAGAGGACAGACCCTAACCAATAGGATTCCTAGAGGGTGTGCCTAGTATAATTCAGCCTACCCACCCCTTTGGGAAATAGATACATAGAGACAGTTTAGGACCTAGAGACACACACACATTCACCCATCAACTGATTGCCGGTCAAGTGGCATAGCGAGTAGAGCACTCGCTTTGACATCCGTGCAGAGGCTGCTAACGCAGGTTCGAAACCCGGCAGGGCCAAACTCAGCCTTTCATCCTTACGAGGTCGATAAATGAGCACCACACACCGTGGGTAATAATAAGCAGCGCTCAGATACCTCAGGGTTCGTAGCGCTATATAAATGCCAAATTATTATTATTATTATTATTGCTGGCGGAGCACTTTGCAAGAGAAATCCATATCCAAGACTCCAGAACTTTGAAAGCAGAAAGGCCCATTTCCAAAGCTGAACTCTTCCCAGCTTGGCCTTTAAAATCCTGAAACCAGATTTTACCCCAGACCTCCAAGGGGAACAACAAAAAAAACAGCCTGGTTGTGCTGTTTCTGCTTTCTTGCCAAGAATTCTTGCTAGAATCCAGAGATCCAAACCAGTAGAGAAGAGCTGTAACCAGATAGCTGTGAACCAGAACCAACCCGTCAAATCCAGTCCAGAGTGCTGTGCAGTGTCCAGAGTGCCATGCTGAGTGCAGAACCCAAGTGCCCTGAATTCCGTCCGGTGGGCTAGCAGAATTCCAATCCAAATATCCCTGACCAGATCTCTGACGGGTCCATTCCAAACAGTGGTAGTGAGTATCCTTAGCATAAGATTGTCGGTGGCAAATCTCTTATCAATAAGTAATCCTATCCAAACCCATTCAATTATATCCAGAACTGCATTGTAGAAAATTTCTTGTCTTACCTGAATCTTTCTCTCATCCCTATAGTCCTTTGATAATAGTAGTGTTAAAATTATCTTTGCGCTAATATATTTGCTGAAGAAAGACAAGTGTCTCGGCAGGTAGAAACCATCCAGAGGTGTTGCTGGATTGGTGGCTGTGCTGTCGTGTAGCTTGTGGCTTCATAGTCTCTTTAGTGTAAAGAAATCGTGTTTGTAATGTTCAAAAGCGAATCTTTCATTTGCAAATTTTGACTCTTTCTGAGAAAAACCAACCTCTACTAAAACCTTCATAACTTCCGTACCGTGTATGCTAGAAACGGAATTTAAGTGTCAAATTGAAGCTAACATCCTCAGCTTTCCATAGAATCCAACCCAAAGTTTGCCACAAATTATTTGTTGGGCTCAATTTCAATTTCATCACTTGTAAAACAGCTGTTCTTTGCATCCGACCTCAGAATTAAGTGTTCAATCCGCTAGTGACTCAATAATCATTGCTAGTGTTTATCTGAAACTACTCAAGTTAGTGAATTAAATCCATTTTTCAGTGTTTTTAACCATTCATTCAAAGCCACATTCAAAAGCATTTTGACCCGTTTGCAATCATTCCTGATTCTCTCTGAGTTTGCTGGGTGAAGTTGGGATTGAAACTGTATTTGTTGAGTTTGTATTCCTGAAACCTGTTTTCTCATCTTCCATCTCTTTATCTTGCATATTGGGGGGGATTCAGTAGTGTGCAGGGGGAAAGAGTGACATTGCATTTGACTGAACCCACACAAAGTATTATTCTATGCTGCATTATTTTTCCTATCCATACTCCTTCTGATTAAAGAGATTGTTGATTGTAACATCACCCCATTGGTGATCCTTGTATAAATATTAAATAGTGTGATATATATATATATATATAATATATATATTGTGAAATCCATAAAATAAATCTTTTAACTTTGCAAAACATCCTGCTTCCTGGTTCAGTGAGACCGGGGGGGGGGATTCAAAGAGAGGGGCATGATATAAAGGTACATCATTCAGAAATAAAAGAACTTATTGACAAAAATAGATCATTAAGGGTTTCAATTGTGTATCCCATGCTAGGCATTGACTTAGGTGAAGTGCTGGTTTGAAATCACTTACACTGGTCTGCCCGACTGCCATGGCTGGTGTCAGCTCCCTCTCTCACTGCTTCCACTCGCCTGCCCTCGGTGGTTCACCTCCAACTACTCACATCATCTGATTTAAACTCTTGCCTCCAGGCTGGAAGGTGTCCTGAACAATCACACTATCCCGAACACTAGACTTCACATTATGGTTCGTACTCTTGTTCATTGCAGTCCTCTTCCTTGTTTCAGTACATGTTGTGTCAAAAGATCTAAAATGTTCGAGTTCTCTCAGCAGCTTTTTCAGGGTGGGGAAGGGGTTTATCACAATATGCCATTAAGGCACGGGGAATGGAGTGGGTATCCCTAAAAGGAAATGGGCATACCATGTCCCATGTGATGCCTGTTGAATTACGTTGTTCTATTTCTGAATTGATTACAATGCCTGGGGAGAGCCTTCTACGATTGACTAAACAGCATCAAACAGATTCAAGACAAATTACAAAGTGTGCATTTGTAGTGTTGCCATTCTTTAGGTTAATTGCAGTGCTGGTACTGTTTCCAGTACAAAGAAATCCAGACCACAGAAATAAAACTTCAAACTTCTCATTGTTTCCAAACTGCAAAGTATTCAAAAACACAGGGGCCTGCTGGGATGCCTTAAAATCTCTTTAAAAAGAATGTTGCCCGCCTAAAGAAACTCAATATTTGATTAATGGTGTACTGCTGGCTGTTCCCACTGTAAAGCACACCCAATGCTTGTTGACTGGTCCATCCCATGAGCATTTAAACATATCTCTATTCTCATAACATTCTGGACTACCTTGAAGGACCTGCTTTGGAATTTCCTGGTAGACCCTTGCTTATTCATCACAAGTCCTAACTTAACAATTCAAAGAGATGCTTCTGAGTACTTTAAGCAGTGGCCATGTTTGAATACAAAACATTATGATGTTCTTCAAAATACCCATTGTTTGTCTCTTGACTTCGATATTGAAGTATCTCTGTGTCACAACCAATCTTCTATTTGACGCAGGAGCTGCTGACACCCACAGACCCACCAGGGTGTAGCGCACTCAACTAACTGAAATACCAGCTGAGCTTGTGACACCCGAGGGGGAACGGGAAGTGGATAAAATAATAAACTCGGACACAGGATCTCCAAACTCCTTCTGGTATCTGCAAAGATGAGAGATCCATACCATATTAATTTAACTCTTAAATTCCCATTCCAAAATAATGTTTTCCCAAAACACAATTGTTCAATTACCTGAAAACAACTCTGCAACTGCTTAGAGGATGTATGTTCTTGCATTACCTTGTTTCTCTCATGACACCTTAGGTTCCCAGTTTAATTTTATAGTGAAACTTGAGTTAAACTAAAACTTCAAATTTGCCTTTACATTCTGAATACAAGTGTGCACCCTCTTTATTCCCAGGTAAATTGTTTAGGTCAGCAATCGAAATACTTAGATTCATTGAACTGTCACTGCAAGAAAGAGTCCTTTAGATAAGGCACATATTGGTTTCAGCTTGCAGTGTGAAATAGTGTTCAATGAGGACTGTGGCAATCTACCTTTGAATCTCTGAACTGCAATCCTTATTAAAGCACACAATGGAATCAAATTGCACTGGGAAATAGTATCCATAAAAGTCAGTGGAAGAACTACCTTAGATTCACAGATATGTTAATGAAATAAAGAGTTCTCCTTATCTAGGCACACATTGGATTAAGTGGGCACTGGGAAATAATGTCCTCACCTCCGTTGAGAGAGTTTAGAGAGTTTCTGCACAATCCTTTCAGTCAAAACAACTTGTGCGCACACGCACACTGCAAAGTCAAAACGTTTAACCCCTTAGGAACCAAAAGTCCTTATTAGTTGTTTTTATGAAGGCAAATGGAAAGCCTTATTAATTAGGAAAAGCTGAATTAGTAAGTTTGACAAAAAGTACTTAGCTTTGAAGTGGAAGGTCAGCTGAATTAGTAAGTTTGACAAAAAGTACTTAGCTTTGAAGTGGAAGTTCTTTAAATACAATCAAATCTTCTTTTCTTCAATGAAGTCTTATCTTCTCAGGATGAAACTTGACTTGTTTCTTCAAGATATTGCGATTTCTCTTAAGAACCTACACCCAAAACTCAGGAGCTAACAAAAACATGACCTGCATACATGGAATCTAAAATGAAAGGCAGTTTAGAATGTTTAGCCTAGTCCTTTGTTCTCCCATCCACCAATCACGACTCCTGTTCCTTTCCTCCATCTTGGCTTGGGACCTCACCAGCATTCTGAGCACCTATGTTAAGGCTAAACCAACTCCTTGGAAACTTCCCTGAAGAAAACAAATAAGAAAATAATAAAAACTCAGTAAAAAGAAAATGATCTACAAGTCAGATAAAAGTGTATGAAAGCATGTTGTTAATCTTCTCAGGGACCTGATTTATACTGATTATTTTCCCAGGGACCTCACACTCTGCGGATCTGGGAACTGCTCCCACCCACACTTTTTCTCACTTGGCCCTTTGGATGCTTCAGGCCACCCCTCAAAATACTCGCCTCAAAATAAGATGCAAAATGGATATGATGTTACTAATTATATATTCTCGCAACAACTTTTTTTTACTAGCACTTACAAATAGAAGAGTCAAAGGGGTTAAGAGATGCCAGAGCATCTGCACTGCCTGGGCACATTTACTATTTAGCGTGCTCATGTTCTGCTCCATGCCTTTGAATGTGAGTGATGGGAAGGGAACCTTCATCACTTTTTGCGACATTGGGCACCATCAGTTTGGAATGAATGATTAATGCCATCATCAGTGTTCACAAAAAAATACTCTCAATTCACATCCGTGCACTTGTATTTAATTCCTTTCCATAACATGATTTACAACACCATAGAACGCTTTACAGCTTTTTATTGATGCATGCATGTAGTCTAGGAGGGTGCCCTAATAGACTTGAGAGTGACTTGTATGCCCTAGCAGAAGAACACACGCACTTATAGACCATGTAGACCAATAGTTAATTAACATGGTAGTTTGTCCTCTGTGAATGAATTCACAGCTTTGAAATGGACACTTATGAAGCAGTCGGTTCTACAGGTTGGAGTCAGAAAACCTTCACATGAAATTTTATCAGACTGGTGGCGTGTGGCCACCAAACCAACAGGGTCATTTTAAGAATATATCGAAACAATGCTTATTGACCGGGCTGTGCGCAATTACATTGTGCCTGTAGAGCAGCTCTGGGCTCTTCTTGGAATGAAACATTTATAAAAATTACTCTGGTGTAAGCAAGCTATGGGTAGATGTCAGAGATGTCAGGATCCTATATATATATATATATATATATATATATATATATATATATATATATATATATATATATATATATATATATATATATATATATATATATATATATATGTATATTATTTAATGGAAAAGAAACAGTGAGGCATGGTGTTTCCACTAGTTCATTTTGTCATACTTTCAATCTACTATGTAACAAGTGTGTTACTAAGTGGCTAAGATAAGTCAGCCTGTAAAGCAACCTCTAAGAGTCCTAGATAGGCTAGGTTAGGCGAGAAGGAGAGTCCAGAGGTATAGGTATTAACTTCTATTTCTGGGTGCGGTTCAGTGTGATACCGCTATTTATATTTTTTTACATTTTCTCTTTTTCTGCAAACATTGAATGTTCTTTTACATAATTCTTTCAAACATTGCAAATATCGTTTGTTCTTGAAGGATATTTGGTTTGGCTGTACTCACTTTACATAAAGCTTAAAGGGAAGAATAAGTTCAGTCCATGTTTTCTGGCTCCTTTTGAAATTGAGAAGGTGTTGTCTCCTGTGTCTGTGAAACTAAAATTACCATCTCATTTGAAAATTCACCCCACTTTTCATGTGAGTTTAGTAAAACTTTGTGCAAATGGAACGAAATTAAGAAATAATCCACCTCCAGTTCTAGTGAAGGGGGAGGAAGAATTTGAGGTACACGCAATTTGAAACTCCAGGGTGTATAAAGGGGAATGGCAGTATCTTATAGATTGGAAAGGATTTGGTCTGGAAGAAAGATCATGGGAGGTGGCAGACTTTGGCCCTCATTACAACCCAGGCGTTAAGGGGTTAACGGCGCCGTAAAAGGTGGCGGCGCCGTTAAACCCTTAACGCCTGATTACGAGGTCCCTTTGCGAGTTGGAGACTTTAACGCCTGCTTTTTGCAGGCGTTAAAAAACCAACCCGCAAAGGGACCTTGGTGCTAAGTACGGTGCCGCAATTTGTGTCATCAGTGAGGAGTAGCTAAGGTCTGGGGATGCTTGTGGTCTCGTGCAAAAGGGATGTGACCTAGCAGTTCGGGCTGGACTACCCCTTTGGGGGTGAGACCAAGCCTGATTTGCATATGGTCTTTTCCCTTTTGTAATGGCTTGGCAGGCGAAGAACGATGGTCTGGAGGGGTTCCCAGAGCAATGCCAGAGGTCAAGATTTATTCTAAACCTTCCAGCCATCAACTCTTTTGTTTTGCTATTGTCACCCCGAGTGGGAAGGGTATGCCCAGACGTGAGTCCCTTGCCTGCTGGGCTTAGAGACCCAAGCTACTCCTCACTGATGACGCCCAACAAGGCTGAAACATGTCTGGGGATGCTTGTGGTCTCGTGCAAAAGGGATGTGACCTAGCAGTTCGGGCTGGACTACCCCTTTGGGGGTGGGACCAAGCTTGATTTGCATATGGTCTTTCCCCTTTTGTAATGGCTTGGCAGGCGAAGAACGATGGTCTGGAGGGTTGCCCAGAGCAATGCCAGAGGTCAAGATTTATTCTAAACCTTCCAGCCATCAACTCTTTTGTTTTGCTATTGTCACCCCGAGTGGGAAGGGTATGCCCAGACGTGGGTCCCTTGCCTGCTGGGCTTAGAGACCCAAGCTACTCCTCACTGATGACACCCAACAAGGCTGAAACATGTCTGGGGATGCTTGTGGTCTCGTGCAAAAGGGATGTGACCTAGCAGTTCGGGCTGGACTACCCCTTTGGGGGTGGGACCAAGCTTGATTTGCATATGGTCTTTCCCCTTTTATAATGGCTTGGCAGGCGAAAAACGATGGTCTGGAGGGTTGCCCAGATCAATGCCAGAGGTCAAGATTTATTCTAAACCTTCCAGCCATCAACTCTTTTGTTTTGCTATTGTCACCCCGAGTGGGAAGGGTATGCCCAGACGTGGGTCCCTTGCCTGCTGGGCTTAGAGACCCAAGCTACTCCTCACTGATGACGCCCAACAAGGCTGAAACATGTCTGGGGATGCTCGTGGTCTCGTGCAAAAGGGATGTGACCTAGCAGTTCGGGCTGGACTACCCCTTTGGGGGTGGGACCAAGCTTGATTTGCATATGGTCTTTCCCCTTTTGTAATGGCTTGGCAGGCGAAGAACGATGGTCTGGAGGATTGCCCAGAGCAATGCCAGAGGTCAAGATTTATTCTAAACCTTCCAGCCATCAACTCTTTTGTTTTGCTATTGTCACCCCAAGTGGGAAGGGTATGCCCAGACGTGGGTCCCTTGCCTGCTGGGCTTAGAGACCCAAGCTACTCCTCACTGATGACGCCCAACAAGGCTGAAACATGTCTGGGGATGCTTGTGGTCTCGAGCAAAAGGGATGTGACCTAGCAGTTCGGGCTGGACTACCCCTTTGGGGGTGGGACCAAGCTTGATTTGCATATGGTCTTTCCCCTTTTGTAATGGCTTGGCAGGCGAAGAACGATGGTCTGGAGGGTTGCCCAGAGCAATGCCAGAGGTCAAGATTTATTCTAAACCTTCCAGCCATCAACTCTTTTGTTTTGCCCGTGTGCTACAAACAAGCCAGAAACTGGTAAACCTGCAGGAGAGTTAACTCCGTTGCCTATGCCTCCACGACCTTGGCATACTCTGTCGATGGATTTAATTGTTGATTTACCCAGGAAGAAGGGCTGTTCAGCAATTCTGGTGGTAGTGGATCTCCTCATGAAGGATGGTAATTTTATTCCAATGAATGGACCTCTCACAGCGGTGAACATGGCTTCGAGTTTTTTGCAGAACGTGGTTCGGTTGAATTGCCTTCCAAGTCAGCTTATGTGAGATTGCGGTACCCAATTCGTTTCACTGTTTTGGCAGGCACAATTGGGTATTGAGGTTCACTTATCATCCGGTTATCATCCCCAATCGAATGGCCGGACTAAAAGGGTGAATCAAGAATTAGAAAAGTATTTGCGGTGTTACCTTCAAACTGGGGAGAGTTGGGTAGACCTGGTATGGTTGGTGGAATTTAGTTACAACAATTCTCGGAAAGACTCTACTACCATGTCCCCATTTTACTGTAACCAAGGTGACCATCCTCGTTTTCTGCAGTTCATTTTAAGGACACTTCCTTATCCGATTCCAATATTGTTTAAAGTATTCAACTCATGAAGGAGAATTTAAATAAGGGAGTGCAAGCTTTGCAGCAGACTAAGCTTTCTTATATAAAATCTGCTGATCGTTCCTGTAGACCTTCTCCCACATATTCTGAAGATTTGGTTTGGTTGTCCTCACATTACATCAAGCTTAAGGGGAAGAATAAGTTTAGTCCACGTTTTCTGGGTCCTTTTGAAATTGGGAAGGTGTTGTCTCCTGTGTGTCAATTGTACTTCAGTTGTAGAAGAAGTGGACCCAGTTTATTATTTTGTCCCATTCCCCTTTCCCTTTGGGGTGAGAAGTGCCTTGCCTGTTTATACTAAGACAGTGGACCAAACACTTTGAAGGTTTGTGAAGCCAGCAGCTTCTGTGTTTTCTTCAGGATCTTCCCCACCTTTTGTCACATTAGGCACCATCAGTTTGTAAATATTGATTAATGCCTTCATTAGTGTTCCCAGAAATACTGACTCAATTCACAGCCCAGGACCTGTCATTAACTCCTGTTCAGAACATGGTTTACTACAGCATAGAACACTTTGCAGGTTTTCATTGATACGTATATGTATGTATGTAGTCTAGGAGTGTGCCCTAATAGAACTTGTGAGTGACTTTTATGCCCTAGCAGATGAACACAAGTGCTTATAGTCTGTGGAGACCAATAGTTCATTAACATGGTAATGTTGTCCTCTGTGACTGAATTCACAGCTTCGAAATGGACACTTACTGAGCAGTCAGTGCTAGAGGTTGTAGTCAGAAAACCTTCACATCAAATTGTATTAGAGTGGTGGCTTATGGCCACCAAAACAACAGGGCCATATTAAGAATATATCAAAATAATGCGTATTAACAGGGCTGTGCGCAAATTATATTTTGTCTGTAGAGCAGCATTGGGCTCTTCCTGGAATGAAACATGTATGAAAAGGACATTGGTGTAAGCAAGATGTGGTAGCTCAAGTTGACTCCTTGCAATTAAGCAATGATTATGCAAGATGCCCATCCAGAGGTGCAATGATATGTGGGTGGGTGCAGCCTGAAACTTGGATTAACATCTTTCAGGAAAGCAATTTGTGACTACATGCGATGCAACATCAGCACAACTTACCCTTGATTGTTGCAATTGATTGTTGCAATTAAGCAATGATTATGCAAGATGCCCATCCAGAGGTGCAATGATATGTGGGTGGGTGCAGCCTGAAACTTGGATTAACATCTTTCAGGAAAGCAATTTGTGACTACATGCGATGCAACATCAGCACAACTTACCCTTGATTGTTGGTTTTTGATTGGCACTGTAGATCAGGTGGCAGGAGTAAGGCAGAAATAAAAATTAGCAAAGTTATACGCCCTCATTACAAGTCAGGCGGTGGACCATGGTGCTATTAGCACCATGGTCCATGCCGGATTCCGCCATGGTGGATGGCGGAATTACCGCCCTATACCAAGGTGAGTGGGGCGGTAATTCCCCATTCACCATTTGCCCTTCCCCATTCCCATTTTTGCCCCATAGGGCATAATGGGGATGGGGAAGGCGCTAATTACGGCACCGTAAATTACGGTGCCGTAATTAGCACCAAGGTCGCTTAGCGCCTTGGACTTTAAAGCCTGCAAAAAGCAGGCGTTAAAGTGTGAATCAGGCGTTAAGGGTTAACAGCGCTGACGGCGCCGTTAGACCCTTAACGCCTGACTTGTAATGAGGGCCATAGTGTTTGAGCCAGGAGATACAGCAGGCCTCATAAACACATAGGCCGCTATGCCCACTACCAGACATTGCATTACTTGCTCCTATCTGAATCATACTATTCTTTGTATTACAAATACAAACGCTTGTGCACTTCCAATAAACTGGACCGGTGTTTTGTCCATACTCAGCACCGTCCGTGATAGTAAGAAAACAGAACTTCCTTTCACTGCTCATTCAGCATAAGCATGGTTGATTTCTATCTAATTGCAACTTAAATGATAAGTAGAGATGAATACAAGGCAATGTGAGCACACTAGGAGCAGGTAAACCAACAGATATATAGGATTGATAAGCATTGGTGGGTCGCTAATAGGGGCATGCTCAGGCATCGCCCCTCCATTTGGGGAAGGGATTATTGAATAAAACATGTCCACCCTAATACAAACATAGCTTTTACATTCTAAAAAAAACTAACGTATTTAGACTATTCGTAATTAAAAGAAGGCATTTTCTAAGTCTCCAGGCCATTAAACGAGGTGCTTCAGACATATGTAACAGAGGTATGCCTGCCTTATCACCCTTTTTGTGTTCCTGGTTGTTTTAATGTTTTTTGGAGGCGAAATGGTGGGGTTGTCGGCCAGCATGCCCATTACGCACTGTTGTAAAACTAGGGTTTTCCTATGGAATCCACCTGTGTTTTGAAACTGACAAAACTAGGTGGATTCCATGGGAATCTATAATATCTATAATAAATGATGTATGCCATGTAAAAATAGCAAGTGGCATTACAATGTCTGTGCTTTGAAATGCAAAAAGGAGGCATAAAGGTAATTTTGCCTGCTTTTTTATCCCTTTTCTTTGCGCTCTGTACTGTAAATGACAACTATTGAGCTGCCCCCATGTAATAGGATCAGTCTACTACTCCAGATCACAGCTTGACTGCCCCATTTTTCCTGCCCAATATCTCGGCATTACGGACAGTCCTATTGGCAATGATCATTACTATCATGCTTTATCGATACTTTCTGGTTGATTGGTACAATCAGGAGTAGGGAGGGAGTAAAGGATGATCAGAGATGGAATTGCTGGGCCTGACAGGGGCTCAAAGGGACAGGGGCTGGACCATAATAACTGAAGGGTCAGGAGTCTTCCTTCTGATCCCATAATTATTGTATAACCTTAGAGGCTGCCCTCAAGCCTGCTTCTCTAGTAGTGGCCCTAGGTGGCATTCCATCTGTGACAGTTCAGGAACACACTTGGGCTTTGATGAATAAATCAGCACACTGGCTTAACATCAGGAGACCATGGGGAGATCTAAATCGAGCAGCCATAATTATGACCCACAGAGTGAGATGGGTGAACCCTAGAAAAAAGACATAGCCAGTGATTGTGACATCTTGTTCTTTTCAAGTAGTGGCTAAGGAATCAGAGCCGGGAATCTGAACTCAGATTGATGGAACAGGCATAATATTGCTTTTAGGATATTGTTATCCTCTGCATCAATGCCAACCAATGACTCGTAGGAAGCCAATTAGGCCTTATCAACCAGACAAATTTCCTTGTATATGGATTTCGCGGGTTGAAGGTCCCACTTTTTCACAGGCTACAGAGATTAGCCAATGGTACAACCTCCCTCCAGGGAAGTGTACCTCTTGGTCTGGGAATCGCGTTCTTATAGGTGAGAGCCTTAAGTTGGTTGAGTAACTGGTCAAGTAGGCTCCTCCAGTGGAAAGAGGATTAGTACACCTAAGGGCTTTGAGAGTATTTATAAAAAGAGACAGACATTACCCACGGGTAGATGAAACCTGTGGCACCCCAAGAGGGTGCTTATTAGCAGAGGAACTCACTATCCGCACCAGGAATTTTGTTTCTTGAAACATAGGAGGGCTGAGTGAAAAAGTGGCTGACAAGTATTGGGAATCCTTTCTTGACCAGGCTGATTTGATTCTTTTTCAAGAAAACTGGGCCCTCCTTTTTGTACTCCCACCATGCCCACCCAAAACAATTTGAGCCAAAGGGGGCTTAATATTTTGGTTCTCAGTACCTGTGCAGGGACTGTTATATCTACTCCCATCAATTTTGTATATATATTTTACTTTAAAATGCAGGGCAAATATGTTTGGGAAAAACCATTCAAGGGTCCTACCTTTAAAACAGAGGTCCCTGGGCCTACAACACCCACAATTCGGACTGCAAGTGTGGAAGCCATCTGGAACACTGAGACTGGCTCCCAACGGGACATGTGGTACACTGCCTCCCTTATGAAGTCTCCCCAGGGCATCCAGACCAGGCGTCTGTAGCCAAGGAAGAAAAGGAACAAAGGGATGCCCACTGTTTGAGACTGTTAGGCCTGGAAAGAGCCTAGTGCCAGAAACCTGGCTCGAGACAGGAATTTACCAACCTTTGCCTTTAGCTGACTGCTGCTTCCACCCATTGACAATCCATTCACCGCAGAGAACCACAGGACCAATTAAATCTGCTGCTAAGGGTTGATTGTCAGCTGTTGGGCTACTTATAGCCCCATTCTGGCCCAAATCATAATTTACACCTGATTCCTCTCCACCAGCCATCCACCCCTTCCCTTTCTGCTCAACCTCCTACCCTCCTTCTCCCCTGAGCTGTACCCTTTCTTAATTGTCCTCACTTCCCTATTGCCTCTACTCTCCATCGTGCATCTTGATTTCGCTCCATTCCTCATCCTACTTTTCTCCTTCCCTTCTCTCATAACCTTCAGGTTTAACTTGGTTTAACTTCCACATCAGTCTCCGGGCTCTTCATCTTCTTTCTTCCCCCTGCACCCATTTCCCTCAAGATGCTCCGTGCTCCCAGGATCTCCAACCTCATTTATCCCCATGGCCTACTGCACAACACCTGCTCCACTACCCCACCTCCTATCACTCTTTCATTTGGCCTCTAGAATGCAAAATCCCTCTGCAACCAGTCTTCCTATATCACTGATCACTTAGACTCTTCTAACCATTAACTTTCACTTCTTGCTGTCACAGAAATGTGGATCTTGCCTCATAATTATGCAATACTAGCAGCTCTCTACACTCACTCTGCTACCTTCTCTCACTCTTCCAGACAAGTTGGGAAGGGCAGCGGTATGGGGTCCCAGATCAGTAAGGCCCTCAAAATTGCCCCTCTACCTCTGTCTGACATCAACTTGCTTTTGAATATGCCATTATTCATCTCCTCCATCCTCTCACTGTGCTAACTCTTTATCAACCCCCTGGTCCTCTTAACTCCTTCTTCCCTAATCTGAACCTTCTCCTTCAGTCACTTCCTACCGACATCCCTATTGCCATGCAGGGGGACTTTAGCTTTCCAAACCCTCTGCAACCACCTGCCTTGAACTGAAATCCCTCCCATCTGATCACTCTCTCTACTCGCTCCATTGCTAGCCTACTGAATACGGTGGGAGCTCTCTTGACTTTCTCTTTCTCTCTTGATCTTGTATTTCCCTCTTATTTACTCTCCTCTGACCTCTCCATTGAATCCTACTCCGTCTGATCATTCCCTTGTTTCCTTTAATATCGTGGCCACTATACCTTCTACTCCTCATCTCCCTTCTGCATTGACTTAGAGGAAATTAAATTCAGACAGGACTCTCTTGCCCCTTACCTTAATGATGTGATAACGTCCCTCTTGTCTCTTTCCCTATTCATGCCTTTTCCAAAGACATGCTATTTCTGTCTTTCACTATGCACTTATGACTCCCTTTGACCAACACTATCCTGCTCACACATTAACACCTTCCCATCCCCATTCTCAGCTTCGGAACACCTTTGAGATTCAGACGCTCAAAACAAATATTTGCTGTGACCTACAATGCTGGTGCAAATTACAGACACCTTCCCTGTTCCTAGACTACATCAATTCCCTTGCAACTCTAACCTCTGCACTGAACTCTGCCAAATCCTCCTCGTTCACAAACCTAATCTCCCATCTCAATCACCCCCACAGACTTTCAACTACCCCTAAACTTTGCCTGCCCCTCCCAAGCCAATATCCATCGCCTTCTCCCTTTCTCGAAAATGTGTGCCAGTCTCACTGTCCTCCTCCCTCTCCAAGTCTATCACTGTCACCCACCTCACCCCAATATCTACTACACTCTCACTGCCCTCCTTCCTCCCGAAGTCTATCACTGTCAACCACCTCACCCCAAAATCTGCTACATTTGACAACTTCTCACCAACCTCTCCTATTGAATTAGCACCTTTCTGACATAGTGCCAACCCTTCTTGCACTCCCATCAACCCTTTACCTCCCCAACTGGTCAAAGACTTAGTTTCAATCACATGCCCTTAAGTGCCTGACTTCTTTAACCTCTCTCTGCTTGACTCGATCCTGCCTCCTTCAAATTGGCAACTGTCCTACCCCTATTGAAAATACCCTCTGCTGACCAAAACATCTGAGCAAACTACCATCCATTTTCTCTCCTTTCGCATTATTCAAAAGCCCTTAAATGAGTGGTCTTTGTCCAGATCACTAAGTACCTTGGAGATAGATATTCCCCCTAAGACTTCATTCATGCATGTCTCCAACCTTTTAACTCTAATGCTCACCACTCCAAACACTTTCTGTTGCTTTTGACACTGTCAACCCATCCCCTCTCCTCATGCCCCTAGAGGGCATTGTGCTTTGCAAATCACTTGCCTAGATCACCTCCTACCTAGAAAGTCAATATTTTAAAATCTTTTGGAACTCGCAAACATCTGATCTCCACCCCTATCCGTGTCTGGATCCCCCAAAGATCAGTCATTGTACCTCTGCTCTTCACCCTTTATACCTCAACACTAGTAAGACCTATCTCATCCTTTGCCTTTCACTATAATTTTTTTGCTGATGGAACTCAAATATTGTTCTCCTTTTCCTCCTTCACCCCTTCCACATCATACCAGATTACAAACTGTCTCACTGCAATTTGTCACTGGATGACTCCCTGCTGCCTCATGATGAACTCTGAAAACTGAAAACATCGTTCTCCCTGTTTCCAATGCCATCCCTTTCCTCCACCTACCAAGATCCTCCCCCACTTCTGCCAACCGATAAAATGTTTGTTGGCTCTCCATGAACAGCAGCTCTCTTTTCAAGCTACTTTTCATAGTCTACAAAGCTTTTACTTGTATTGCGCCTCAGCTTCTGTCTGATTGCGTTGAAGTTTACTCATCATCTCATTCCCTCCAATCTTCCTCTGCACTCGACCTCACAATCCAAGAGCCCCCCATGCCTCCTATTGCTTCCGCTCTTTCACCCTATTTTATTTATTCATTTGTAATGTGCCTATACACAAGTGTTTCGAGGTGCATCAAGGCAGGAGGGGGGAACAGGAAAGGGGGAAGGAGCGATCCTAATATGCCTTGCGACATTCAGATTGGGCAAGTGTGGTAACGAGAAGTGCATAGGGGAAGAGAGGTGGAGAAGTGCAGAAAATGGGAGGAAGGACCCATGCCAAGGAAAGTGCAAGGGAGGACAGGTGGTCAAGGCTATAGGGTGGAAGAGAGTAAGGGGTATCTACAACTTGCCCTGCTCCACTGAAACCACCTGCCCATAAACATCAAACTCAGCTCAATTGTGAATCACTTCAATGCTCAGCTTAAACTTCCTCTATTTGCTAAAGAAGCTCCCATTGCCCTCTCCCCGTCCACCTTACCTGACCCGTCCACTGCCTCCAAAGACACTTAATGATGTAATTTTATATATTTAATCAGTACTCCTCTTTACTTTGAAGCACATGTTCCCTTAGGTTAATGTTGCCTGCATTCTTATTTAGATTTGGTTTGTTTTGTTTTGTCCCTCGTGTATGTCCACAATCTTTTACACCCTCATAAACTGGTTTTCTACTCAGATATTACTTAACTTATGCAGATGGTAGCATATTTTTCATGTTGTTTTCTCCAGACCTTGTGTTTGTGTGCGCCCAAATGCCTGCAGGCTTTGGCGCAATATAAATATATAAATAATAATTAAATATAAATACATTCCCACAAAGGAATGCTATTGTACAGGTACCCTTCTTGAGAATGCCTCCGCCTTCTGTAAATTTGTAGTTGTAAGTCATTTCTCATTGAAATTGACATCCCTATTATTCAAATAAATAAAAATACTAATACAAACAAATAACCCTTGCTTTAATAGGGAGGGCTTCTATGATGTTTTAATGAAACTCGCTCAATTGAATACAGCCCCAAAATCTGTTACTTGTAATGGGAATCTTTAAAGGTCACATGAAGAGTGAAAAGGACGATTTGGAAATATTCAATGTTGACACCACTAGACGTATTCTTGAGATGTACTTTTCAAGCATTGACAGGAATAAAAAGGGCATCTATTGGGTACTTGGGCCTTATCTAATGACCTAAATGCCTTGAATAGTCACCTTCCTGTGGAAAGCGCTCAAAAGCTCACATTTACCAATGCATAGGGATCAAAACGGATTATTCTTTTGCCTATATGGAGGAATATAAGGGACTCTAGAGTCATAATGACGGTGGAAAGTGTTCATAACCCTCTATGTGAAATCTTTGGTCCCCCGTGGGAGTCCCACTTGATTGCAGGTTCCCCAAGGGGTGTTGGTTTGTCTCTATTTGGTAAAGTATACTGGCCCTGACCTGCTTTGGCTCCAATCACCCAAGGCCCCAATCTCTGTAGGCAACGTGTAATCCAGTAATTTGCGGGGTCTAAAGATGCAGGTGGCGAATCTTCAACATGATCCCAATTCTGTATCAAGTGAGCCTAGTAGGCACATACTTTTGACCCACAGTGCCCTAAGTGGCGCACGAGGTTGTGACTTTCTTGAGAATGATCACATGAACGATTTTGCCATCATAAATTCTGTCCACTTCTTTCATGATAAACCTGCTTATCATTGTGAAGAATTGAAGCTATAGATGCCCAAAAAACCGACTTCACTTCGACCTGCTCAAGTGACATCTCGACACAAAAAATATATACTATGAAGCTATATATAACCAGCTCGTCCATTGGAGAAGTTGATATCTGTTTGAACAAATCCAACATATTAACAATCTTTAGAGAAATTCCATCTTTACGCTCTATTTCTTCTTTACAAATTCAACAAATTCACTTTCCAAGCCGACCACAAACAAGTAAATGTGTCATTTACTTCTTTTCCACCATAGTAATGGACTTGGTCTTGTCCAAAAGAGCCAAACTTGAATATCTGGGCTTAAACATTGAAAAAAGCAATGATCAAAAAAGGGTCCACCATGATACTGGCCATTTAGCTTCCCAAATCAATTCTTTTAATAATAGAGCACTGATCAATGAATACAGCGAAGAAAGAAGCAATCAGAGGGGATGTAGTGGCCAAAACAACTCTGACCTAATCTTAGTCTTGTGGGCCAGAAACAGCAGATGATGAATCAACTTAGGCAGAGCTAAACACCTGGAATTGCTGTGGTTCCGCTCACCTGAATAAGACTGCTGACACTTGCTCTCGTTTGAAAATGTACACAATAATGTTCTTTCAAGAGACATGGCTAACAGCCTGTCCCTATTTGGACGGTTGCGAACTTGTGTTTCAATCTGCCACATCAGTTGAGCTGGGTAGAGCATTAGGTGGGCTATTGATAGCCATTCGTACTGGGCACGGTCTGACAGTCAAGAAGATCACAAACTTAAGGTTTGGTATTCTTGCTGCAAAGGTACATTCTGTAGGGCTATCTGCACCTATTCTTCTTGTCAACATTTAATGGCATAAAGGGATTGCAGTCCTAGATGACTTCTTAACAATAAATGTGTATATTAAGATGGAAAATATCAAATAAGGGAGGCTTCATCCTAGTGGCAGGTGACTTAAATGCTGACTGCCCTGACACATTTTTCGACGATGACTTGTAGAGTGACTGTCAACGATTCTCCTAAGAGTGATAAAGCAGCAGCTGGGTTAAACTGGGTAATCACTATGAGAGGGTTAGACCTCCATATGGTTAACAGGTCCAATCAGGTGACAGGTAAAAGGTTACCCAAATGGCGTAGAGGGTCATGCCACTCAACTTTGGATTATATTTTGGTTGAATGCTTGCTGATTGATGTTTGTTCAGCTTTTATTGTTTTGGAAAACATCTGGAGAGGCCATAATATGGTAATGACAACATTTGATGTGACATATGCCAAGGTTGCCTTATATGGTCCACATAATTTGACATTAAATAACGGAGGGAATAGACAAAATCCACATAAGAAAACTGGATTACCTTTGCGTGGATAACTGTGCTGAGACCCATGCATATGTAGGATTTCAAAAAATATCCTTAAGATGCATTCCGAATTGCAGGGAACACACCCTCATTCTTATAATGACCTTCTAGCCTTAAAGAAACAGCCATTTTTAGGCTGGTAAATAATTCTCCATGTGAAAAGGGTGTCAAGATATCAAAATTAAAATGTCTAAAACAACAATATAGACGTATAGACATTTTTGTAAAACAAACAAGATGCTGCTTTTACAGTGAGACGCAGAAATCATGTTGGGAATTCTAGCTAGGAAAGACGCTCGCCTTTTCTCGGAAACAGCAAATGCAACGACAATGTCACAAACTCACTCAAGATAAATGCTGTGTCTGCATCGTCCTGGGTGTCTCATTTAAAAAAAGCTGTACATCAATAATAATCTTGTGCTGACAGGACAAGTATGTCCGGGATAGAGACCAGGTGGCCGGTATGTCCATTTTAAAACCAAATGTGGAAGTTATCCTTTTAAGAAGGCTAAACCATCAGGTGCTCCAGATGCAATTGGCCTCTCAATAAATCTTTTGAAGAATGATATAAATGTCTGGTCAACTGTCTTGTCTATTTTATTTGGAAGCATTATAGAAATGGAAGTGATTTCTGAGTCATGGTGTCTGTCTCATGTTGTGCCTATCTATAAAAGGAGTGAGAGGTCAGATCATCAGAATGACAGAACTATCGCCCTCTTAGACGTTGAAAGCAAGATTTTCGCAGGTGTCCTTTTGGGTCACCTTGAAACATTGGCGAAGATGACAGGCCAATTATCCCGATTTCAAACTGGTTTCAGACAAGGCCATTCCAATAATATAAGTGGAGTTGTCTTACTTGAATTAAAGGAATCGGCATGGTGCAGCCCGAAAACAAGAATAAATGTTACATCAATAGACCTATCTGCGGCCTTTGACAAGGTGGACTGCAGAAGACTGTGGTTTAAACTATCTATATAGGGTGTGCCAGAAAGACTTTTATGTTAGATCATTTGTCTCTACTCCAACAGAGGAATTTGCATTTGTCTAAACCAAGCTGGAGATTTGTCACGCAGAGTCATAATAGAGCAAGGCCTTAGAGAGGGCTGTGTGCTAGCTGCCTGTCTGTTTAACCTATACATCTCAGACATAGGTGAGATACTAGACATGGCTGTGTTAATTCCCCCAAAGTTTTCCTCAATAATAACACCATGGATGGCCTATGCAGACAACTTTTTGCTATTTGATGGTGCAAAGATTGTGATGCAAAGATTGCTTACAGCATTTTCCAACTATGCAAAAGATAAAGCATTGGAAATAACTCCAGAAAATACTAAAATGCTGTGCCCCTCTAGAGGCCGCAAACTTCTCTATAGTAAATAGTGGTTATGTTCAATGAACTGGAATACATTACCAGTCTGAAATACTTAGGCTTTCAAAACATTTTCTATTGCGTTTTGATGAGCAGGGTTATTTTAAAAATAATTATTCTCCAAGACAATTGTGTATGGTTATTTCATAGAGTGCTTTGCTACGCTTCCTAGACTAAGGATAACTTATTATCTTATAGGTGACAGTTGGCATTTGGAGCCTAAATCTCAAGCATATTAAGTTACTGGATCAATCAGCACATCTCATACTTATTTCAAGATTTGTATTATCAAGACACATCCTTACAGGTGGGCTAGTTGCCCTTTCATGATAATAACTTTGGGGTTTCCATTTCCAAAGGGATTATGTAACCATTATGGGGTATTTCCATTTAGGAGTGGACACATCAGTGTTCAGTGACTCAGAGAAGAGAGATTACATCTAACAAATTGTCAACACCCAAACTCGATTTGAGAGGGTATAGAGAACTACGTATGGGGTAAGCCCATTCTATTGATATTGCATGTTTTCTATGACAACACTAATATGGGAGTAGGGATTTACACTTATAACTCTTTGGGACACTCACATTTTGGATTTGCTAGAATGGTTTCACAAGGTGTTCTTTTGATGCAGATGTGGGGGTAATGATTAGTGAAGGGGTATTTACACCATGGAGGTTTTATTCAGAATGTGCATGGAGAAAATACTATTAAGCACACTTATTAGCCCTTTAATCTGGGTCTAAAACAAGAGCACAATAATTAGACAATATTGACTAAAGCACTAATTTGTGGCTTTACATTGTGTTTTTCCTCCAATCATCTTCTTTATCATTTGACCATGGCGTGAATTTATTCCTCCATCCTGACCTGACATGTGACATCATATGGTATGGTTTTTGGAATTTGTAATAATTTATGATGATGGTTGATCTTTCAAATCATAACAGAATACATATGCATTCATTTGCACATTACCTGTTTTGTGCCATACTTTAATTTTGTGTAGCCTTGAAAATGACTGGTGGTCGAAACATGTGTCGGCTGTTCATAATTTGAGAAATTAAATATATGTATTTTTGTGAATCATCACGGAAATGGATCTCTTGGAGTGACATTTTTTGCATTCACTAATAGGGAGTGACCTTGGACTTGTAACAAGAAAGGCTACAGACTATTTCTGTGGTGTGAGTGCGAGATATCTTCCCGAACCATAATATCTCTACAAATAAATAAATAATAAGAAGAATATGGAGTTCTCTGTTTACCTTGGTGGCTGCAACACCCCAGGCCCAAATCTGTGGATTGTCCAAAGCTCCAAAGACCATTAGAATGTCCTGTTGCTAGGCCCTTTGGCATACCAGTGGTTTAGCCTTTTCCTTTTATGGCCAGGTAAGTGCACCCACACATGTGAGGTACCATTTGCATCGAGACACCTAAGGGAAGGTAGGACATGTGTTGTTGCCAGTGTGTTTCGGTGGTTTCCTGGTGGCAAACGTCTACAAATTGTGTTTTTTTTCCCCCTACATTTTGGATTTTGCCGATCCTTGTGGTAATATATTCTAGGGCGATTCGCGCAAGTCAGACCTCTGTGGATTCGCACGGGTGTCTTCTTTTCAGAAATGCATGGGGTTCCCCATTGTCCTTGGTATCTGTGACACCCGAAGCCCAAGTCTGTGGGTTGTCAACAAAGCCAAATCCAGTCTTCCCCAGGGCGTTTGATGTACCAATGGTTTAGCCATTTCCCTTTGCGCTCAGGGCTATGCACCCTCACATATGAGGTAAGGTTTTCATCGGTACACCTGTGAAAATGTGGGAAGGTAGGACATTTGCTGTTTTCATTTGGTTTTGATAATGTGTCCATACATTTGCTACTGCACTTTGACACACAACCCATTCATTTCCTAAATGTAAACTACATTTAGCCGCTGCTTTAGGCACTGTATGCTTTTGTAACCTAGACAAGTCACCTATCCTTGAAAAGGTCTGCCTGCCCTCTTTCAAAAAATGTATGCTTGTCATTCCTCACCACATTTGTTTTTCTTATTTTCAAATGCTAAGTACATTTGTTTAGGCAATGGGCATACCAATCCAGTGTACATGGCTCAGTGTTTGGCTTGTGGTGCTGCTTGTTTTTCGAAACATTACAGGAAATTTAACATTTCCTAACTAGAAGAGTCGGGGGAATTTATCGGTTCATTGCTTTTCTCAATAGTCACATAATACATTACCTTCTAGGTCCAAACATTTCCAGCACAAACCTTTTATTTCTGTCATTTTTCCATTGTTTCAAAAATTGTGGGAATGTTTTCTACATATTTGTTGCATGACCTGCGCACATGACCCCATTCCTGAACTAGGAATTTTGGCAAATTTTCAGAAATGTATGCCTTTCTGTCTTCCCATTCAGCTTTCCTACCCTCCTCTTGCATTCCGTTCAAGCATGTCCTATTGAACAAAGGGAAAAATAGCCTACCCCTCACAAAACTGAGTTTGTTTCCAGTCAACCTGTTCTTGAAAGTTTGGAAAATAGTGAATTCAGCACAGCAAACCATTTTTTCCTAGCTCTTACAAGAAAAAAACAAAGGGCCTCATTACACGGTAGGCGGTGAGCCATGGCGCTGTTAGCGCCATGGCTCAGGCCGGTAAAATACCGGCACCGCCTTGGCGGAAAGGGGATTTACTGCCCCATTCCAAGGTTGGAGGGGCGGTAAATCCCCCTTCCACCATTGCCTTTCCCCATTCCCATTTCTGCCCCATAGGGCTCTATGGGAATGGGGAAGGCGCTATTACGGCACCGCAATTTTGCGGTGCCGTAATTAGCTCCGAGGTCCCTTAGCGGGTTGGATTTTAACGCCTGCAAAAAGCAGGTGTTAAATCCCCCAACCCGCAAAGGGACCTCGTAGTAAGGCGGTAAGGATTTACCGGTACCGGTATTTTACCGGTAAATCCTTACCGCCATCCGTGTAATGAGGCCCAAAGGCTTCTTTGTACATCATTTTATTGGCATATTCTGAAAAAACACATTGGGTCTCTTATTTTTTTCTCTCACCCCCATGCAGCAGAGTAGGAATCATTGCTGGCATTATATCTTGATCAATATCTCATGAAACAGAAAATATACAAGGGATTGAAAGGCGACACACCGAAATCTCCAAAAATGGGCTCAGCACTGGGAGGGAAAATCCTCAACAGTTAAGGGGTTAATGGTAGCCTCATTGCATTTTCCTTGGCACATCAATATGTCCACTTTCCCTGAGGCAGAATGGTAAAGAGATAGTCGCCCACATGCCCCAAAGTCATGAGAACACATTTGATATACTGGTTACTGTCTCTACTAGTTCAGGGTGAGACGTGGAATGCAGATGTCAGGTGCTCACTAACTAACAGATTGAACTTTGAGAAGAGACAGTCATTATACATTCCTCTGACACCTAGCTGAACTATAGCCTTCCCACTAAATCATAACATTAGCCATCACACTGCAGTGTCACTAGAAAAGCATGTGAGAATATGCTTCCAGCCAAAAGGACTTCTTTGAAAGTGTACATGATACATTCCTCAAAACCCACACAAATTAGCTTAGCTGTGTTGTATCTGAGATGATTGCAGATACAACACAGCTAAGCATGGACGACATTCCTATGCTACCTAGCCAGACTTACACAAGGCTAAATGAAAATGCATTGTACGTGTCCAAATTAGGGATAAAATAGTAATTTTGAGCATAATTGATAGAGGACAAATCCATCCAGATAAATCCATTTAAATGTTAGATTTATATGTGTATTTGCATTTGTATCATAGATATCTGAACACAGAAACCCTCATGAGAGAGATGTGAACACACACAGGAACGCTCACGAGAGAGATGAGAACAAACACCTCTGTCCTGATGAAGACCGTTGTAATAAGAGCACTATTCAGCAGCTTATGAGGCCGAAACACTGTTGACAATATAGCAGTGCCACACATAAATATTGCGTAATCAGTCGAGTAAAGAAGGCAGACAGACTTATAAAGCCCTAGTTTAGTAATAGGGGCTGTATTTTGTGAATGAACAACATTTGTGTAACTATACATTGTATGCACGTGTAATGTACTGCACATGCACTCCTGTGGAACACTGTATTGTGTATGAATGATGTGGTTGTATGAATGTTTATTTTTTATTTTTGATTCATGACTAGCACTTAACAAAACTCTACCAACTTATATGGAAAAAAATTGTATAATTGAGTGGTTCGTTATTTATCCAGAATCACCCTGGTCATTTTCGTGTTTGATATGCATTGATGCCTGGGTATATCAGGGAATAGCGAGGTCCCCTTTTTGAGTATACCATAGTTAAGGTTACATAATTTGCGTAGCTATGGTGAGTGTTTTGAAGTAGTGATTAAGTTGTTCAGAAGTAGTGGTTTGGGGTTTGTTGTGTTAAACTAGAAGTTCAAGGTGGTTAAAGTAAACATTTTGTTTTCTATGGGAAAGTAGTGGGGATTTTCAGAATGCAGAGAATATACCAGCGCTGTGCGTAGATGAACACAATAGCTGAGTGAATGAGATCTGTTTGTTCCAGTTTAGAGAAGGTGCAAGTCTTCAGCGGCAATGCAGTGAGTTTGTTCAGTCAACATGGCAGGCTCCACAGGTTTTGTGCTAAAACACTTTTCATCAGGGTAGTAGATTTTTTCACTGGTGATGCCTCCAGTGCAAATAAGCATTACTGCAATTAATAGTTGGACTAGTAACATGAGCAAAACCTGTGCCAAATTGCATTGCACCAAAACAGTTTCTGTAACATGGTTCTAGGTGACCATGTCTAAAGTATATGGGGTCTTTTTTCAAAATCTCCCAGATCAAAGAAATGTGTAAAGACTGGTCTTACACATTAGAGCCTCTCTTTACACCTTTATTTCTGATCCAGGGTCATTTTCTTTTTGTTTTGAGGTGGAGTGGTAGCACTGAACCAACTAATCATGTCCGTTATGCATCTGGTTCCAATTCACGGTGGAACTTCCACGGTTTAATGCTAGCATACATTTTCACAGATTGTAATCCAATGGATTCCAATGGAATCTGCTTGCTTTTAAACCTGGTATAACCAGGCAAATTTCTAAGTAATCCATTGTGAATGCATCTGGGAATCATTAATTGGGGAAAGCATTTAAAAAAAATCAAAACATAGAGGAAAAGAGGAGTCCTAGGGTGATATCACCAGTTTGTACACATATTTTTACCATTACCTGTTAGATATTCGAACAATTGCACAGAGCAGACATTTTGGACATAAGTGCAAACACAAGTAGTAAAGTCTGTACAATTTACTCTTCAAACGGAAATGACTACGGATTGCTTCCTGTTGATGGAAAAAATATGTTGGACATTGTGGGCTATTTTGACCCATTCCAATGTGCCCCACTGCACCACTTCACAAATGGTGAAAGAAACAGCACAAACTAGATGCGCTGACTCCTGTGTGCACCAACATCTTGAAAACTGCATTGGGTCACAAACAGAATTGCTGCAACACCCTGCCACTCACAGGCAGGGGGTGGAAAACAGAGTTATCACTGCAGGAGCATGCCAGTGGGCTCTGCCACATTCAACATGGAGCAAAGC
Source organism: Ambystoma mexicanum (assembly GCF_040938575.1). Classification (NCBI taxonomy): domain Eukaryota; kingdom Metazoa; phylum Chordata; class Amphibia; order Caudata; family Ambystomatidae; genus Ambystoma; species Ambystoma mexicanum. The sequence goes on along the minus strand of NC_090927.1, from coordinate 432,769,055 downwards.
AGCAGAATTGTGCTGAAAACCGAAAATGCCTTTTAAAATGTTAGCTTTGCAACCTTACAAAGTGCTGTTTTTGGTGCTAGATCCATTCATTTCCATTGAATCATTGAGAGTAAAAGGGTATTGCAATGTGCCAGGATCATCCAGTGTGGCTCAGAGGAACCGGGCCTCATTGACTGACAGCTTCATGAAATGTATCTAAGGAAAAAACAGCCCAGGAACCTTTTGTTTTCATTTCCACAGGAAAAACGTGGCTAAAATTGCAACATGTAACAGAATCAGCTGTGCAAACAGAAACTCCAAACAAAGGCTGAATACATGTATCCAGACTCCAAACAATCCCAGCACTCAAGGAAATAACTGGTGCTGAATCAAATGTGTATGTGTTGCATAGGAAAATCGGATTTAAAAGAACTCAGTTTAATGTGTTTTTCCATGAAGAAAGTGCAAAATCGCCTATTTTAAAAGCATGTTTTTGTTGAAAGGCATAATTCTTTAAAACATGTCAAAGGATTGCTAATGTAAAAATCCACCTATAAACTGTGTTCACTTTATTAGGCCGATTCATGGAATAAATGTGCGCCGAAAATTCCGGCGCAGAGGGGCCTATACGTGCGCTGCGCCGAAAAATAGCGAAAAGCGCAGGGAAACCAGCGCACGTCGATTCATGGAAGTCCGTGCGTAAGAAAAGCATAGGACGTGCGCTGAAAAAGTGCGCGGCGCACGCCGGCGCACAGGTCAACCAACGGCGTGCGCCACGGCCACTGCGCTATCACTCCGAGCGCAGCGCACAGCTCTAAAGTAGGCGGAACACAGGGCGGGACACTCGGAATGGTGAATAAAATGGGGCACAACACTCGGAATGGGGAAGAATGTGGGCGGCACGGGGAAGTACAGGAGGCAAGTGCGCGGAACGCCCACACGCTCTCCGGCAACACGTATTCATGGATTCGAACAGGGCAAAACAGCGCTCGATCAAACCAGCGCACAGGCCCAAAAACGTACGCCACAAGTAAGCAGGCGGTAGCGTCCCGACGCACTCAACGAAAGTGCGCCAAAACCTGCGCCAACAAATACCACCCACATACAGCAATGGGCCATACCGTGACCCCAAAGGACTAATGATGTGCAAAGGTGTACGCCATTTACACGGACACCCACTGTTCAAAAATTTGCGCGTGTGTGTACAACGGGTTGCGCGAGAAGTCACTCGCGCGATTGCCCTGGGTACGTGTATCCCGGGGTGCGGGGAAGTCCCACACGCGATTGCCCTGGCCACGTCGATACCAGGGGTGCGTGTGAAGTTCCACACGCGAAAAGCCAGGGTACGTCATTTACAGGGGTGCGCTGGAAGTTTCACACGCGAAAAGCTAGGCTACGGGAATTCCAGGGGTGCGCGTGAAATCCTACACGTGAAAAACTAGGGTACGTCATTTACAGGGGTGCGCGGGAAGTCCCACACGCGATTACAGCAGGGTACGTGTATTTCAGGGGTGCGCGGGAAGTTCCACACGCGAATAGCCTGGCCGCGTGTATTTCAGGGGTGCGCGGGAAGTTCCACACACGAATAGGCTGGGCGCGTGTATTTCAGGGGTGCGCGGGAAGTTCTACACGCGAATAGCCTGTGCGCGTGTATTTCAGGGGTGCGCGGGAAGTTCCACACGCGAATAGCCTGGGCGCGTGTATTTCAGGGGTGCGCGGGAATTTCCACACGCGAATAGGCTGGGCGCGTGTATTTCAGGGGTGCGCGGGAAGTTCTACACGCGAATAGCCTGGGCGCGTGTATTTCAGGGGTGCGCGGGAAGTTCCACACGCGAATAGCCTGGGCGCGTGTATTTCAGGGGTGCGCGGGAATTTCCACACGCGAATAGGCTGGGCGCGTGTATTTCAGGGGTGCGCGGGAATTTCCACACGCGAATAGGCTGGGCGTGTGTATTTCAGGGGTGCGCGGGAAGTTCCACACGCAAATAGCCTGGGCGCGTGTATTTCAGGGGTGCGCGGGAAGTTCCACACGCGAATAGGCTGGGCGCGTGTATTTCAGGGGTGCGCGGGAAGTTCTACACGCGAATAGCCTGTGCGCGTGTATTTCAGGGGTGCGCGGGAAGTTCCACACGCGAATAGCCTGGGCGCGTGTATTTCAGGGGTGCGCGGGAATTTCCACACGCGAATAGGCTGGGCGCGTGTATTTCAGGGGTGCGCGGGAAGTTCTACACGCGAATAGCCTGGGCGCGTGTATTTCAGGGGTGCGCGGGAAGTTCCACACGCGAATAGCCTGGGCGCGTGTATTTCAGGGGTGCGCGGGAATTTCCACACGCGAATAGGCTGGGCGCGTGTATTTCAGGGGTGCGCGGGAATTTCCACACGCGAATAGGCTGGGCGCGTGTATTTCAGGGGTGCGCGGGAAGTTCCACACGCGAATAGCCTGGGCGCGTGTATTTCAGGGGTGCGCGGGAAGTTCCACACGCGAATAGCCTGGGCGCGTGTATTTCAGGGGTGCGCGGGAATTTCCACACGCGAATAGGCTGGGCGCGTGTATTTCAGGGGTGCGCGGGAATTTCCACACGCGAATAGGCTGGGTGCGTGTATTTCAGGGGTGCGCGGGAAGTTCCACACGCGAATAGCCTGGGCGCGTGTATTTCAGGGGTGCGCGGGAATTTCCACACGCGAATAGGCTGGGCGCGTGTATTTCAGGGGTGCGCAGGAAGTTCCACACGCGAATAGCCTGGGCGCGTGTATTTCAGGGGTGCGCGTGAAGTTCCACACGCGAATAGCCTGGGCGCGTGTATTTCAGGGGTGCGCGGGAATTTCCACACGCGAATAGGCTGGGCGCGTGTATTTCAGGGGTGCGCGGGAATTATCACACGCGATTTGGCTTGGTACGTGTATTACAGGGGTGCGTGCGAAGTTACACACGCGATTAGGCTGGGTGGGTCCTGTCACCCTCGACGGCCCCTGCAGGCAGCCCACAAAACAGGGGACTACCCTGCACACCTGCTCATGTCTCCCACCACCCCCACCCCCCCAGTCACCAGGGGCACCCTCCACCAGGCCCCCACTCATGTCACCCACCACCCCCACCCCCCCAGTCACCAGGGGCACCCTCCACCAGGCCCCCACTCATGTCACCCACCACCCCCACCCCCCCAGTCACCAGGGGCACCCTCCACCAGGCCCCCGCTCATGTCACCCACCACCCCCACCCCCCCAGTCACCAGGGGCACCCTCCACCAGGCCCCCACTCATGTCTCCCACCACCCCCACCCCCCAGCAGTGCAGGGGCAGCCTCCACCAGGCCCACACTCATGTCTCCCACCACCCCCACCCCCCCAGTCACCAGGGGCACCCTCCACCAGGCCCCCACTCATGTCACCCACCACCCCCACCCCCCCAGTCACCAGGGGCACCCTCCACCAGGCCCCCACTCATGTCACCCACCACCCCCACCCCCCCAGTCACCAGGGGCACCCTCCACCAGGCCCCCACTCATGTCACCCACCACCCCCACCCCCCCAGTCACCAGGGGCACCCTCCACCAGGCCCCCACTCATGTCTCCCACCACCCCCACCCCCCAGCAGTGCAGGGGCAGCCTCCACCAGGCCCACACTCATGTCTCCCACCACCCCCACCCCCCACCATCCAGGGGCACCCTCCACCAGGCCCCCACTCATGTCACCCACCACCCCCACCCCCCCAGTCACCAGGGGCACCCTCCACCAGGCCCGACTCATGTCACCCACCACCCCCACCCCCCCAGTCACCAGGGGCACCCTCCACCAGGCCCCCGCTCATGTCACCCACCACCCCCACCCCCCCAGTCACCAGGGGCACCCTCCACCAGGCCCCCACTCATGTCTCCCACCACCCCCACCCCCCAGCAGTGCAGGGGCAGCCTCCACCAGGCCCACACTCATGTCTCCCACCACCCCCACCCCCCCAGTCACCAGGGGCACCCTCCACCAGGCCCCCACTCATGTCACCCACCACCCCCACCCCCCCAGTCACCAGGGGCACCCTCCACCAGGCCCCCACTCATGTCTCCCACCACCCCCACCCCCCAGCACTGTGGGGAACCTGCCAGCAGGTCCCCACACATGTCCCCCTGGCCCCAGGTCCTGACGATACACAATCATGGCAGTAATGGCCAGCATACCCAGCACAAACACCCAGGCAAGGATTGCATCCACCCACATAGTGAATGCAATCACATGACACAACCCCAATGCCAAGTATGCAAAAGAACACATGTCCGTCACACACACATACACAATGGGTGCAAGTGAATGTCAAAACCCATATCATGACATGTAAGAAACCAAAGAGAAAATAACACAAGTGTAAGATAATATAAAAATGTATTAAAAACACAAATCAAGTAAACCAATAAAACATACAACTATGTGGCAAAGTAAATAAAAGGTCCATGTCCGAGAACAAAAATGATAAACCAAAAAACAAAGGATTAAAAAATCAATATAATTTGTCCAAAGCAAAACCATGTAGTAGGAAATCAAAGAAAAACCATTACGTCATGGTGTAAACAATAAAAAAATTAAAAAATGTATCTCCCAAAATATAACAATATATACAGGAATGTTCCAGGGTCCATGAGCCCAACAGCACAAATGAAACCTAATACTAACTAATAAAATAAATATGTACAAAAAAGTGGCCATTGTCCGAGCGGTCCAAAATAATAAAAATAAATAAAGGAAACCTAGCACTAACTAACTAAAAAACTATATACAAAGGCAGCGGGCTAGTCCTGCGGCTCACTTGGTGATGCTGGCCAGGGCATCCTCGAACTCCATGTCAATGTCCTGGAGGCGGGACTCTGTCCTGGCCCCGAGGTCTCGCAGGGACAACCCCATGTGCTCACCAAAATCCCTGCGAGCCTCCTCGAGGCACTCAGCCCGCCTCAATGCCCGATGCATGGAGATCTCCGCCCTGGCCATGGCGAGCCGCTCCTCTTCCGCCCGCTGCCGCTCCGCACCTATCCGCTGGCCAAACTCCTCCCACACGGAACACACCGCCATGCCAGGGTTGCCCTGCCCTCCGGCCGATGCCTGCCCCTCTGATCTTGATGGCCCTGAGCCATGATGCCTCCCACGTCGAGCCCGCTGCTGCCTCCGACGCCACTGCCTCTGCCAGCACGACGGCATCCAGGCTGATGGTAACCACCGACGCCGTCGTGCACGTGCCCTGCCCGATGATGCCGGCACATCTTCCATCTGCTGGGGTCCACTTGCTGTGTCGTCCACCCCTGCTGGACCTCCGACTCCCAACTGTGGCAGGGATGGGATCCCCACCGAGCTGGCTGCATTGGTCGGGGCAGGTCCACAGGGGGCCATGGTGGCATCTGGGCCGGAAGACGGCAAGGAGAACGACCGGTGGATAGCCTGCACAGAGGAGGAGAGGGCCGTCAGATTGGCCAACACATGCAGGAACCCCCCGAACATGGCCGATCCCAATTGGGCCACGTCGGCACGGTGCACTTCGTGATGACGTGCGTGCTCCTCCCGGGAAGCACGCACGTCATCACGAATCACAGCCGTGCGCATCGCGACCCCAATCAGGACCTTCTCCACGCGGCCAGGGGTTACCACGTCCGCAGGTGGAGGGGAGTCAGGTGACATCCCCTCTACCTGCGGACGGGCCTGGGACGGGGCATCCCTGCTGGTGCATGGTGGTGCACTCACAGGGTCAGGGACAGTGACATGCACAGGCCCCTCCACGGTGACCTGTGCTGCCTCCTGCCCCTGGCCCTGGACTGCACCACTTGCACCAGCAGGGATGCTCCCACCAGGCCCCATGTGTGCACCAGTGTCGGCCTCCTCCTCCTCTGTGCAAACCACCAACCTGGATGGCTCCTCACCGTCTCCCGCCGTAGCAGGCCCCTGTGGGGGCTCACCCACCCCTTCCGCTGCAGCCGTGGGGGCATCCCCGCCGCCTTGCTCCACAGCGCCGTCTCCGCCCTCTTCTTCACTAGCCGCTGCGTAGAGGGAGACAAAGGACACAAGCATCAGGCTACTGTACAATGGTCCCCTAGACAGGAAGCAATAGCAGATGAGCACCACTGTCAAAGTACACTTCCATCATGTCCCTCCACAACACATGGGTCAGTCCAGGCAAAACACACACAGTAACAGGCATGGTGCATGCCATGGACATTTCCATGCATGTCCAATGGACTCTAGAAACATTCAATGATATGTAACTCACATGCATCATGGCTCATGCATATCACATGCACACACTTCACCTCAGTCACATCCATCTGGCCCCAAACACACCGAACACAGGCGAAACAAGGGTAAGTTGGGTGCGTCACTGAATCTGTGCATTGTCACACACATGTGTCATGCATCCATGGCATGCACAAGTCACAGACACGCAGGTCAGGCACACAGACATGGCTACCATATATGTACCTGGCATCAGCACCCATCCTTCACCCCCATCCATGTCCAGGTACAGAGACTGGCATGCTCTCATGTCCAAAATCTGCATAGGGCTCCCCATGCCGCATTTCAACACATGCAACAACCATGTGGGTCACACATCACTGGTCGCACATGCATTACCATGATGTCCCTGCACACATACATGCATACATGGCCCATGGCACACATACAGGCAAGTATCATAGAACCAGCACACCGCAACATGCCCTGTCTCACACAGTAATGCTTGGACACATACCGCTCAACTCCAGACGGGCCTCCCTCTCAAGGACCTGGGCGTGGAGCGCTGGGCGTACGCGTTCCAGGACCCTCTTCTGGATGGAACTCATGCGGCCCCGGCCCCCCTCCACGAGGCGCCGGGCCTTCACAAGGGTCCTGGACCTCAAGTCCTCCCAGCGCTTCTTGATCTTCTGGACGTTGCGGGTTGCCACCCCCTCCGCGTTGATGGCAACCACACAGTCGGCCCAGATCCTCTCCCGTCCTTCCTTGCTGGCGCGGGACGATCCAAAGAGGGCATCATACTGCCCCAGGACATGCTCCACCAGGACACCAACTTCGGTGGCAGTGAAGCTGGTGCCCCTCTGCCCCTCTGGCCTGGGGTTGCCACTGGTGCCAGATGTGGAAGTGCCCGACATGGCAACCCCAGAGGCAGGTGTGGGTGGGCAACTGGGTCCTGGGGCTGGGCTGTGGAGCGATGTAATCCCAGTTGGGAGTCTTCAGTTCCAGCAGGGGTGGACACAGCAACTGGACCCCTGCAGATGGCTGATGTGCAGGCACCAAATGGCAGGGCACGGTGGCAGCAGGCAGGCAGGCAGGCAGGCAGCAGCAGATAGCACGTGGGAGGCTGCTCGGGGCACTGGGGGGCAGTAACTCGGCCTTCTGGGCAGGAGCGTGGTGTTCCGTGTGTTTTCGGGTGGCCAGCTTGATACGGAGTGATTTGGCACGTGAAAATCCTGCACGTCAGCGTGAAATCCGAGGAAAGGCCCTTAGCGCGTAAGCGCGTCAGCACGCATAAGCGATTCTATTGGACCAGAGTCCCTCAGCGCGTAAGCGCGTCTGACGTGACCCGCACGGGCGTTCCCCACTCAGCACGTGATGACGGAACACACGTGGAAATACTGCACGTCAGAGTGTCATCGCGTGATTGGCCTATGTACGTGTATTTCATTGCGTGTAATTGGACAAAAGTGCGCGTACAAGCGATTGGCCTATGTACGTGTATTTAATGGGTGCGCGGCCACTTACACACGCAAGTACGTCAGCGAACCTGTATCCCGTGGTGCGTGTGAATTTCCACACGCTATTGGACTGGGAACTGGATTCCAGGGATGCGCGGGTCACACGCTGTATCCCGTGGTGCGTGTGAATTTCCACACGCTATTGGACTGGGAACTGGATTCCAGGGGTGCGCGGGTCACACGCTCGCCTAGAACACGCGCAAAGCATAAAATTGCGGACTTTAACAATAACAAGCTCAGACGCCAGGATGAACATACCGTTCCTAGCAGCAGTGGCAGTGGGCTACCAAAGGAGGAGGAGGAGGATAGTCAGGGCCAGAATATTCACACCCAGAACCAGCCTTTTCGGGATGCCTGATGACCAGGTGTATGGGAGGTACAGGTTTCCACCACACATCATACTGGACCTGGTGACTGAGTGGGAGGATGACCTCACATCACCCACCCTGTGCTCCCAAGCACTCAGCCCCCTGGAGAAGGTCCTCAATGTACTGCACTTCTTAGCCACTGGATCATTTCAGCGGACAAGTGCCATAGTGGGTGGGGTGTCACAGGCCACCCAGTCACGCTGCCTACACCAGGTCTTGAACATCATGACTGCACGCCCATCAGTCCGCAGGCACATATACCTGCCCAGAACACCTGCAGAAAGGCATGCTGCCGCCCTGGATTTTTACGGAGTGGCACGATTCCCCAAAGTGCTAGGTGCCATCGACTGCACCCATGTGGCTCTACGTCCCCCGAGGGCATCAGAGCACATCTATAGGAACCGCAAGCACTGGCATTCCATCAACGTGCAGGTAGTATGTAATGCCAAGGGAATCATCACCTCAGTATATGCCAACTATCCCGGGTCCACCCACGACAGCTTCATTTACCGAATGTCCACCCTATGCCGGGACATAGATGCTGGGCGGCATGGCGATACATGGCTGCTTGGTGAGTATGTATGCCACTGCACATGCATGCATGTTGGATACTGAGCAAGGTCACAACCCCACCAATGATACCAATCACCACCTCCACAGGGGACAGTGCCTACCCTCTCAGCCCCCACATGATGACGCCAATTCGGAACCCCACCACGCCACCCCAGGTAAGATATAACACAGCCCACATTACAACCAGGGGCATAGTGGAGCGCACATTCGGAGTGCTAAAGTCACGCTTTCGCTCCCTTGACCGTTCTGGCGGGCAGCTGTTATACGCTCCCCCAGTAGTGTGCAGGATCATAGTGGCAGCATGTGTCCTGCACAACGTTGCAACACGCCGGGGCCTGGCCGTGGACATGGTGGTGGCCCCACATCCCCAACCACATGCACAGCCGCTGCGCATGGGAGGGGAAAGGGCACGGGGGGAGGCAGCCCCTGGTGGCGGGGGGGGGGTGGGGGTGGTGGGAGACATGGGTGGGGGCCTGGTGGAGAGTGCCCCTGGTGGCGGGGGGGTGGGGGTGGTGGGAGACATGAGTGGGGGCCTGGTGGAGGGTGCCCCTGGATGGTGGGGGCTGGGGGTGGTGGGAGGCATGGGTGGGGGCCTGGTGGAGGCTGCCCCTGGTGGCGGGGGGGAGGTGGGGGTGGTGGGAGACATGGGTGGGGGCCTGGTGGAGAGTGCCCCTGGTGGCGGGGGGGTGGGGGTGGTGGGAGGCATGGGTGGGGGCCTGGTGGAGGCTGCCCCTGCACTGCTGGGGGTTGGGGGTGGTGGGAGGCATGGGTGGGGGCCTGGTGGAGGCTGCCCCTGGTGGCGGGAGGGTGGGGGTGGTGGGAGACATGGGCGGGGGCCTGGTGGAGAGTGCCCCTGGTGGCGGGGGGGTGGGGGTGGTGGGAGACATGGGTGGGGGCCTGGTGGAGGCTGCCCCTGCACTGCTGGGGGTTGGGGGTGGTGGGAGGCATGGGTGGGGGCCTGGTGGAGGCTGCCCCTGCACTGCTGGGGGTTGGGGGTGGTGGGAGGCATGGGTGGGGGCCTGGTGGAGGCTGCCCCTGGTGGCGGGGGGGTGGGGGTGGTGGGAGGCATGGGTGGGGGCCTGGTGGAGGCTGCCCCTGCACTGCTGGGGATTGGGGGTGGTGGGAGGCATGGGTGGGGGCCTGGTGGAGGCTGCCCCTGGTGGCGGGAGGGTGGGGGTGGTGGGAGACATGGGCGGGGGCCTGGTGGAGAGTGCCCCTGGTGGCGGGGGGGTGGGGGTGGTGGGAGACATGGGTGGGGGCCTGGTGGAGGCTGCCCCTGCACTGCTGGGGGTTGGGGGTGGTGGGAGGCATGGGTGGGGGCCTGGTGGAGGCTGCCCCTGCACTGCTGGGGGTTGGGGGTGGTGGGAGGCATGGGTGGGGGCCTGGTGGAGGCTGCCCCTGGTGGCGGGAGGGTGGGGGTGGTGGGAGACATGGGTGGGGGCCTGGTGGAGAGTGCCCCTGGTGGCGGGGGGGTGGGGGTGGTGGGAGACATGGGTGGGGGCCTGGTGGAGGCTGCCCCTGCACTGCTGGGGGTTGGGGGTGGTGGGAGGCATGGGTGGGGGCCTGGTGGAGGCTGCCCCTGCACTGCTGGGGGTTGGGGGTGGTGGGAGACATGGGTGGGGGCCTGGTGGAGGCTGCCCCTGCACTGCTGGGGGGTGGGGGTGCAGGGGGACATGAGCAGGTGTGCAGGGTAGTCCCCTGTTTTGTAGGCTGCCTGCAGGGGCCGTGGAGGGTGTACAGGGAACACCTGTGAGGACCCACCCAGCCTAATCGCGTGTGACTTCCCACGCACCCCTGTAATACACGTACCCAGCCAAATCGCGTGTGATGATTCCCACGCACCCCTGTAATACACGTACCCAGCCAAATCGCGTGTGATAATTCCTGCGCACCCCTGTAATACACGTACCCTGGCTAATCGCGTGTTAAACTTCCCGCATACCCCTGTAATACACGTACCCTGGCCAATCGCGTGTTAAACTTCCCGCGTACCCCTGTAATACACGTACCCTGGCTAATCACGTGTTAAACTTCCCGCGTACCCCTGTAATACACGTACCCTGGCTAATCGCATGTTAAACTTCCCGCATACCCCTGTAATACACGTACCCTGGCTAATCGCGTGTTGAACTTCCCGCGTACCCCTGTAATACACGTACCCTGGCTAATCGCATGTTAAACTTCCCGCATACCCCTGTAATACACGTACCCTGGCTAATCGCGTGTATAACTTCACGCGTACCCCTGTAATACACGTACCCTGGCTAATCGCGTGTTGAACTTCCCGCGTACCCCTGTAATACACGTACCCTGGCTAATCGCATGTTAAACTTCCCGCATACCCCTGTAATACACGTACCCTGGCTAATCGCGTGTTAAACTTCCCGCATACCCCTGTAATACACGTACCCTGGCTAATCGCGTGTTGAACTTCCCGCGTACCCCTGTAATACACGTACCCTGCTAATCGCATGTTAAACTTCCCGCATACCCCTGTAATACACGTACCCTGGCTAATCGCGTGTATAACTTCACGCGTACCCCTGTAATACACGTACCCTGGCTAATCGCGTGTTGAACTTCCCGCGTACCCCTGTAATACACGTACCCTGGCTAATCGCATGTTAAACTTCCCGCATACCCCTGTAATACACGTACCCTGGCTAATCGCGTGTATAACTTCACGCATACCCCTGTAATACACGTACCCTGGCTAATCGCGTGTTGAACTTCCCGCGTACCCCTGTAATACACGTACCCTGGCTAATCGCATGTTAAACTTCCCGCATACCCCTGTAATACACGTACCCTGGCTAATCGCGTGTATAACTTCACGCGTACCCCTGATATGCATGTTACACGCTTTGCGTTCCTTGTTTGGCAGCCCTGTAAACTGGTCCAGGGTTAGCGCAGCCCTTTGCGATGATTTAGCGATTTTGATGGCTTTTCCTTGCGCGAGGGCGTTCTTGGGGGCGTTACTGGCGCTGCTGCAGGGTCGCTGCGATACTCTGCGCCACGGCTGGTTTGGGAGCCTAAAATCCATGAATACGCTGTGCGCCGGATTCGGTTTTGGCGCACGCGGCTGGCGCAGACTATCGCACGCGCACGCTGTGCGCCAGCCGCGTGCGCTACTTGTGCGCTGAATTCTATGAATTACCCTGAATATGTTTTAATGAAAGGTGTAGGTGAAACTTAAAGTTAAATCCCAGTCTTGAGTTAATTAACTATTAAAAAAGAAAAGAATTCTGCTTGACAGTCTTCAGCCTGGGAAAGTTTGACACTTCACTGCTGGCAGGAAGGCCTAATTGCTGCTGGGAGGCCTCGCATACTCATACCAAAGGACCTCATTAGACATTCGTCTTTGCCCCAGGAAAGGACAATAGAAGGCTTGGACACTCATCCTTGCAGGGGAGGCGCAGGATGCTGTGAGAGGCTTCTCATTGAACTTCAAAGGACTGTCCATTTGCTCACACTTGTGAAGGAAGAAAAAATAACTGACTTGTGATTTTGAATTTAAATTGCTTATTTTGCCACAGAACTTCATGACATTTAACATGGCAGCAAAAATAAGTAAAGGAATCAAAAGTACATATATTGAAATCTGAATTTATGACAGACATGTGAAGACTTGGTAGGATTTCTTACTGCATAAGGAACTGAAGTTATGCAAAAGGACTAACTGTGCAGAGACTATTAATGCTGCAAATCTAATATTGTGTACCCATGTTCTAGGGGGTGATTGCACATATATGGATAGAATTAGGAATGGTTAGGCCAAACCTTTATGATTAAAATTGCCAAAATTCCATAGAAAGACAAGGCCAGGTCCCACCGAGTTATAAAATATGTAATGTATGTGTCCGATTTTATTAGAGCTATGTTAAATATTAGGGCACCTAGCAAAGCCCTGAAAAACCCAGGTGGGTATACTTGAATCAACAAAATGAAAAATTTCATGGTGAGAGGTCACACCACTCCAGCATTCTAACATATATAATTGTCAATGAAAGTACATTTTTTCACATGAATGTGTTTTAATAACATCTGGATAATACTGGTGACAGAGCACCCAAGGGGTATTAGAGAAAACAATACAAATAGGTATGATACAGTAGGCAAGAAAGGACCTCAATGAAAAAACAAACAACAGCAAACGGCTACTCTTGGTCAATCATATCAGTTGTGCAGTTCATGGAAAATGTTTATTCTAACATGTCTGCCCTTGTTAGTAGACCACTACTGCCCAAACGCACATTACTGTAATAGTGCTTTTAAGTCATCTGCATGGCTTTTGTCTGCTCTATTTGCATATCGTCATATACTATCCCTCTACAATCTACCTGTATGGTGACATCCATATTGTGTTTCAATTGAAAAAAACGTTTATTCTAAAATATATGGTGACACCCCTATTGTGTTACAATTGAGAAATATGTTTATTCTTAATTGTCTACCCTCGTCAGTTGACTACTACTACCCAAGCGCACATTATTGTAATAGTTCTTCTAAATCATCTTGATGTCCTTGGCCAGCACAGACACACCCACGCTCCATTTGCACATCGTCATACAGTATCTCTCTACTATCTACTTCAATAGTTTTGTGACACCTGTTCTTTAGATCTAGCACTGTTTAGCCGTTCCACTGTCGTGCCAGCACTTGCATTTCTATGCCACTCTGATCATTAATTTTGAGACAGCTACCTGTTGTTTTTATTTTAGTGCCGCCAGCTGAGATCATCCTCCGGACTTGCATCGGTCCAACATTCACTCCTTGTGTGTTCCTCTTACACAGTTGCCCGTGCATGTCAGGTTAGCGTGAGCGCTGCCCATGTGCCACTCGCTCGCTCCTTTTCTAATCATGTAGCATGCAATTCTTGCTCACCGGGCCGACACGTTCAAGGTCACCGCCCCCATGTCCGCGTGGCGTCTGGTGATTGGGTACTGGATGTATGACGCCCCACTAGGTGAGCGCCACTACAGAACCAATCAACGCGACCCATGGGTTTGATTACCCAAGGTCGCCTAGGTTACGGTTTTACTTTCGCGGCTTTCTCTGTGCACTGAACATACGCTGCGCCGCTCAGCCCACACAAAACGCTTTGATTAACAGAAGTAAGTACAGCTTGGGCCAGTGCTCGGGGTTAACTATGGACTACCTACCATATCCTTGTCTACTTAACTGTCACATTTAGAAGGTGGCATTATTTATATGAGCCGCTTTGGCCTATGTAGAAGCCTTGGGGTTAATTTGCAGAATGCCAACCTTTTCCTTGTTTACTTAATTGTCACATTTAAAACGTGTCATTGCCAATATGAGCCGCTTTGGCTTTTTGTAGCACACGCGCTTTAATGAGTTGTTTTACCCCTGTGCATTTTCTTTGCACACAGGCATTGTCATTTTTGATCAATCTGGGTCAGCAGATATCTTCTGCAGGGGTGTCTCCATTAACATCAACTTAGAAGACATTTGCCACTGTGTGAGGTAAGCTTTTACCTTTCATCCCATTTAATTATGCATGACACCAGGACCTGTATAGAATTCTCACAGACCCTTGTATGACATTACAGATATACACTTGTTTCCTTTACACGGCGCATTTAATGCCATCCGGACATCTATACTTATGATGGATTTCCTCGCTTCCCCTTGCACTGGATAAGTCTTTGGTGCAATTAAGGCTCCTCAATAAGGGAGTTTTTTCTTTGTTACGCAATGTAGCATCCAGAAGGAGCTGATTGAATTATTATTTTATCTCCGAGGTCACTTTTCCACTCACTGCACTCCATTTGTTGTTTATAGATAGAGATCCTGGGACACCATCACACGTCGTGATGAAGGCCTGCCCACTAAGCTGCACTCCACAGCTCCTTTAGGCGGAAACACTGTTGTGTCGATGATAAACAGTACCTGAACAGTGCACAGTTTAAGCATTGTTGTTGTTTGTGACTTTCTGTATATATGTTCATGAATTTGGATTTATGTTCTTTCTTGTAACTGCACAACTGATATGATTGACCAAGAGTAGCAGTTTGGTGTTGTTTGTTTTTTCATTGAGATCCATTCTTGCCTACTGGATCATACCTATTTGTATTGTTTTCTCTAATACCCCTTGGGTGCTCTATCACCAGTATTATCCAGATGTTATTAAAACACATTCATGTGAATAAATGTACTTTCATTGACAATTATATATTTTAGAATGCTGGAGTGGTGTGACCTCTGACCCTGAAATTTTTCATTTTGTTGATTCGATTTTATTAGAGGGCATAATTATATAAATATGTATTTGTGGAAAAGTTACATTTTGGTCCCAATAACTATGGGAGGTATTCAGACACATCATAAAACACGACAGCCCTTTCTGTCATCCAACCAGCAAAAAGCAAGATGGAAACTGTGCCTTTGACCAATCATAGCCTTGTGGGTGTGGGTTGTAAGTCTGCCCCTACCATAAACTGAGTGATGTCATTTGGTAGGATAAATAAGAGAACCTTACAACACACCCACACTGATTCCTGACACCATCCTGATTTCCGCATGGCGCCTGTTCCCGAATGCTCCATCTTTGTTCCTGATCCAGATTTCTTTGCAAAGCCATAGCCTCAGCCTTGCTGAACTCTTTTTCAGCTAGGCCCAAATTCTGAAGCAATCCCAAAATCTAAGGGAAGAAATTTTGATTCAGTTTGGCTTGCTACCATTAAAGGCTTGCCTGCTTCAAACTCGCCAACCCACTGATCTACAGTGTCCAGCAATGAGAAGGGCCAATCAATCCAATCCAATCCAGTCTGAGGTGCCAGTCCAGTTGACCAGAACTTCCCAGATGACCTATCCTGCCAGAAGTGCCCTGCTGTCTGTAGACCCGATCAGTGATGACCAGAACCTGACTGTCCAAATCTTAAATTAAAGTGGACTGTAATTATCAATAGGAATTATAGTGAACCATAGTATATTGCCTTGTCCTATCCCAACCTATAACCTATGCCATCGTTAACTTAAGAACCTATAATATTGTCAGAACCATTCATGCAACTTTGTCTGTAATTCTTAGCGTTAGCACCAACCTTATTTCATTGTGTTTTTCTTGAACATAAGTCATTAGTAATTTGGAGTAACTAAAGTAATTCCCATAAAGGAAAACGGGGTATCCACCATGTGAAGGGTTGCAAGCGGCTGTGCGTAACTGGAGATTCATGGGTTCTTAGCTATTAATCTAGTTTAAGTAAAATTAACCTGTCATTTTAAAACCGATTTTCTGCTTTTGTCTGTTCTATTTTCCTAAAAACACTTCTCATTCAAACTTGCATAACTTCCTCAATTTAAGAGCTAAAGACTTCATTTCAACTCTGACTTAAACCTAGGACCTTTAGCTACATCCCTACCCAAACACTGCATCCAAACTGTGTATTTGACCAGTTATTCTTAAAAACTGTTCAGTGAAAATTAGGCGGGAATTCACATTTCTGCAAAGTTTTACACATGTGATTTTCAATTTCAAAGTATTTCC
This sequence comes from Ambystoma mexicanum, assembly GCF_040938575.1. Lineage (NCBI taxonomy): Eukaryota > Metazoa > Chordata > Amphibia > Caudata > Ambystomatidae > Ambystoma > Ambystoma mexicanum. The sequence continues at coordinate 432,752,910 of NC_090927.1, read as the reverse complement.
AAACTTCCATTAAGATTCCAAGTATTTAGTGTTGCTCATAATATAGTGTATGTTTGTTAGGATCTTTTTCGTGTTGCTCCCATAGGAATTTATATCAATTTAAGGATTTTTGCACACTTTTCATTGTTTTGCTCAGCCATTTTCAACTGTCATTTTAAAAGTGTAAAATTTCCAAAACGTTTTTCTCTCTTGTTTGGGGAGGGAAGATCATTTTCAAATCTTGTACACGGTTCTTTATTCCTGAATACCTGCTGCTTACTTACACCTGTGTAGAATTGCTTCTTTGTGAGTTGAGAAATTTGCAGGAGGAAATCTTAAACTTAAGCGCTATTTTCCAACAAGCCAAAACTGTTCTTTTCTCTGATATTTTATCTTCTGTGTTGCTATAAGTGAATTCAACTGCCTTACCTACTTGCTGATTTGTATTGTCACCAAATTGGTGATTGCTGCCCCATATATTAAAACCTATGTTTGATTTGAATTTTAAATAAATAAATATTACCTTTACCAACCAGCCTGATTCCTGGTCCATTGTGACCTGGGGGTATTTTGAAAAGGGGTGTGATATGAGTGGTATAGCACTCAGAATATTGAACCTATAGACGCAATAAATAAATATTTAATTTGTGCATTGCATGCTAGGCTGAGACCCGGCTGTTTTGCCTGATTGAAATCCTAAACAGATTTGGGGGCTTGTGCCATGATTTTGAGTTCGAGTTACCACCCGTGACAGTCTAACACAGCAGACTAACCTGCTGGGTACGGACACCATGTTTGGTTGGTGTACTGTGCTACACTGTACAAGCACCTCTCAAAATAAATACTCCAAAATCAAGCTTGTTTTTAAAAGTAAAAGTAAATTAACCCTAACATAATTCATAAAGAAATTGACATTTCCAAAATGGCGATCCCAGTAGAAATCAATATGGCTAGGGAACACTTCTGTTACGCTCACCTGGACCCCACAGGGGTGTCGATCGGACCCGGACAGCTGCGGTCACCGTCAACGTGATGCGTAGTGCAGAGATGACTGTCTGGACTGGCCTGCCTAGTCTTGTCTGCTGGACCCGAAGAAGTATTTTCCTGCAACTGGAGACAGGGATTAGCCACCTGTGGGTTTTAGTGATGGCCTCCCAACTGTTCTCGCTCTCCCCCACTAATCACCTCCGATATCCCCTTAGTAACCTCACCTTATGTTTGTAAAAGATGAGCTCTCCATCCTGCGTGTCTTGCTGGGGCGGGTAGATACCAGTTACTTCACTGGTTTGAAGGCGTTGGGAGAGTTCCGGTAAGCATTGACTCTGAAGTCCCAGGCGGGACTGGTAAGTATCAAGTTCAAAGAGTTCAATGTGCCCGATGTTCACTCTTGTCCCCTTCCTTCCTTAAGTTGCAACTGAGTTCATGAGAAGAAGGTCTTGTAGCTGCTGCTGGCGTTCAGGTAAGAGTCTGTGTTACCCAACGATGTCCGGTAACTATTGCATGCGTTAACGTGTTGTTTTTCTCCCTCTTTACAGATGTGGCATATGAAGATATGGAGAATAATACCGCCGGTGGTAAATCAGGTAAGTCTATGGTGGTAAGAGGTATTTGTTGATTCCCTTGGCTCAACTTGTTATTCTTGTGCCCCTAGGTGGCGGAGTACGGCGAAGAAATGATGGAAACAGTGCCGGATCGAAAGATGCTGTGAGAACTGGTGAGTATGGCGCCGTGCTGGAGCTGGCAAAGCGACGCGTGCAGGACTGATGTACTTTCCAGGTCGGGAGATGAAATGGATCCGGAATCAGGTGAGGAATTTGAAATAAGTTCGTTTTCTAACCTTGTCCTTTTCTTCCTCTTTATTCTATGAGCTCCGGATTCGAGGCGGGCGTGGCAGAAGACTGGATGCTGGCTGCAGGCACACGGGCGGGGCAGAAGACTGGATGCTGGCTGCAGCCACGGTGAGAGTCACGCTGCTGGATGCAGAATAACACAAAGCATGTGCTGCTATTCGGGCGTGGTTTAAATAGCCTCCAAAGTAGTCCCAGGAAACAAGTTCCCCAGGACCACACCCGAGTAAATAATAGTCCCTGTAGTAAAATAGTCCCATCCAGGCCTCACGGTGGCTTGGATTTATTTGCAGCATGGTCTGCATGAGGTAAGTAATGTCTATGAGCCTGGCGCCTATGGCTCCAGGACTGATTTTTATTATGAGCCTGGTGCCTACGGCGCCAGGACTGAACCCAGACAGCCCCTAGCTGGGGCTGCTGGGGTTTTTGTAAATGTCTGGATGCCTGCTCCCGGGGCTGATGGGCTTGATCCGGATGCCCGGGGGTAGGCATCATGACAACTTCCTGCACAAACTGTTTGTCAGGGGTGAGTGGCCCGAACAGAATGAACATGTCTGGCTGCAGGAAATCAAAGAACAGGTCACTGCTATGAACTTGGGAGATCCACCAATCCTGGGAGCAGGGGAGAGTCAGAAGACTCTTCTGAGAACTACAGGCATAAGGAAACTAGGCCCCCACATGCTGCAAGCTCTTCTCAAGCTCTCAGAATCAGGGAGGGCTTAGAGGATCAGATAGCTACCAACAGTAGTATTGCCTCTGAGTCAGTGGATGAGTGGACTCGGGTGACTAAGACCAAAAAGGCAAACAAAATCAAGAGGCAGCCGAGAATCAGAAAAATGGGAGCTTGAAACTCCCCAAATAGCGGTGTGTCAAAATTCTTTGTCAGATTCCCCAACTCCAACACCAACTCTTGACCCAACTATCCTGGTGTCAGAGTCAGAAATAAGTAAATTGACCACCCAGCTTACCAAGAACGCCCATTATTATTCGCCCATTGGAGGAGAAAGAAGGTAGATTCTACGCTTATATCCAAGTGCAAGGGCAATGTGCAATTACAGCACTGGTGGACACTGGATCCCAAGCAACTCTGCTGTCAAAAAGGACTTTTGAGCAGCTAATTTCAGGAAGGGGGAGAGATACCAGATCCCTCTCACCCATCTTCCTGGACAGCTCTCGAACTTTGATGGGAAGGAAATTCTTGTCAAGGGGTCTGCAGAGCTGGAAATTAAAATTGGGTGACACAAGGTGAAGCACCTGGTCATAGTTGTGGCGCCAGAGGGAACTCCTTGTCTATTAGGGAATGACATCCTCTGTAGGTTGTCTCCCCTAATAGACTGTGTGAATAAGGTACTCTGGACCCAGACTCACAGGCCAATCAAATTAAAACAGAGTGTCAACCATGTTAGTCTAAATAGCACATGCCACATGGTTGCACAAAAACTAGACAAAATTAAGTTCTTCAAATAATGACATACCCGACGTTACCATAATTGCTGTGGGACAACAAACTGGTGATGGGAACTCCTCTCCATTTCTGAAAATCAACCTTCCCTCCAGTCTCAAGTGGCATTCCACACTGTAAGGAAATACTCTGAAATTCTATACTAATTCACAATCAGAAAATCTCAATTCCATAGCCAAAATTGATATCAAACCAGCACCAAGAGCAGCTGGCATTCAGAGGAAGGTCGAACAGCTCTTCCTCTCGATTCAGTTAAATGACGGGAAGGAGACTGTCCTCGCCCGAGTTCACTTGAATAGCGAAGAAAGCTTCATCAGCGAAGTATTATTCAAGAAACTCCCAAAAGACCAGACCCTGCCCACCGTTGAGTCAATTGGTCCATGGGTACGGGGCCTGGAAATTCCATGTTCCAAACATCTTCTGCTTAGCAGTTGCATGATCAAAATTTCTAGAGGTGAGAAAAGCATAGTACATAATTGTTGGGTCATGCGAGGGGTTCCTTCCACCTTTTACATTGGCAGTCACCTCCTCAGATTAATTTGGACACCAGTTATTGCCAAGCCTGGTCCCAACTGGAGAGTAAATCTCAGGATCCTGGCAGTCCTAATGAAAGCCTTCCAGTCAGCTCAGGTGCTATGGTAGGAAATGGAAGTTCAGAAATGGAGTAGAGGTCACCATCCCAGGCCTCACCTGCAGAATCCATATCCCCAGATGTGATTTGATGAAAGAAAAAGTGGGTCCACATCAACCAGTTAAAGAAATTTGGCACTCCAGGCATACTTTGCAGCAAATAGAATAGCCTACAGAAAATCCAGAGTGAGAGAATGATGAAACCTAGGAACATTTTAAATTTTCATTAAATGCATGAGGGGAATATTGTAAATTGTTACTGAATGCATATGCATATCCAAGGCTGTCATCCCTATTGGAGGACAGTAGTGGGAAAATGTTCATAACTGGGTTGTGTTCTGTTTTCTAGTATTGACACTGAGTGCACCTAACAACCAAGGAGGACCTCCTCGGGGACCCGAAGGAAAAACCAAAGAGATCCAGAGTGTCGTTCCACTGCTGAAAAGAAGCCTTAGAGAAGACAGGGGTATCGTTCCTATTCCAACCAGAGCCGGCGAGGAGAGCGTGTCGCTTCATTTGCTGAGGGAAGAAGAACTTACACCTAAAGAAACCTGTGTTCTTCACGAACAGAAATTAAAATCCTACGCGCTTTGGGATATTTTGACCCATTCCAATGTGCCCCACTGCACCACTTCACAAATTGTGAAAGAAAAAGCCCAAAATAGATGCGCTGACTCCTGTGCGTGCCAAAGTCTTGAAAACTGCTTTGGGTCACAATCAGAATTGCTGCACACCCTACCACACACAGCCAGGGGGGGGTGAAAACAGAGTTCTCACTACAGGAGCATGCCAGTGGGCTCTGCCACATTCAACATGGAGCAAATTAGCAGAATTGTGCTGAAAACCAAAAATGCCTTTTAAAATGTTAGCTTTGCAACCGTAAAAAGTGCTGTTTTTGGTGCTAGATCCATTCATTTCCATTGAATCATTGAGAGTAAAAGAGTATTGCAATGTGCCAGGATCATCCAGTGTGGCTCAGAGGAACCAGGCCTCATTGACTGACAGCTTCATGAAATGTATCTTAGGAAAAAACAGCCGAGGAACATTTGTTTTCATTTCCACAGGAAAAACGTGGCTAAAATTGCAACATGTAACAGAATCAGCTGTGCAGACAGAAACTCCAAACAAAGGCTGAATGCATTTATCCAGACTCCAAACAATCGCAGCACTCAAGGGAAGAACTGGTGCTGAATCAAATGTGCATTTGCTGCATAGGAAAATCGTATTTAAAAGAACTCAGTTTAATGTGTTTTTCCATGATGAAAGTGCAAAATCACCTGTTCTAAAAGCATGTTTTTTTTGAAAGGCCTAATTCTTTAAGAAATGTCAAAGGATTGCTAATGTAAAAATCCACCTATAAACTGTGTTCATTTTATATATTTTAATGAAAGGTGTAGGTGAAACTTAAAGTTAAAACCCAGTCTTCAGTTAATGTAACTATTAAAAAAACAATTCTGCTTGACAGTCTTCAGCCTGGGAAAGTTTGACACTTCACTGCTGGCAGGAAGGCCTAATTGGTACTGGGAGGCCGCGCATACTCATAACAAAGGACTTCATTGGACAATCGTCTTTGACCCAGGCAAGGACAATAGAAGGCTTGGACACTCATCCTTGCAGGGGAGGGGCAGGATGCTGGGAGAGGATTCTCATTGAACTTCAATGACTGGCCATTTGCTCACACTTGTGATTTTGAATTTAAATTGCTTATTTTGACACAGAACTTCATGACATTTAACTTGGCAGCAAAAATAAGTAATGGAATGAAAAGTACATACATTGAAATCTGAATTTATGAGAGACATGTGAAGACTTGGTAGGATTTCTTACTGCGTAAGGAACTGAAGTAATGAAAAAGGACTAATTGCACAGAGACCATTAATGCTGCAAATATAATTTTGTGTACCCATGTTCTAGGGGGTGATTGCACATATATGTACCGAATTAGGAATTGTTAGGCCAAACCTTTATGATTGAAATTGCCAAAATTCCATAGAAAGACAAGGCCAGGTCCCACCGACCTGGGAGTTGGAGGTAAATATAACCCTCAAAATATGTAATGTATGTGTCCGGTTTTATTAGAGGGCATAAGTATATAAATATGTATTTGTGGGAAAGTTACATTTTGGTCCCAATAACTATGGGAGGTTTCCAGTCACAACATAAAACATGACAGCCCTTTCTGTCATCCAACCAGCAAAAAGCCAGGTGAAAACGTTGCCTTTGACCAATCATAGTCTTGTGGGTGTGGGCTGTAAGTCTGCCCCTACCATAAACTGAGTGATGTCATTTGGTAGAATAAATAAGTGAACCTCACAACACACACACACTGATTTCTGACTCAATTCTGATTTCCACGTGGCACCCTGTTCCTGAAATCTCCATCTTTGTTCATGATTCAGATTTCTTTGCAAAGCCAAGGCCTTAGCATTGCTGAACTCTTTTTCAGCTAGGCCCAAATCCTGAAGCAATCCCAAAACCTTAGGGAAGACATTTTGATTCAGTTTGGCTTGCTACCATTAAAGGCTTGCCTGCTGAAACTCGCCATCCCACTGATCTAAAGTGTCCAGCAACGAGAAGGGCCAATCCAATCCAATCGTACCAGTCCAGTTGACCAGAACCACCCAGCTGACCTATGCCGTCAGAAATGCCCTGCTGTTTGCAAACCCGATCTGTGATGACCAGAACCTGACTGTACAAATCTTAAATTAAAGTGGACTGTGAGTATCAATAGGAATCATAGTGAACCATAGTATATTACCTTGTCCTATCCAAACTGATAACCTATCCCATATTTAACTTAAGAACCTATAATATTGTCAGAACCATTAATGCAACTTTGTCTGTAATTCTTAGCGTTAGCACCAACCTTATTTCATTGTGTTTTTCTTGAACATAAGTCATTAGTAATTTGGAGTAACTAAAGTAATTCCCATAAAGGAAAACGGGGTATCCACCATGTGAAGGGTTGCAAGCGGCTGTGCGTAACTGGAGATTCATGGGTTCTTAGCTATTAATCTAGTTTAAGTAAAATTAACCTGTCATTTTAAAAAAAAATTTTCTGATTTTGTCTGTTCTGTTTTCCTAAAAACACTTCTCATTCAAACTTGCATAACTTCCTCAATTTAAGAGCTAAAGACTTCATTTCAACTCTGACTTGAACCTAAGACCTTTAGCTACATCCATACCCAAACACTGCATCCAAACTGTGTATTTGACCAGTTATTCTTAAAAACTGTTCAGTGAAAATTAGGCGGGAATTCACATTTCTGCAAAGTTTTACACATGTGATTTTCAATTTCAAAGTATTTCCAAACTTCCATTAAGATTCCAAGTATTTAGTGTTGCTCATAATATAGTTTATGTTTGTTAGGATCTTTTTTGTGTTGCGCCCATAGGAATTTATATCAATTTAAGGATTTTTGCACACTTTTCATTGTTTTGCTCAGCCATTTTCAACTGTCATTTTAAAAGTGTAAAATTTCCAAAATGTTTTTCTCTCTTGTTTGGGGAGGGAAGATAGTTTTCAAATCTTGTACACGGTTCTTTATTCCTGAATACTTGCTGCTTACTTACACCTGTGTAGAATTGCTTCTTTGAGAGTTGAGAAATTTGCAGGGGGAAATCTTAACTTAAGCGCTATCTTCCAACAAGCCAAAATTGTTCTTTTCTCTCATATTTTATCTTCTGTGTTGCTATAAGTGAATTCAACTGCCTTACCTACTTTCTGATTTGTATTGTCATCACATTGGTGATTGCTGCCCCATATATTAATACCTATGTTTGATTTGAATTTTCAATAAATAAATAAATATTACCTTTACCAACCAGCCTGATTCCTGGTCCATTGTGACCTGGGGGTATTTTGAGAAGGGGTGTGATATGAGTGGTATAGCACTCAGAATATTGAACCTATAGACACAATAAATAATTTCATTTGTGCATTGCATGCTAGGCTGAGACCTGGGTCTATTGCCTGATTGATATCCTTAACAACATAATAGGATCTTTGCAAAGTGCATTGAGGCAACTCTTTGGTATATAGCACATTACAAAAAGCTATCCATCACAGTGTGCAAGTCATTGACACTGTAATCTCTCTGCATGTGTTCATTTTTGAAGGGAGCTATATGTCTCTTATGCATAGGTCTAATATTGTTCAAAAATAATGTTATGAAGCTTTTAATGTTTTGATCAACCTATGAATTTTCTATAAATATATGGGTTGAAGCACATCCTACTCTACTGGTACTTTACTGTCTTTTACAGGGCAAGAAAATTGAAAAGTCTGGGGCACAATTTAGGAATGAAATCAGAGCAGTAGAAAAGAAGAAACAAATTTTTTAATAAACAAACAAATCCAGTGTATTCACAATGGTATAATTTTGCTTTTTATTTAATTAATAATCCATATCATAAAATGTCTTAATAAACATTAGTACCCGTTGGGGGAGGAGGGATGGCAGCCTTCCAGTCAATGAGACTGAAACTGAAATACAATTTTTTACGATAATAAAACAGTTGAAAAAATACATTTGTGCTTATTAATCAATATAGCACTGCATCTATTAAATGACTACACACATGCTTCAACCCTTTTTAAATACTCTCAGGATCTTCATCAGGACGAAGCATCCCTCCTGAGTTTGCATTCATCAGTTTTTGACATTTTTCCATAATGTAACACCTATATTATAAGTGCTGCTCTTTGATGCGTCTGTTATATTGCATCATTTGAGACCTATGTTTCTTACACATGCAATTTAAAGTGCAAGTGGCAAATGATTCTCTTGCCGAATTGCATAAGATTTTAATCCTGAAGAGTTATATTGTACAACTAGCTGTTCTCGGCGTAACATATGCTGTTCTTACATATCTTAAAGGTCAATATCAGACATTAATTTATAAGTTCACTACTATCCCCCTTCTTAAATATCGGAATTACCACTGATCGCTTTCAGGAAGGAGGCGTAGGTCCCTATTACTTATTAATGGTCATAGAAAAAGTTAAACGTTTCAGATGCAATGAGAGGTATGCGTGGTAAAAGAACAGTATCTAAGTTCCACCTATCACACAGGCCTCTATGATTTGACTTTGTAGACGCGCAAAAGCTAAACGTATCAGATGGAATGAGAGTAATGCATGGTATAAGAACAGTAACTAAGTTCTATCAATCACACAGGCCTTTAGGATGTGTCTTTGTAGATGCGTAATTTAAACCTTGTTCTGCTGGAGAGTCCCCGCAACGGCATAAGATTGCGTATTAGCATAATTACAGCACCAACTTTCAGTTTTAGCTCATGAGGAGGTATTGTCTTATAGTTGTTGGCAGAGCTGGTGGAAGCAGCATCAGTGGAATGCAGCAGTGTTCAGTGTCCTACTTGATCATGGTGAGGAGTGATGGGAGGACCATTGAGCCATCCAATTGTGTGCATGCTTCCCTGTGGCACACATATTAGAGCCAGGTGCGCACTGGGACATTTCTGTCTCCAGTAATTGGGAGGCCATCCTTGGAGCATGCGTGGTGGTGGCCATTTTAAAGTCAGGTGGCTTTACTGGGACAGCATTGAAAATTCATATGAGGTGATCATTGGAAGGTCAGGCGCCTCTTGCAATAAATTTAAATACAAATTTAAAAAAATGAAACCTTCTAGGAAGAGAGCTTTCCAGCAAGTAAAACAAAAACATTTTATAACAATGGTGTGCTTAGCTCCCCAGTTTTCAGTAAATCTTGGAGAACCTCTGGTACAATGAGAAACTTGGAAAGGGGATTTCCAAGATTACGTGCTAGCCATACATAGACCATCATTTAGGGGCCGATTCATGGAACAAACGTGCGCCGAAAATCTTGGCGCAAGCAGGCGCAAGCATGAAAAAACAGGCGCATGCACACGTATGCGATTCATGGAAGTCCCTGCGCGTGTTTTCCTTCGGATGTGTGCCAAACCCGTGCGTAGCGCACACGGGCGAACACGTCATTGCAACAGCTCAAAAGCTGTGCGCGACGCGCACAGGGAAAGCGCACAACGTCCGCGCAAACACCAAAATGGAGGCGGGACACGGGGCGTAACACGCGGAATGGGGCACAAAGCGTGAAAAAGAAGGCGTAACTGGAGAAGTACTGCTGGGAAGTACATGGAACGCCCACACGCATGCAAACTACACATATTTATGGAATCGAATAGGGAAAACCCGCGCACAGGCAAAGACACGCACAGGCCTAAACACGTCCACCACACGAAGGCAGGCGGTAGCGTCCCTGTGCATTGCAAAAGTGTGCGCAAACAAAAAGCACGTATATACAGCTATGATGAATGTCCCATATTGTGGCCCCCTAGGATAAATGACGTGCACGCAACACACAGGCACCCCATAAAACGAAGAAAAAGAGACAAGCACCCCCCAGTAGCCCACGTGCGTGCAAAAATGACAAACGTGGCAGCCAGGAGCTCAAAAAAAATGTACGCGATCAACAGGCAGGCCAGTATGGCTGTAAAAAAAAGGGGTACGCGACAAACACGGACACCCGCTGTGTGAAAAATAGCATGTGCGTGTATTTCGGGGGTGCGTGGGAAGTTTCACATGCGATAGGCCCTGTGCGAGTGGGGTACGTGTATTACTGGGGTGCGCGGGAAGTTTTACATGCGATTGGCCCTGTGCGAGTGGGGTATGTGTATTACTGGGGTGCGCGGGAAGTTTTACACGCCAAAGGGCCCTGTGCAAGTGGGGTACTTGTATTACTGGGGTGCGTGGGAAGTTTTACACGGGATTGGCCCTGTGCGAGTGGGGTATGTGTATTACTGGGGTTCGCAGCAAGTTTTACACGCGATTGGCCCTGTGCGAGTGGGGTACGTGTATTACTGGGTGTGCTGGAAGTTTTACACGTGATTGGCCGTGTGTGAGTGGGGTACGTGTATTACTGGGGTTTGCGGGAAGTTTTACACGCGAAAGGGCCCTGTGTGAGTGGGGTATGTGTATTACTGGGGTTCGTGGGAAGTTTCACACGCGATTGGCCCTGTGGAGTGGGGTATGTGTATTACTGGGGTTCACGGGAAGTTTCACACGCGATTGGCCCTGTGCGAGTGGGGTACATGTATTACTGGGGTGCGCGGGAAGTTTCATACGCGATTGGCCCTGTGCGAGTGGGGTACGTGTATTACTGGGGTGCGTGGGAAGTTTCACACGCGATTGGCCCTGGGCGAGTGGGATACCACTCACCGCCTGCCTTGTGTGTAGAAGAACACTTAGCCAACACGCACCCGCTGTGAAGTAATAGCATGTGAACCCCAATGGCTGGAAAACACATGCCCGCACCCCACGAAAAGCACGTACAGAGCAATGGAAAGCCACGTGGGATCTTCAACCCGTGCCAGGGCAACGCCCGTGCGCGATACATCACAGACGCGCTTACGCGCTAAGGGCCTTTGGTCCAATGAAATCGTGTACGTGTGCTGAAGCGCTTATGCGTTAAGTGCCTTTCCTCGGATTTCACACGGACGTGCACTTTTTTCACGTGCCAATTCACTCCGTATCAAGCTCGCCACGCGTACACACACGGAAGACCACGCTCCTGCCCTGAAGGACATTTTCCTGCCCCCCAGACCCCCGAGCACGCTCCCACCTGCCATCTGCTGCTGCCTGACTGTCTGCTGCCCACGTGCCCTGCTATTTGGTGTCTGCACGTCAGCCAGGGTTCCAGTTGCTGTGTCCAACCCTGCTGGAAGAGAAGACTCCCGACTGGGATACCATTGCTCCACAGCCCAGCCCCAGGACCCAGTTGCCCACCCACGCCTGCCCCGGGGGTCACCATGTCGGGGCAAACACCATCTGAGACCACTGGCGACCCCCAGCCAGAGAGGCAGAGGGCCACCAGCTTCAGTGTGAAGGAAGTTGGTGTCCTGGTGGAGCATGTCCTGGGGCATTATGATGCCCTCTTTGGAACATCACGCACCTACAAGGAAGGACGGGGGAGGATCTGGGACGACGTATTGGTTGCCATCAATGCGGAGGGGGTTGCAACCCGCGACATCAAGCACGTCAAGAAGCGCTGGGAGGACTTCAGGTCCAGGACCCTCTACAAGGCCCGGCGCCTCGCGGAGGGGGGCCGGGTCAGCATGAGTGACAGCCAGATGAGGGTCCTGGAACACGTATGCCCAGCGCTCCATGCCCAGATCCTTCAGAGGAAGACCCGTCTGGAGTTGAGCAGTAAGTGGCCAAGCATTGGTGTGCGAGACAGGGCATGTTGCAGTGTGTTGGTAGTCTGATACTTGCCAGTATGTGTGACATAGGCCATGTATGGATGTGTGTGTGCAGGGACATCATGGTCATGCATGTGAGACCAGTGATGTGCGAACCACATGGTTGGTGCATGAGTTCCAATGCTACATGGGGAGCTGTATGGCAAATGCACACATGAAAGCATGCCAATGTCTGTTCTTGCACATGGTGGGGGTGTGAGGGATGGTTGCTGCTGCCATGTACATGTATGTTGCACATGTTTGTGTGTCTGCGAAGTGTGTCTGTGACTTCGATACGCCATGGATTCATGACACATGTCCGTGATGATGTATAGATTCACTCATGCAGTGCGGTCACCGTTGTATGCACTGTGTCTATCCACTGTGTCTGTGGTGTACAAGGCATGATGCATGACCCTCCGGTGATGTGTGTGCATGGGATCAGTGTGAGCCAGGATGCATGTGAGTTTGAAGGCAAAAGTGCAGTCCAGGGCCAGGGTCAGGAGGCAGCACTGGTCACCGCGGAGGGGCCTGTGCGATTCCCTGTCCTTGACCCTGTGACTGCACCACCATGCACCAACAGGGAGGCCCCGTCCCAGGCCCGTCCGCAGATAGGGGAGAGTGCCATGTCATCTGCCTCTACACTACCTGCGGACGAGGGGTCCCATGAACGTATGGGCTCCGTCCTGATTGGTGTCGCGTTGCGCACCCGTGACATTTGTGATGACGTGCGTTCTTCCTGGGCAGAGAACGCACGCCATCACGAAGAGCAGCGTCGCGATGTGGCACCGTTGGGAGGGGCCCTGGCTGGTTGGTGGGTTCCTACATGTGACACGCATTCTGGCGGACCTCTCCTCCTCTGTGGAGACTATGTGCCAGTCATTCTCCCTGCCGTCTTCCGGCTCAGATTCCACCAGGGCCCCCTGTGGACCTGGCCTGACCAACACAGCCAGCTTGGTGGAGATCCCATCCATGCCACAGTCGGGAGTCGGCGGTCCAGCAGGGGTGGACACCACAACTGGAGACCAGCTGATGGAGGATGTGCAGGCATCATCGGACAGGGCACATGGACAGCAGCAGCAGGAGCAGGCTCTAGGTGGGAGCAATGATGGCTCGGGGCCATCGACATCAGGGGGGCAGGCATCGGCCAGAAGCCAGGAGGACCCTGGAATCGATGTGTCTTCCGTGTGGCTGTGGTTGGGTCAGCGTATAGGTGCGGAGCGGCAGCGGGCGGAAGAGGCGCGGCTCACCATGGTCAGGGCGGAGTTCTCCATGCGTCCGGCGTTGAGGCGGGCAGAGTGCCTCGAGGCGACTCGCAGGGAGTTGGAACAGGCCATGAGTGCCTCCCTGCGAGACCTCGGGGTCAGGGCAGAGGCCCGCCTCCGGGACATCGACATGGAGTTCGATGACACCCTTGCCCGGGACACCACAGAGTGAGCCGCAGGACTTGCCCGCCGCCATTGTATATAGTTAGATAGTGTTAGGTTTCCTTTGCTTTTTTTTTATTTTGGTTGCGCTTGGACAATGCACCACGTTTTTCTATATAGTTTTTTATTAGGTAGTATTTTTGGTAGGTTTCATTTCATCAGTTGGGCTCATGGACCCTGGATTGTTCATTTGTACATAGTTCACCATTGGATTATTCTCATTTTTTTAATTTTCACCATGGAGCAATGGATTTCACTTTCTTTTTTCCCTTGGATTTGCTTTGTTGGACTGTGACTTTGGAAACCATTTCTTTTGGATTTCTTTGGATTATGATTTCTTGTTTTTTATTCTTTTACGGACATGCAGCATTTCTTTAATTATTCCCATTGTTGTGTGTTTTCTTTTAATTACATTCATGTTGTGTTTAATACATTTTTTTCTTCATACTTCGATGTGATCTCATTGGTTTCATGCATGTCATGATATGGGTTTTCACATTAACTTGCACCCATTGTGTGTGTGTGACGGACATGTGTTCATTTACATACTTGCCTTTGGGGTTGTATCATGTAATTGGCTTTTCTATGTGGGTGGATGCAATACTTGGTTGGGTCTTTGGGCTGGGGAGGCTGGCCATAAGGGCCATGATTGAGGATCGTCATGACGTGGGGGCAGGGGGACATGATTGGACATGAGTGGGGGCCTGCTGGCAGGTGCCCTGCACTGCTGGGGGCTAGGGGTGCAGGGGGACATGAGTGGGACATGGGTGGGGGCTGCTGGCAGGTGCCCCGCACTGCTGGGGGGTGGGGGTGCTGGGGGACATGAGTGGGGGCCTGCTGGCAGGTGCCCTGCACTGCTTGGGGGGTGGGGGTGCAGGGGGACATGAGTGGGACATGAGTGGGGGCCTGCTGGCAGGTGCCCTGCACTGCTGGGGGGTGGGGGAGCAGGGGGACATGAGTGGGACATGAGTGGGGGCCTGCTGGCAGATTCCCCGCACTGCTGGGGGGTGGGGGTGCTGGGGGACATGAGTGGGGGCCTGATGGCAGGTGCCCTGCACTGCTGGGGGATGGGGGTGCAGGGGGACATGAGTGGGACATGAGTGGGGGCCTGCTGGCAGGTGCCCTGCACTGCTGGGGGGTGGGGGTGCAGGGGGACATGAGTGGGACATGAGTGGGGGCCTGCTGGCAGGTGCCCCGCACTGCTGGGGGGTGGGTGTGCTGGGGGACATGAGTGGGGGCCTGCTGGCAGGTGCCCTGCACTGCTGGGGGTTGGGGGTGCAGGGGGACATGAGTGTGACATGAGTGGGGGCCTGCTGGCAGGTGCCCTGCACTGCTGGGGGGTGGGGGTGCAGGGGGACATGAGTGGGACATGAGTGGGGGCCTGCTGGCAGGTGCGCCGCACTGCTGGGGGGTGGGGGTGCTGGGGAACATGAGTGGGGGCCTGCTGGCAGGTGCCCCGCACTGCTGGGGGGTGGGGTTGCTGGGGGACATGAGTGGGGGCCTGCTGGCAGGTGCCCCGCACTGCTGGGGGGTGGGGGTGCTGGGGGACATGAGTTGGTGATCAGTAGTGCAAGCTGTCATGTGGCTTGGCTGGGGGGCATGCCCATGGTAGATGGGCTGCCTGCGGGACATGACCAGGGGTGCATGGTAGTCCCCTGTGGTGTGGGCTGCCTGCAGGGGACGTGCAGGGTGTAGAGGGAACACCTGGGAGGACCCACACTGTCAATTCACGTGTAAGACTCCCCGCGCACCCCCGAAATACACGTACCCTGCTCAAATGGCGTGTGAGACTTCATGCGAACCCCAGTTATACACGTACCCCGCTCGCACAGGGCCAATCGCGTGTGAGAATTCACGCGAACCCCAGTAATACACCTACTCCGCTCGCACAGGGCCAATCGCGTGTGAGAATTCACGCGAACCCCAGTAATACACGTACCCCACTCGCACAGGGCCTATCGCCTGTGAAACTTCCTGCGCACCCCCCGAAATACATGTACCCTGCTCAAATCGCGTGTGAGACTTCACGCGAACCCCAGTTATACACGTACCCCGCTCCCACAGGGCCAATCACATGTGAAACTTCCCGCACACCCCAGTAATACACGTACCCCACTCGCACAGGGCCTATCGCATGTAAAACTTCCCGCGCACCCCCCAAAATACACGTACCCTGCTCAAATTGCGTGTGAGATTTCGCGCAAACCCCAGTAATACACGTACCCCACTCGCACAGGGCCAATCGCGTGTGAAACTTCCCGCGCACCCCCCAAAATACACATACCTTGCTCAAATCGCTTGTGAAACTTCCCGCGAACCCCAGTAATACACGTTCCCCATTTGCCGTGTGCTGTGTGGTGGCCATGTATACTGGTTCAGGGTTAGCGCAGCGCTTTGCGCTGGATTGGGGATTTTGATGGCCTTTTCCTGCGCAAGGGGCGTTCTTGGGGGCGTAACTGGCGCTGCTGCAGAATCGCTGCACCACTGTGCGCCACGGCTGGTTTTGGTAGCTAAAATCCATGAATACGCTGTGGGCGGAAATGGATTTTAGCGCACGCGGCTGGTGCAGAGATTCGCACGCGCACACTGTGCGCCAACCGCGTGTGCCACTTGTGCGCTAAATTCTATGAATTACCCCCTTAGTGTTGATCTAAGTCGTTCACTCCTGATGCACAGTCTTGGTTTCTAAGGATGCATGATTTTAAAAAGCCCGCAAGAACTCGAGATGGCTTCCCCTGGTGGGGATGGCGAGGGTCAATCTGGTGGGGAAAATTTAAATCCATATGAAGTCTTGGCACACATGAACAGGCTGAGGGGGAGACTATTGAAGTCTTTATTACTGGTTTACGAGAACTGGCTAATACATTCGACATTGGGGCAACATACAATGAGCGGCTACGGAATCAGTTTATGCTCAATGTGAGAGAGAATAAAATATGAGAGGAACTATGGATAAAAGGAGATCCAAGCTTTAATAAAGACCTTGACCTTTCTAAGAAGATGGAACATGTGATGACCTGTGTTAAAGATTTAGAAAAGAAAGGAAGTTCTAATTCGGAAAGCGTGTGTGTGTGTATGTGTGTGTGTTATTGAACCACAAGGATCAAAAGAAGGCTGTGATGAAGCAAATGTCAGCTCTGCAAATAAATTAACCCCCAAAGAAGACACTGGGCCTCATTACAAGTCGGGTGGTCTGGTAAAAAAGTACAAGTATTCGTGGATACTGACACTTTACTGGACCGCCTGACTACGAGTTTGCTGGTGGGGCACATGGGTTACCTCCAGCTACGAGTCGCCCTACAGTAAAAAAAAGCCCTTATTACCGGCAACGGTAATGACGGCAAATCCCATTATGGAGTCCTATGGGAGTCCTATGGGACTATATGAATGGGGATTAACTCTGTCCTTGCGGCACTTGTAATCCGGCCGCAATGCCACCGGACCGAGTTATCGGAATGGTAATAGCCTTTGTCAGTATCCTGGCGGGCACTTCTCGAGGCTGGTCCACAGACCCTCTGCTCTGCGAGATCGACTACACTATTCCCGCTCCTCTTTGTGCACCAAAGTGCTTCGGGTAAATTTATTTATGTATTTATTTTTAAAAGAAAAATAAATGTCTGCGTGATTTGAAAAAAATAATCGAGTTAAATGCTTTTAAGTTTATGTGGAGACTGCATTGTAGCCACTCTGCTGCACGGCTCAAATAATTTTTTTTCTGGATTCTATCCCATCTGGCACTGCAATCCATGGCTGGGCCTGCACCTTCCAGCATGGCAGTCATCTCCAGCACACTAGCTGTAGCTGTGATTGGACAGCCCCTTTCTCCTGGTAGACAATCACAAAGCTGGCAGGCTTAGCCGGCCTACTGGCAAGGCCCCACTCCCAAGGCTCCTGTCAGTGCCTGTCTGGGCAGGGGAGAGCCTGGATGGGCCCCCCACCCTGCTGCAGGCGCACAAACAATGCAGGAACCACCTCGCCACATCCCGGTCCTGAACCTGGCCCATGGCCTCTGTCTCCCAGCCAAAACGTGAGTGATGGCTGAATTCTCCACTGCCTCCTCCAGGTATCCCCTGCACTGTATCTGTGCCATTCATGACTGTCTCTCCCTGAACCATTGTCACAACATTGCTCCCTATATGTCACATGGTTACTGCATCTCTCATTGTGTTCTCAGCCTTACCTCTTGCATCCATGTGCACACTGTGCTTTCACATCTTGTGCCCACTTGTGCTGCTTTGCATTGTTCCCAAATGTGCGTTTAAAAAAATATATATAGGTGGTGTGCGTTCACTTCTTGTACCCACTTGTGCTGCTTTGCATTGTACCCACTTGTGCTGTTTTTAAAAAATCGAACCTAGGTGGTGTGGTTTCACATCTTGCACCCACTTGTGCTGCTTTGCATTGCACCCACTTGTGCTGTTTTTTTTTTAAAATCGAATCCAGGTGGTGTGCCCTCACATCTTGCACACACATGTGCTGCTTTGTATTGTACCCACTTGTGCATTTAAAAAAAACATCTAATCTAGGTGTGTGCGTTCACATCTTTCACCCTCTTGTGGAGTATTTGTAAAAAATCGAATCTGGGTGGTGTGCTTTCACATCTTGAACCCACTTGTCCTGCTTTGCATTGTATTCCTTTTTTATAAAACTCTGATTCCTGCACCCCACCTGCTGCTCTACATTGTATTGTGCCCTCCTTAACTACTAGGCTGCCTCTGAGTTAGGGTGAGGACAGTGATTTGCAGCCCAACACCCCTACCCCACATATATCCTCTGCCACTAATGGGCCTCTCCATCTCTCCAGTTTTCTCTAACTGCTACCCTATCACCTATCCTTCCTCTCTCACAAAATCTCGATGAAAAAACCCACAAAAAATACATCCTTGGTGCAAATCCTGGCCTTCCCATCGCAGACACCTATGTGAATGCATCCTCAAGAGATGTCTTCACTGATATCCTCTTCTCTGTCCCCTCTCTGGACCTACGGACCTTTCATAGAGCCTCTGCTCTGCAAGATCGACTACACTATTCCTGCTCCTCTTTGTGCGCTGAAGGGCTTGGGTGCAATTTATTTATGTATTTATTTTTAAAAGAAAAAAATATGTCTGTGTGATTTCTCCCCTTTCGCCTCCTCTCCCATTAATGGCGGCACCAAGTGGGCTTCTTCTCAACTCACTCATCTCGCTGCTGTATTAATGCCTACCACACTGGCACCATTCTGGTTCAGGGTCCTCAGGCTAACCTCCTTCCCTTTGGTCAGATTCTGATATCGCTCAACTTCCTTCCTTCTCCAGTCTCTCCCCCAACCACTCGCTCTGTCCCTCCACCTCTGACTGAAGTACCACACCCGTGTACTCCACCTCAGAAAACCTTCAAAGGCAGAGATGTCTCCACCTGGTGACTCTCAACGCCTGCTCAGCCATCAAACTCTCTGCTGACATCTGCCTCCTTCTTGAAGACACTGACCTGGACATTCTCGCACTGAGACTTAATCCCAGCTCAGTTACTGTATTTGACTCCCTCCTACCTGACGGCTTTAAGATAATTTCCAAACATCGACATCACTATGCTTGTGGTGGGGTTGCCTTAATCTTTCCTGAGTGGGCTCCTTCTTCCATCTTACCCACTCAGCTCTACTCGTTCTTTGAGATCCTGGTATGCAAATTGATTATCTCTCCCTCCTCCGCCCTGACCATTGCTACCACTTACCGGCCTCCAGGTGCTACCTCCCTGTTCCTATATGAATGGACTGACTTCTGTTCCTCCTTACTCTCAACCACCTCCAACCTGCTGCTCCTGGGTGACATTAACCAACTGGACACCCCGGGTTCAGCATCCACTCTCTTCACTCACCTCTGCACCTCCCTTTCGCTCTACATTCTCCCTTCTGGTCCAACCCACTCTGAAGGTCACACACTGGATGCCTTCATCTACTCCGGTCTCCCTCTCTCATCTCCCCTGGTCATGCCTCTCTCTTAGTCTGACCACTCTCTTCTCCCACTTGGATCCCTAGGACCTTTTGACCACTCCTGCAATAGCTCTGCCAGTCTCATTCACTAACATCTGTCTGATGAAATGAGTGTCAGCTGCTGCCTTCTCCACCTTCATCCCACCTTGCCCTCCCAACTCAGATGCTACTACTGACTCTGCCCTCAGCAACATCTACCTATACATCACCAACACCTTTGACATGCGCCTGAAACCTGCCTCTAAACGTAACTCTTGGTACAACTCCGAACTCGCAGATTTGAAACTAAAGTACAGATCTGCAGAACGGAAGTCGCAAACCTCAGGCTTAACCTCTGACAAACTTGCTTGCCGCCTGTTCCACAGGCAATACAGATTCTCTATCTGTGCCAAGAAAAGGGCCCGCATTCAGGCAAGGGTAGCTAGTGTTGCCAACAGTACAGCTGAAACTTTCAAAAGCTGCAGAGAACTTGGCAACCCTTCTGCAGTCTCCTCCTCCCTTACTCCTTCTCAGGCCCTCTGCAACACACTCGCCACTCACTTCACCACTAAAACTCAGGGCATCCTGAACAGCCTTGTCACTCACTCTCCCAAACCACCCCTCACCCCCCCACCACCCTTGGCCAATCACCTTTTGCCCCTTTATCTCCAGACGAGTCACCAGAGTTCTCCGCTCCATGAAGTCTCTTTCAAAGAGATTTTCCCTTGCTCATCCAGAACCATCAAGAACAACATTTCCTCTCTCGCCCCTTCACTCGCTGATCTCGGTAACCACTCCTTTGCTACAGGCTCTTCCCCCATCTCCCTCAAACACTCCCTTTTTAGCCTCCTCCTAAAAGAAACATCTGCAGACCCCTCCTGTCCTGCCAACTATGCCCCATCTCCATCACTGATTCCTGGGGAAACAGCTTGAGAAGTATTCCAACTTGGCTGGGTAAGCCTGCACTCCCTAGCTATTTTTGCTTTTGAACACTGCTTTCCTGCCAAGGGCAGGGCCTACTTGAATATTGTGAACTAATTCTTCATCACCTCAAGCCCCTTCCTGACGTGCTACTACCCTCCCAAGAAGATCCGCTTTTTGCTTCACCTGCACGATCGTGCACTTTTACGCACAGCTGTACTGTTGAGCACAAGTCTGAACTTGAAAGTTACAAAACGACTCAGAAGAATTGGCTAATGCCATTAATGTGTTAACTCAACCCTCTTTTTACAGTTTGTGGCTGTTTTTTATCACCGTGGGGTGTTACGAAACGTGATGTAAATATACTGTATAGTATAATAATTTTGTGTGATAACTGTTTTCTCATTGCTAAAGTTACTTGTGTCTATTAGTCTGGCCGACAATAAATGTATAGATATTTTTCATGTACACTTGTCTAATAGTAATTTGTGGTTTGTTGCTATGTGTGGTCATTGTGGGGTTCCGATCACTCTCAACCCTCCTGAGACTTCGTCTTGACCACCTGCCAAGCTTTCCTAGATTGGTTTGGCTTGTCCAGAAGGTTCCCCAGTTTCACTAAACTGAGGGTAGCCTCCTAAACCTCAGACCACCAGGTCAGAGTTTAGAAATCCATCTTAACAATATACCCACGTCATGGGGTCCTTTTGGTCTATACATTTGTTGGAACTTTGTCCAAATCCTCCTGCATGTATTTTGCCTTTTTTTCAGCAATTGTGTCATCTTTGGGCACTGCTCTTTCCTTTATCTGTACTGGACAGGGTATGCTCAACTGGAACACTATCTCCCCCTCCTCTTCATCTTTTGTAGTGAACAACGCTGTTTCTGTTGCTCCTGTCAGTCTTAGTGTGGGATCGATACATAAGTATAGATCGCCACTCCATGTTATCGTTGTCTTTTGCAACCAGTATAACCATATCTTTTCTCACTGCTACTTCCTCTAGGTATAGCAGTGTGGGTGTGTCTGGTGTGATGGTTGAGGGGCACTGTGGCCTGAATACAAATTCATTTGACAGTTGAAAGACCTTTCCTTGTATCCGTGGGTTCCATCCTAGCAATGCCTGCACTCCATTCAAGAACATCTGCATGTGTGGGGTTATTCCTCTCAATATGCTGTATGCATAGTACGCTTGTATCAACACTGCCAGTACATTCCAGCTGTGGTGCACACATCCCTTTCTATGAAAATGAAATTGTGGCATTCAGTTTACTTAACAAATCTCTTCCTAATGTGTTAAATATTGTGTCTTTTGAATCCAGTAATGGTGCGGAAATATGTTGCGCCCCTATTGTCAGTGGTAGATCTCCTCTTCAGGGTCTTCATTTACTGCTAGGACAGGGCACACTCGTACTTCCCTTGGCCACCCCTATTGGGAAAATGTATTGATCAAAGATGTGACTGTATTCCCACCCATCACTGTGATCCCTTTGTACTGGGGCACCTTGTTTAACCCAATATTGTCACCTTCTCCTGTGCGTGTGACTGCGCTGGTGCTTGGAATACCCTGCAATCCAGCTATCATTCCCCCCTGGGCTGATTCTTGTCTCTGTGTTGGCATGACCTGTTTCTGTAAAGGTTGCATTTCCATCAGTTGATGAAGCATCTTTTGTGTCTTTTGAGCTTGTGTGTACATCTACGTATATTGCTGCTGTGGCTTCACCATTCCTTGCTGTCCTATATGTTGAATATGTGGGCATGTTCTGGCATAATGACCAAGATTTCCAGAGACAAAACACTGTCCTCCAAACATAGGCCCCTTACCTCTATATCCAAATTATCTCACCCTTGCATAATATTCCCTTCCTATCTGATATTATCCCATGTTTATGGGTTTGCGCCCCTGCATGTGCAAACCCAGACTGCTGTGCATTTATAAATCCAGGCTGCTGTTGCGTCAGTTGTATTCCCCATTGCTGGTTATATGGTGCCTGTGTATATCCCCCTTGCTGCATTTGCGCTGTTAATGGAAGCCCCCCTTGTTGGGCGGGTGGAATGCTAACTGGCCCTATGAGCACTGCCCCTTCCATGCTTATTTTGACCAATTTATTCTGTACCTGTTTATTTTCTGCTTTTACCACATTATCTACTGCCGCCTTGTCTTTTTCCTGTTCTCTTTTACAATAATGTACAATAGTTGTCTGTATCTCGGTCCATCCTGTTGCTTCTATCCCTACAACATTTTCTAGGGTAGCCAGCACATATATTGAGCCCCATCACTAGAATGTGATAGAATAAATCTATTTTTATCATCCCACAATTGTTTATTCTCTATGTGTCCAGATTTCTTGCATTGATCATATGTATTCTGCAGGGTCCTCATCTGGCTTCATTTTATGTGCTAATATTGATACAATATGTTATGTATCTTGATACAGCTTCCTCAGAGCTTTCCACACATGTGCTCGGTAATTGTTAAAAGGTGCTCCATCATGTATGTCAGTGCTTAATTTTACCCATGCATGCCCTGCTTGCTACAAAATCGTGTCACTTCATTCGCCTACCAATACTGCCAATAGACTCTTAATGTCCCCTGTAGCCAATGGGATCCCTGCTGTCTCCTTCTCGAATACATATATCCATTTGCTGGTCCCTGGTATTAGTGAAGGTAAACTGTAGACCAAACTATCCCTGTACCTCGTCTTCCAAGGTTCGTAATGTACTTCCCCTTTTGCCTTCTGTAGAAGTGGCATCTGGGTTTGTGCTCCGTTCTTAACCCCCCTTGTGGTCTTTTTGCTACTGCCATCATTGCTTTTCTGTTTCAAAGCGTATTTTCCAGGTTCCCTGTTTGCTCCCCTCTTTCTATGTCTTTTCCTTCTCTCCTCCTCCTTCCTCTACTGACACCTGTTAAATCACAAGAGTCAAATTCGTCATCCCTACTGTCATTGTCACTGCTGTCCTCGTAGTCTGATGCAGTGTTTTCTCCTTCTGTCGTGTCTGGCTCGTCCTCTTCCATGCCCTCTCCCCAGTTATACATTTTAAATTGTATATGTCCTGCTGTCCATCTGTTCTGGTCCTGTTTCTTTCCCTGTTGCTTCCCTTTTTTCTGCTTTTCCATTACCTTTTCTGCTTCTCTAAACATTGAGTCCAGGTACTGTTGTGTGCTTTTCTTAATATCTGCTAAGTATTTCTTATTCCCTTTCTCTTTCTTATTCCCCGAATAAAGTGCCTATGTATATCCCCATTGCTGCATTTCCCATTACTGGAAGCCCACCTTGTTGGGCGGGTGGAATGCTAACTGGTCCCATGGGCACTGCCCCTTCCATGCTTATTTTGGTAAATGTATTCCGCACAAGTTTATTTTATGCTTTTACCACATTGTCTACTGCCTCCTTGTCTTGTTCCTGTTTTCTTTTATGTTAGGGAGAATTCTCTGTTTAGGCTGAATTTCCTAACCTAGTGAGTCCCCCAGCAGCTTTGCTGGATTTTTGGGGTTTATTTTTTTTTATCCTGCCAAGAGTGAGACTCTTTTACCCTCACTCTTGGACATGATTTGAGTGTGTTTCTTTGACTCTAGATGTGTTTAATGGGCTATGGGGTCTTTTACTCCATAGGGCTTGATGTGTTTTTGTGATGTGTGTTACACAGCACCCTCAGTGCAGTAACACAGGGGTGTCATAGTGACTCCCCAGTACAGACTCCATACCCTGGGACTGACTACTGTCTCCCAGGGTCTGTAAAGTCACCATTGACTTTACTAGTCTTAAATTCTGAACAGAACCAGTAAAAAACATCATATTGTGGACCTACTGGCTGGGGCAATTTGATTGCCCCTGGGTCTGTTAGTCGAGGGGGCACGTCTCCGTCCCCCCTGATCGAGTTTTGGCTGGTGGCAGTGGATACTACTTTTTATATTCAACCGCAAATATTTCTCTATGGGATTTTCCCATTGTTCGAGGCTACTATCTTTATTTATTTAATTACGATAGCCTCGAACATACCGCTGGTTTATTTAATTAATATTAATTCTCCGGTTGGTATTTTTTGCCAAAACTCGGTTCTAAAATGGCGTTTGTGTTCTCTTCTGTGACTCCAACCCAAGTCGAGCCCTTTGTTCCACTTTTTGGCGGGCTTCTCCTCAGAAGCCCTCCAAATGGTGCCACTCTGTCTGGGGTCAACAGGATGTGTGGGAGGGGGATTAGGCACCCTGGACTGAGTTGCCTTGGCAACTCAAGTCACACTCCTGTGTGATTGGCCCAGTGGTGAGCCACCCGGCTCACCAATTAGCATGTTGGAGTGACAGCTAGGCTGATGAATGGGGGTTTTGCTGCATAAAAGCAGGGCTTTGGGGACTGGAACTTCAGAAGTCGCCACAGGACCTAAAGAATCCAAAGAGGGGAGAAGCTGAGCCATCTACAACGATGACACCACCGGTGGAGCCCTGCTGTACAAACTCACCACTTCCCCGACGACAGAGGAGATCTTCTTCCAGGAGAGTCTTCTTCCCTTTGAGCTGGTGGGACCAACCAGTTCGCCTTTTTTGCATTCCTGGATCGTCTCGTCGTCGAAACGCCCGTGCCAAGCACCCCAGCGGCCAGATACCCACGCTTCACCACTACCGCGAATAAACGAGTCGTACCTTTTAGTCGGGAAACTCTGCGGGTGGTTTCTTCCCTGGCAGTGCAACGACGTTCAGCTTTCCTCCATCATCTCTTCCCCTGGACGAAGCCCCATCTTGCACCCGCTGCCAGGAACAACTGCCCCCGCTGGAGCTTTCTCACCATTTCAGGTACTGTGTCCCGCCTGATCTCCTTTGCAACCGATTGTCCAAGGTGTCCGTAAATCCTTGACTCTCTATCCTGGGTTGACCTCGGACCTGCTAACTTTACCTTTCTGAACTGATCCAACCTCTTTTTGACTTTTCTGCAAAGACTTTGAGTGCATTTCCACTGTGTGAGCTTGGGCACATTCCACCTTGCTCTCTCCAAGTGTGGGCCTGGCTTATGAACTCTTTGCTCTACAGTAGACCCTGCCTTTCTTGACTTGCTGTGGTTTCTTAAAAGTGTTGGTACCGTGTTATTTTCCTATTCTGCCTTTTCTCTCCCTTTTCAAACAAATTATTGGAGTGCCATATACGGTTACGCGCTCACATCTGTTTTGCTAAATAAGTGGTGTCTTAACCTAGACTTGTCGAATAATTAACTAGGGAGGTGTATATACTTATAGTGACTGTGTTTGAACTTGCTTGACATATTAGTGCCAGTGTATTTTTATAAGTGTGTTTTTAAATAAATAATTATATACTTTTATACCAAATCTTTGGTCAGTGTTTGCTTGTGCTACTGTATTTTTAGCCCTATTGTGTATACTCTATAAACTGCCTAACTCTTCTTGAGAGAAGTCTGACTGCTCAGCCACAGCTACCAGGTAAATCTGGGTGGTGCGGACTGCTACCAATTGGGTTTACTGCTTACTCCTGTAGTCTTAAACTTTTTGCAGTGGTCCCTAAGGGAACTGCACAGGTTTCTGCCTAACAAGGAGGAGGTCCCAGTTCATCAATCGAGCTCACCCCATGGGAGGACATCTGCGCCAGCATGATAGGAATGGAGGGGATGGAAGTGTTGGCGAGATGGAGTGTGGCGCCACAACATCGGGCGAGGTGAGTGTCCTAAGAAAACATTGTAATGCCATGTCTGATGAAAGTCAACCAAAATGTCAGTCCAAAGAGTCAAGCCATGGTCCAACACACACACACTCCCAGCAAAGTAGGCGGACGCATCACAGACACATGCAGATGCCTGTTGCAAGGCAATGCCGTACCTGACACATACCACACAAAGATGTAAATGCCATGAGTCACACAGCGTGCAGGCCCAGAATACTATGCATGTCAGATAGCATTGCTCTTGGCCAACATGAGTGACGCCGATGTATGCCTGCATAACCCACCCATGTATCAAACAACGTGCTCATCCAAACACAAATGCCTATTACCCCCAATTGTGTGGATGATCAATTGTCCAAATGTATGTATGATGCCTATCAAATCATCACTCATGCCGTCCCTCTCTTCGACCCCCACAGGCTCTCACCATGACAGCGATGGGCAGGATGCAACCCCCGCAAAGACCACACCCCGGAAGAGGTCCTGGGATGACACCAAATGCCCTTCGATCTCGAGGAGACAACCCAGGGGCCGCCGTGCACCAACAGGCAAGACACCCCAGGTTGACATTGCAACGGTGCCTCAAAGGCCTGTAGAGGGCAAAGCACCACCACCCATTGGCCATCCTGAGGAATCAGGCAAGGCACCACATTCAGAGGAGTCGAGTTTGGCTGGGGAGGTGGCAGCCACAGCACCCCTGACATATGGGTGCCCGTTGAGGATGATGCATTGGAGGTGGTCC
Source organism: Ambystoma mexicanum (assembly GCF_040938575.1). Classification (NCBI taxonomy): domain Eukaryota; kingdom Metazoa; phylum Chordata; class Amphibia; order Caudata; family Ambystomatidae; genus Ambystoma; species Ambystoma mexicanum. The sequence goes on along the minus strand of NC_090927.1, from coordinate 432,726,060 downwards.
GTACGCCAAGTCCACCGGCATCTCCCCAAATATCGTCCCTCGATACTGACCACACCACCACCCCAGAGCAGTCTGGTCAGGAGCAGATGGAAGGGCACTTCAGTCCCATTTTGATGAGTAGGGAGGCTGAGCAGACTGAGCAGGACAGCCAGGGACCATCAACCTCCACAGGTGCACCCGCAGGGCCGCCGCAGTCAGAACAGCTGACTGCCCTTGTGCGGCAGTTTGTTGAGGACAACAGACTGGCCAGACAGGAGTCGCATGAGAACTTCGCCTCTCTAGGCAGGTCCCTCACTGAGAACACCGCCTCCATGGCCAAATCCTTTGCAGACAACACCAGGTGCCTTTGCGAGGAGGTCTCCGCCCTCCGCCAGGTCTTAGGCCGCATAGCCAATGCCATGGAGGCAGGGCATCCGGCTACCCAATCCAGTTCGACCCAGACGAGCCCGCTCTGCAGGTCGGCACGTACCCTGCGCCGGCAAGACATGCCGGCACCTGGACCTGGGAGTGCCAATTGATGGTCAGGGCAGCCTCATGTAGGCACTGGAGACTCGATGGGACATGTGTGGGGGAGTTGCGGGGGGAGCGGGAGGGGAGTGAGGGTGTGTGGGGGAGTTGTGGGGGAGGGGGTGATGGTGTATGGGGGAGTTGTGGGGGAAGAGGGAGGGGGGTGAGGGTGTGTAGGGGAGTTACGGGGGGAGGGTGGTTGAGGGTTTTTGCACTTTCGTTAACATTGTTATATTTAATACACCAGTTGTGTGAAAAGCAAGACCTGAGTGGACATTCATCATTGCGCATGTGTCATTTATTCATATACAGTGCATAGTGTACATGTACCCCCAAACCCAGTGCCCTCTGTCCAACTATCATGTCACCCTCTGCTGCCATGTGTGTCAGAAATATTGTGCAATCACTGACTGGCGCACAGCGCGTCCCTCCTGTGTATCGGCACTGCAATGATGTCCAGTCACATCTTCTTCATCCCCTTCATCATCACCATGTGGTGGCAGTTCAATGTCAGGGGGTAGGGGCACGTTCCGGCAGATACACATATTGTGCAGCATGACACATGCCATGATGATCTTGGCCACCTTCTCATGCCTGTAGAGGAGTGCCCCACCCGACCGGTTGAGGCAGCGAAATCGTGCCTTCAACAGGCCAAAGGTCTGCTCGATGACCACACGGGTACAGGTATGGGAATCATTGTAGTCCTCCTCGTGCCTGTTCTGTGGTTTTTGGACAGGGGTGAGGAGCCACGGCTTCAAGGATAGCCACTATCACCTGCATGAGAGGCAATAAAAAGTACATTTTAGTCGATTCATGATGGACAGCTGTACTAGTCACACATGCCTGCAGATTATCGTTGCCCACATGAACATGTCCCTGGATGTATTTACACCATTTTCAGTCCCTCAATGTGTCCTGTGCCATGGACTAATGGTGTGGGTTGCATCTTCAAGATGATACTTGGTGTGCACTGACGTCTAGTTGCACATGCATCATCATGTACGCATACAGCTGTGTTAGTGTCAAATTTGTGAGGTGTTGTGTTCTGTGAGATTTACTTAGAGGGATCGTTGGCAGTATTCTATGCAATATTGGGCAATCAGCGCTGATCATTCCCATGGTGACATGCAGCACTCCTGTGGTTGTGGCTGCCCTGTGACAGACAGTGGATTCCCTTCTTGGTTCAGTTTGATGCACTCCCAGGGATGCTTGTCCTGTGTGGTGATATGCTGGAGACAGCAACATAGTGCATATGCACTGCATGGTGCTGGATGGCATTACGGAGGGTGAGGGCTGCTGATGAGTGGTGCATGTGTTGTGGGATGTGGGGTGGTTTTCATGTTAGTCATGTGGTGATAGGTGTCGACCTTTCTTCATTCCTATGGGATTTGGGTGTCATGTACCGTTTGTGATGCTTTGGGGCACAATGTTCGGTGATGTGCACATCGTGCAGTCACATCAACATTGGCAGCATGGCATGGTGGTGTGTGCATCTCTCCCCCCATTTCAATGCGATGTGCCAGTCCTGCAACTTACCAAGCATCCAGGCACGTCGTCCAGCATGTCGCTCCATGAAGCGTGGTAGCATGGAGTTCCGCAGGACCATAGAGTCATGAGTTGATCTGGGAAATTGGGCACAACAATGTGTGTTGATCTTGCTGGCGTCGAATACCATCTGCACATTGATTGAGTGGTATTGCTTGCGGTACACCACCTCCATGGCATGCAGGGCCACCAACTCCACGTGGATGCAGTCGAGGGCACCTACACAATTTGGCATGGCTGCCAGTGCATGGAAGGCAACTTTTGTATCAAATGTCTGCTGGGGAGTCCGTGGTAGGATGTGTAGTCCTTTGGGTGCTTGAGGAGGGCATCCAGCACTTGGTTCAGAATCCGAGAAAATAATGGTTGTGATATGCCATTGCTGTGCCCCACTGTGTGCTGGTAGGTGCCTGTGGCAAGGAAGTGGAGCACAGACACTACCTTCAGTAGAGGGGGGTGGCGGTGCGTATTTCAATGAGGCTGACAATGTCGTCGTATATCAGGTCCACAATGGTGGTGATGGTGTCCCGGTCCAGACAGCACAGTGTGCGGATCTGCTCATGGTTTAGGGTGAATGGACTGGCTCTGATGGGAGGGATTGGGGGCTGCCTGCGTGGTAACGGTGGCTGCACTGGTGGGGCATGCTGGGCCTGTCTCACCCTCCTTCTCCTCCTGCGTCTCCTCTGTGGTGCTGGCTGTTGTTGTTGTTGCTGATGTTGTGGCAATGCAAGTATTTCCTCCAGCTCCAGTAATGCTACTACTATTGGAATCATCTTGGTGTGACAGGGGGTGTGGTGTGTGGGTGTGCTCCTTTTGTAGTGGGCCAGACTCCATTGCCTCCACCTGTGCTGATTGTGTGCCACTGTTGCAGTTAGGATCACTGCACATGGCATTTTACGATAGGTCTGCGATGCCGGTATTTACAACATGCCGGTAACCACTTTTAACACCTTCATGAAGCTGGCATTTGCATGTCCGCTTCACTTATTATCTCCTCCAGTTTATGGCATGCCGCTAATGCCGGCATGGAGGCCCACGTACCTGCGCACATGCCGTTATTAGAGACGCCGTAATTTACAATGCCGCTAATAGTGGTCAGGCTGGTCAGAATAGCCGTAGCGGTAATTGATGCCGGTAATCCTTTACCGGCATCGTTTTTCCCTTAGCACCAACCTCGGTATGACCCCCTCTGTAATGATCCTTTTAAATGTTAACACCAACAATCTGTTTTGATTTCTAGAGCAAAAAGTTTATATCAGTGAAGGTAGATGTATCTTGCAGTCTGGGATTTGCACAGATCAATGTACTACAATGGCGCTATTGTACTGCATATGGGAGGCACTGTTTATTTTATTGTTTTCACAACTGCTAATTAGTGCTTAGTAACTTTAGAAGTAAGATATTTATGGCGATTGAAATATTGTGGCATTATATGTGATTCTATTTATTTTCATGCAATCGTTATTTAGTAACCTTGTGCTTGATTGTAAGGCCTGTTGTGTGTGAGTTTCTGGCAAATGTTGTCAGTGTCTGTAAAATGATGGGACTGCCTGGGAATATGGATGCTGAGTCTGAGCAACTGACCATAGAATAGAAGAAACCTAGCAAATGACGTGAGAACCTAGCATTGATACAATTAGCTTGCAAACTGTATGAGTAAGATGTCAAAACCTTCCAAATGGTGTCAACACACACTTATATGATAATCACTGGAAAATGGTATGAGTACCTAGGCGTTGAATGACAATACCTGGTCAGCTTTGTGAGTACCAATGAGATTGGTGGCAGTATGTAGGTTGTCAATATATGGCTGACAGCGAATATGTGAGCTTAGATTGGCATATGATATAATTACCTGCGCCTTTGATGACATACACAATATAGGGTGTGGGTATCTGCCATGAGATGTTAGTGCCTGATGTAAGTAATTTCTGAAATAATGGCACTAGTTATTGTATGTTAGCAATACCCAACACATGGTGCTAGAACCTAGGCATTTGCTAGAGGTACCTAGCAATTCATGTGAACATCTGGGCATATAATGTCAATAACATACATATTTTGGCAATGCCCGCCGTATGTTGTCATTGCCTGAGCATAATAATGCAAAACCTGGCAAATAGTGGTAATATCTGCGCATTTGACGACAATGGAAAATAGGGTGAGCAACTGGGCATATGATGACAATAACTGGTATCAAAGAAAACAAACACTATACAGACCCAAACTAAGCAAGCATACCAAATTATCAAGATTATCTAAAACATGCATAGCATCATCAAAATCAAACTAGCGATATCTTAAATTTATCAAATTTGCTTCAGCAAGTTTTACAATTCACCCTTTTGCAACCAGCCCAAACCACAGGCATGAAATAAACCCCACAGGTTATCTATTTTAATGTGTGTTTTAAATGCATACAATTGTAATTATCCTTAACAATCTTCACAAAAAACTGTCCCAAAGCATAGCTTCACAAAAGGCAATTCATTTTAAATGGCAACGTACAAACATAAGTAATTTCCTAACAATAGCAATCATGTGCAAGGATGCAATGAAGGAAACACACAGGGGCATATTCTCCAAAATGAATGCAAATGACAAAAGCGCATTTCAGAAATGCCCAGGCCACCTTATTCAGAAAGGTAGCCTGCACAACTCAGGGGTCTGAACACCAACCCCAAAGATGCGCTGTCCATATCCTTTGCATACAATAGAGTCGGGAGCCTTCACCCAGCACAAATGTATGACTGGCTCCTGACAAATGTGTGGTTGCTGGGAGTGTACTTCACAGAGACACACTGTTAAAGTTAAAGGGCCTGTCACTGTGAAACAAGAGAAAACAAATAAACATTTCTATACCCAATTGACGGACCCTGTCATACAATGTTCTACCCCTTTTCTTCCTGTTTCAAACAGGGGCAAGGGGATATGTTCGTTTTCTGTACATTTTAAAGCACCCCATTTATGGATTCAGGATGCACTTTAAAAAGTGCAGTGATCTCCCTTGATTTGCACAACAATACAAAGGGGCTATTAAGGGCATCTGAATGTGCACATCTAAAAGGCATACATTCTTTTTTTTTTCTGTTATTGTGAGTTAGTTTAAAAAAAATCGCAATTAAAACCTTGTTTTGGGCAGGAATATTATTTGTGATGCTTCCTAAACGATATTACTCATCTACTTTACTTAGTGTCTGTGATGAAAAGTCTTCCATTAGTCATGTGTATCTTCAAGTATTTTCTGGTTCTTTAATAAGTTATCCAGGAAATGTATTCCTGTGCATGTAAATCGCTGTTCCTTCCTTGCATAAAATCTTCCCACCATTCATCAGTGGTTTTGACTTTGAAAGGTTCCATGTAACTACAGAGGCATTGTTGTCTTTCATCGACGACGGCTATACATTCCAGTAGAAGATGTATTATTGATTCCATATAGATATTACTCCGGCAAAATCTGCACTTCCCTTTGTTGGTACCTCTTTTCCTTGATTATGTTTGTACTCGTTTGTTGGGTACGCACCTAGTCGAATTTTCATCAACCTCTCTCAGAGATGTTTTAAGGGACATTTTGATATATAGTTTTGGACAGTGTCTCTTTTTTGATGTTCGTTTGCCATATTGGTATGAAATTTGAATGAGAATTTGGCTTCCCTTGTTTGTATCCAATCCTGTGTCTTCAGTTTTTCATTTACACAATCTGGGTTGGTTACAAGCTCTTCTATTGATGATTCAAGCTTGTGCAATTGTTTCTTCCACTCTTCTCTCCAGATGTTAAGTGGGGTTGTGCTTTTCCCGCATTAATTAATTGGTAGAATTTTATAACCAACTGTTGGTTTTCCATACTGATTTTTCTTAAAATGGTTAATGACTTCCATTTTGTTTTTGAATCGAGGGATTGTAGCCCCAATTCCATTCTTATCGGATTGATCGGTGTACATCTCAGAAGTTTCAAGATTGGTTTCCAAAAAAGACTTTCAAGTTTTGGCCAGATTCTCCATGACAAGTTCAAACCTACTTCTCCTCCATAGGATAATGTGGGGATAACCTTGTGCACATAGAACAGCCGTACTGGGATTAAAGAGAATTTCCCAAATCTTCCATTCAAGATAGAGCCTTGGGAGCATAATATTGTTGCTTTGGAGAAGAGCTCTACTTCCTCATTTTTTTCTGCTAGGGAATGGCTAAATCTTATTCCCACATATCGTATCTCTGGTACTTTCTCTAGGATCTCTTCACCAATCTTCCAGCAGAATTTCTTTTCGGTACGTTTTTTTGTTGATTTCCACATTATTTAGGTTCATGTAGATTTGCAGTTTGTTTAATAGACATTGTAGTCTGATCTGGGTTTCATCTACGATGACAACATTATTAGTATAGCAGATCATCAAGATCTCGTGCTTGTTGATTTTCAGGGGAAAATGCCCTGTGTCTCTTAGTGCCTCCATGAGATCGTGATGTACAGCTTAAAAAGAGTTGCGGCAAGTGGCCAGCCTTGTTTAAATCCTTTCTTAATGAGTATTTCAGCTGATAGTGTACCCTTGTTATTAGTTCGTATCTGGGTGGAGGTGTTTTGATGTAAGGCTATTATTGGATGCAGTAGTTCTTCCGGGCACTTCCAATTCTTCAGTTTTCCCCACAGTTTGTGACGATTCACTCCGTCAAAGGCTTGACTTAAATCTATAGAGGCAAGATGTAGTCTCCTGTTATTCCTGATGGTATTTGATTTTAGTATTGACAGGATAAATAGATTTCATTCTGTGCCGATTCCCTTTGTAGATCTGGTTTGACGGGGGTCAATGATGTTATTATCATCCACCCAGTCTGAAAGACCTCTCTGCAGGTTCGAAGCAAACCATGTCCCTATGATGGCAAGTAGGGAAATGGGCTGATAATTCCTTGGGTCATCTCCTTTCCCTTTCTTAAAATTTGGAACCGTTATACTTTTGGTCCATGGTAGGGTTTAGGAATTTGCTTTTTTATTTCGATTGTTTTGAATACCATACTGACCATCTCGGCCCATTTTGCTGGATCTTTTTTCAAATGTAAGTTTGTTAGTTCATCTGGACCTGCCTTCAATTTTCTTATTACTTGCTAGATTTTTTGTCCGTCCATCATTGTTTTCGGGAGTAAGTTGTACAGAATGAACTGTCTTCTTTCGTCGTCTCTAAACTTCTGAATACTTTTGCGTAGTGCATAGTCCAATCGGATTCTGAGACTCTGCTTGTGAGCCGTTTCTGATGGTTTAAGATGTTAATTATGTCCCATATGTCTCTTGTAGTTGCTTGAGCCAAGGCACGTAACATTTTTTCCCCTTATCCTGATCTCTCAATCATCTGAATCGGATTAGCCAGTTCTTGTAGTGTTTTTGTTTCTTTTTGATTTGTTAAATGTTAAATGTTAAATGTTAAAGGGATTTGTACCGCACACCGTCACCAATGGAATTGGTCCCCAGGCGCTCAGGCGGATCTGTAAATGATAAAGGTGGGATGGGTTAGTAGGGTGAAGAAGGGAGTAGGATAGTGAGAGGAGTGGTGTTCTGTTGGCGGCTTCAACTCAGTATACACCGGGTGTTGAGCTTTGTTGTGGGTATCGGATCGGTGTCAGTCCGCGTGTGCTGTTGTTCCGGCTTATGTGTAGTTGCAGTGTTGTGAAGTGCGTGCGGCTTGTTGTGCGAGAGATGGTTTGTCTTAATAGTATTTCTCCGTTAGCTACTTTCCTTTTCTTTTGTTTTGTTTTATTATTTATAATGCGCGCCAGACCCAGGGGCATCAGGGCACAGAAAGTTACAAGTAGATTTTCAGCTTGGTTACAGTGCTGTACCGTACAAGTATATACAGAATCAAAACAAGATACAACTTCAAATACAAAATATACAATGTGTGCAAGTATATACAACTTCAAAAAGAGTGAGGGGCTGCATACAGCCTGTACTGTCTGGAGGGAAGTAAGAGCAGGATGCAGCAAGAATAGCATCAACAGTCAGTGCAGTGCGTGCGAGGTGGATTTATCAGTCATTTTCTTTAATCCTCTTGATGATATTGGGCCTCATTACGACCCAGGCGGTAAGTTACAGCCTGGGCCGTCACTTTACCACCATGGCGTAAACTACGTTTACGCCATGGTGGTTGGCGGACTTACCGCCCCATTCCGACCTTGGCGGGGCGGTAAGTCCCCAATCCCCATTTACCCTTCCCCATTCCCATTTTTGCCCCATAGGGCATAATGGGAGTGGGGAAGGCGTTAATTACGCCACCGTAAATTACGGTGGCGTAATTAACTCCATGGTCCCTTAGCGCCATGGATTTTAACACCCGCTAAAAGCGGGTGTTAAAAGCTCCATGGCGCTAAGGGACCTCGTAATTGGCGGTAAGGGGTCGGCGCAGCTAACGCTGGCGTAAACCCCTTACCGCCAGGGTCGTAATGAGGCCCATTGAGTCTGAAGTGTGGGAAAGTTTGGTTTGTCCTTAAGGCTGGGGGTAAAGAGTTCCAAAGCTGCACAGCCTTGACTGGGAAGCTACGCCCTCCCGTTTTGGAGAGTTTAAATATCGGTGTTGTTAGTAGGTTAGAGCTGGCCCTTCTCGTTGGGCGGTTAGATGATTCCCTTTTGAATATATCTATAAGGTAGAGTGGGGCAGTATTATTTAAGCATTTGTGAATGAGTGAGGCCATTTTTAGCAAGATTTTGTCATTAGTGGTGAGCCAGTTGTTTGTGCCAAATTTCTTTTCTCAATAGTTTCCTTTTTTCAACCACTTTTGTACTATATTGGTGTTTTGGGTTGAGTAATGTAATCTGTAAGCCAGAGTTTTTTGTTTAGTAGATTTTTAAGAACGAATCATAAGAGACCTCAGGGTTATCACAGGTTGTTTGAATTTTATATTTTTCAGTTATGAATAAAAAGTCGCTCTTCCTTAATCTTAAGGGATTTCCCCCTGGGTTTAGTTTAACACTGCAGCTTTTTACAGTGCCTGTCGTCTTTAGTTCTATTGACCAAGTTAGTTTTAGGATGTTATGGTCACTGTCGTCATGTGCTAACCCTTCAAATCCGACTACTTTGTGTAATTGGCTTTTTAAAACCCATATGTAGTCAATTGTTGATCTGGAGACTCTGCTTGTCCAGGTTGCTTGGCCCGGAATGTCGCTGTTCACTTGGCCTTTTAGCATAAATTAGTTGTTTTCATTCGCTATCTGTATCCATTTGGCTGCCTCTGAATTACCAAGGCTTAGTTGATTGAGGATTGCATATCCTTGTCGGTTGAGACCTTTTATGTTCAGGTCTCCACATATAACTACATTCAGATTCGGAGTGGTTGCTGATTCAGATTTTATTAATCCTGCAATTTAACTGTCTTAATTCGCACAGGATTCAAGTAGTATTCTTTCCTGAATATGTGGGTCTTGTACATTAACTTCGATTATAGCCCATTGGATACATCGATTTGGATTCCCTTTTTTTAGGACTGAGGTTCCTATTTTGTGTTTTACCAGCATCAACAGGCCTGCAAAAGGTCTTTCATTGGTACCTTTTTGTGCTGGGTTCATATGTATATCAAAATGTTCACAAGTTGGTAACTCTTGGATCCAGGTTTCTTGCAAACATATCACAGCTGATTTGCTTAAGTGTTGATTCCCTTTATTCAGCAGGTGTTTAAATCCCCTCGCATTCCATGAAATTACGTTGTCCTGTTCACAGTTGTCAACCTTTTTTTGCTAGTTGTTATTTTTTTTTACCTGTAAGCGACTTAGCTATCCAAGACCAGTGTTCGCTTATGGTTCTGCTTTTCTTTATTGATGTCTTGTTATTGTGTGTGTCTTTATCTATGGGCTTAGTATGGGCTTATTGTTAAATGTTATTTTTATTGGGTTTTTTCCCTGACCCCATTTCTCACTTCCAATGGGGCTTTGCACTTTTTGTTCATTAGATTTTATTGCAGTTTTTTTATTTTTTCTTCTGACATCTGGCTCCAGGGTGCTGTTTACGTGTTCTTGTACTTCTTAGCCTAGTTTTGTTAGCTTTACCCCTTTTTTCAGCAGGGTGTACTTTGCTTTGAGTGAGTTGAGATGTAAGCTCACTCTGTCCACTTGTTTTTCATCCTTATACTCGATGACTGCTACGTCGTCCGAGTGGATTCCTTTTAGGGAAGGTACACAGTGTAAGAGATGTATCACATTTTTTGGTTCAATTTCATTTCATTGTTTTCAGTTAGGCTATTTTCTATCTTTATTTTTGGTTTTCTTTTAACATTACATTTTTCAATAGGCTCTCTGGTCTTCATTGGTTCCTGCATTTGAGAGTGTCCAGCCAGTTTCTTTGGGTTCCAGTTTTTGTTAGTTAGTGCCTCTTTGCCTTTGTTTGTTTGCACTTTTTTTGCATGACTTGCCTCCAATTGTCTTTGTTTCCTTTTCTGCTCCATTGTGATGAACACGATTTCCTCCTCTAAGTCAGCCTCTTCAGTTTCTCTGGTACTTTTTCCAGTCACTTTAGCCCAAATGTGTTTCTCTACTGACTCCTGTTCAGTATCCTCTTTGTCTTCTGTTTGTATGTTGAATTCATTTTCTTCCATGTAAAAAGATGCATCGTCTTATAAGTCGTGTGTCGTGTCTGCTTCTTCTGAGTCTGTCTGGATCTCACTATCATCCTCATTTAGAATTCCCACAATTGCAATCTGTCTTTTTATTACTTCATTGATGGGATTTCCTTCGTTCTTATGATCAGATTTTTTGTTAGAAGAATTGTATTCCTTTGTTGGTTGTATGTGTCTCAAGAAGGCCCTATAACCCATACCTCGATTACACAGGCCAGTTTTAATATTCTTAGTTTTATTTTTCTCTTTCTCTTTGGTGGACTACTTTGTGGTCAGCGCAGTCGGTTTTACTTGAGCCATGTCCTCTGTTTCGATTCTTTCTTTATTCTCTCCTTGAGGAGGTGCAAATACTGAGTACAAACATACGGTCCCATCTCCACTGGACTTTGTGGACTGTTTTGCATGTGTGCTGTCTCCCCTTTTATTTATGTTTGCTTGCTTTTCGGACATGTTAGTATCTCCATATCCTCCTCCATGTTGAACGTCTCGTTCTCTTTTGTTTTTCTTTTGATGCAGTGTGAGGATCTTGTTGTATCAGCCCCATTGGTAAATCTTTCTCCTTCAGTGTTTTATGTTCACCCTATGTTTACCATTGTGGGGGGGGGGCGGTTGGACCTCATTGAGGCTTGAGTGAATTTCCCTTGTCTTTCTATTTGCCTCTCGTTTTCAAGTTCGAGGGTCATTCGGAGGCGCCGTTCTTTTGTCTCTGCCATTCTCCTCATCCATTTTATTGAATCTAATAAGGCACTTGTCAATGTTGTTTTTTTTGCCTTGTTCCCCACTTGCTAGGTCATATAGCCTCCTTTGCCATGCGGCTGATGTTACAGCCTCTTGATTTAAGCATTCCTCGAGTTTTGTCAAAAAAACTTTCTGGATAGCTATTTTAGAATGAATCAGCGCTAGCAAGGTTTTGTTATATTTTAGGTTGTTGTTTATTGTTTTATATAGCTTAGTGTAGGGTGCTAGAGAGATTGTTAATGCTGCCATTACATTGTTATGTATCTGGATGCCTGCAGCGATTGAAAGATGTTTTTTTCTGAAGGTTGAGTCGATCGATCTTCATCACTATTTTCCTTTTCTCTTTGTATTATTTTCGGCGCCAGATTCTTTAGACTGCTCTTGATCATAGAGGCGTTTGGGTCACTTATTTCGTGTGGGTATTTATTTTTTGGTGATTGTTGCAAGGGCTTTTGTTGTCTGGGAGGCCACTGATGTTTTATGAGGATTCCCTGATTTTAACTGTTCAGGAGCACTTGTTGTTATGTGCAATATGTTGTTACTGCTTGCATTCAAAAAGTACTCTGTCTTTTTGATTAATGGACTTTTGACCGTGGCTTCGACTTCAGCCAAATGGTGAAGTGTTTTTTTTTGGAAACTCGCATCCTCCTTCCTTGAGTAGATCAGCTGTTTGCTCCGTGCTAAGTGCTTCATTTCTTTTTTCCAGATGGTGGTAATCGTTTGGTACTTGTGTCAAGTTCTCCAAATGTTGCTTTGTTATTAGGCATACATTCAGATTCCCTTTGTTCATTGAGCTAGTTCTTTTTTTGGGGGGAAAGTGTGATTCCCAAAAAATGTTCAGGAATATGCCCAACAATGTTTTTTTGAGTTGGCGGTTCTCTCCATGTAGAATAAAAATACAAAATACAAAATAAAGTTAAGTTTAATCTTAACTGAACTACCAAGCTGTAACCAGGTATATATTCTGCAATCACACCTGCCGCACAAAGTCGCTCCAAGCGTACTCTTTGTCACAGAGAGGTGCATCACAGTGTGCCCAAAGCATGCCACACTGTGAGAAATAGAACATCTGGGATGATGGACATGAAGATCCTTCAATATTGGTGAATTGGTGACAACTATTACACGATTATGAAAAGAGGTGGTGTGCAAATTAAAATGCATCTGCAAAACGGCTAGCAGGGCCTCAAAGGAAGCAAAAACAAAATGAAGCAATCATTATAAAATGATGAAGAATTTTTGGTAGCACCAGGATTAGCAAATATATAGCTGGCCATTTAACAACAAATAAAAATGCCTTTAAAGATGCAAAAAAAAGAATAATAAACCATATAAAAATTCCAAAAAGTAGCTGCAATCTTAACAACTAAATAACAATGTTATGATACATTTGATACAGTGTTTCAATGCGCATTCATGGCATTATTATTAAATTTACAAACAATTAGAGGAAGTGTAATGATATCTGAGAAAGAATAGAAAAGGTATCCAGTAATCAGAACCAAAAAATAAGAACCAGTATCCTTCCCAAAAATATGAAGACCACATTTTTGCAAACTCCATAACAGACACTCTAGGCCTTCGTTATGAGTATGGGTGGCACACGTGGCCCCTTCAATACAGCTTATTTTTAAAATATCACCTAATTATGAGTTGAGATCACATGATATTTATCAAATGTGGTACATAAACCATACTGCAGTGGCAAATGTGTGTAATTTACACCAATTTAGGACTTTCTTTGCACCCGTGCAGTAAATACCCTACATATTTTTAGTTTTGGCTACTATATGGTGCTAAAGGCTCCACTCATAAACCAACACAATTGGCATGTGAATTAAATGTAAGGAGGCATGGCATGTGAGGTGAGAAACATAGCCATCTGGTGTTGTGTGGCATGTGCCTACCATGTGCATGCCCTTTACTATTGCTTTGCTATATAAATCCACATCCCTGACCACCCATCCATGTCCTAATCCCACCATCCCAAACAACTGAATAATTCCTGATAAATAAAGGGAGCCCCATATCAGCCGAAGTACTGTCAGCCTTCTTAAGGAGAGCAGACCCATTCACCTGTGTCCGATTAGGAGTCATTTCTTATTGCAATACCTAATGAGAGTAACTACAATGACCATCAGGGAGTCTGTACCAATTTGTATCTTGCTTGTTCTGTTCATTCTCATGAAATATCATCCTGGGATGATTCACCTGCGCGTGTGTAACCAGTCGCTTAACTTGCCATTTTACTGTTTGGTCACGTTCATTTTTTTGACTTCTTGGTCTACCAAGACGAGAAGCCTTTGTTCCTGCTGGGAGCTTCCGTTCTGAGTGTCTTTTCCGGTGTTTGTATTGGGAGACCCCATAGTGATGAGACTGCTTCCAGGGTGAAGATCTTCGTGTCTAACTTAAACTGCAAACCAAAGGTCTATATCCATTTATATCTAATGTCTCTTTTTAGGAGTTCTTCCATTCTCGGCTTCATGTGTCCCCTTTTTGCCCGATTGATCTGGGTGACACCCTGAAAGACCTGGATTTTGCTGTTTAGAAGCATTACATGTCTTCTTTTCCTTGCTTTGGTTAATATGGATTGTTTTATTTTGAGGTCATGGAGTTTAGACGCAATGTCTTGGGTGGGGAAGTGGGGTATTCCTTGTCCACTCTCACATGCCCCACTATGTGGGCTCTATCCATCTTTATTTCCGGTTTTGTGATATTTGAGATCAATGCAGGCATCTATGCCTTCTCCCTCACCCTCAAAGCCTTCTTTCAGAAACCAAATCGATAGATTGTATTTTCTGGCTTTGTTTTCAAGGTCATCACATTTCATTTGTAGAGTCTCAGTTGTTTCTTTTAGTGTTGCAAACATTTCCCAGATTTTAGGAGGCCCGTTTCCAGATGGGTGATAGCTATCTCATTGTGGTCTACCCGTTATTCCATGTTAGTTATATCTCTCCTGTTTTCTCCAAAGGCTTTAGACAGTTCCTTAGTTAGCACAGACATTTTGGAAGGAAAATTCTTTTTGATATCGTTTTTCAAGAATTGGCGTGAGAGCACAAGGAATTCCGTAGTAAGTGGGGGTATCACTGGTAGGAAGGACTTCCATTGAGTCCTCTTCCCTTGAGGGCTTCTCTGGATTTGGTGGCTGCTTTGAGGGAGTCAAGAAGGGTTGAATATTAACATCTTGTTATTGTTTTATCTCTTGGCATGGACCCTCGTTAAATCAGTTGTTGTCTGCCACTCCTCACCTATTCTTATTTGATGGGGTGTGCCCACAAGTTCGCCCATACCTTCCACTGGTTAGGAATTGTTTTCGGTGTACCAAGGTTTCAGTGGCCTCCCACACTCTGGAAGGTACCAGTTGTTGAGTGCCCCCCTGAGGTATGTTGGTACCTCAAGACAACTTGAAGGCCCTTGGAGTTCAGCTGTTCTCCCCATTTACCACCAGTGTATTCATCCTTCCCACTGCTGTGGGTTTGGGGGAGGCACAACGCTCAATGTGCGACCCACACTGCCACCGTTGTAACCCAATGTCTCCCCTTTGTTTGCCAAGCATAGTCTTTGTGATCTGCTTGTGACCTCAGCTACACCATACCATTTTCTTTCAGCTCCAGGCTTGAGAGCATGACCTGATCCCTGTTCGCACTAGGGGTGACTATCTGAAATACTCAGCATTCAAAAAACCTTACCCGGCAGATCTGGCTTGTTGGGTCATCCACAAGTCTGCTTTGCTTTGGCCTGCCGCCAGCCACTCAGGGTGTGTGGTGGGCTGCCATTGTAAGCTCCAATTGGGTGCACCATTGTTGGCAGCAGTGTCACAAGGTGCTGCAGGAACTTTGGATGGTCAGAATCGTTCCCATGTCAGTTCAGGAAGTCACTGCAAACGTTTCGATTTTTGGAGAATGCCCCATATAGCCGTGATCGAGCGTCGTACACTGGGAGTTAGGGGCACGATAAAGAGGGGTGTACTCTCACTTCACCATTGCGTACCGGCCGCCTTCTCTCATAGTGTTAAACAAGCTAAAGTTAACAATTTTCAATCACTTATTCGATCACAGTGTTGCTCTACCAGACATCTTTATTCCACCTTAAACAATCTTTCTGTCCCTCCTTGCTCTGATCCTTCTACCCTCTTGGCACCCAGTTCTATTAACTTATAATTATTTATTCCTTTTAACGTCCCTCCTTAAGTTTTCTTTATCCTCTGGTTACTGTGAGGAACCAGGAATGAGACGCGGACACAGACGATTCATGTTCATTGCTATAAACATTTATTTAAATAATAAAGGGGTTGGAAAATGCCTCACTGTCCCTAAATCTAGGAAGTACGTTCCTACTTCAACTTAAAACTAAGGGCCTATCCTATGTCAAGATGTCCAAAGCAAAAATGTCCCATGTCCAAAATCGTTTCCTAGAACTCTCGTTCTAAAAGTAACTAGATGGTCTAAAAGCTGTTAAGAGTATTGTCTTTGACTTGAAAAAGTGCACACAATTTCAAGTTCAACAAAAAGGTATAAATACAACAAAGGTTCCAAATGGATTATGTTCACAATTCCAGAGAATTACTCCCTTCCACAGGTTTCTCTCCAGCAAAAGTTCAAACGAATAACAAAGTACTTTGTAGCTCAAGAGGGTAACCCCCTACACTTGATGTTGCAACTCACTCCAGGTGAAATGACTCCCCTCCCCAGGTCTTGTCCACATGCAATGCAGCTAAAAGATCCTAAGGGCATGAATCTACTTTTCACCATGAGTGATTATAGGTGCGGGTCCCAGACTCGCACAACACTTGGTTTTCACAATGTCCCCACTCCTTGTCCACTGGCTTGGAATGGAGTCCTCTCTTCTGGGTTTCTCTGCGGTCCACTTCGCAAAGCACCTATGTATCCCCTTTCTGTTTTCACTGGCTTACTGGTATTATTAGCTGGCTTTGGCATCCACCGCATGTGCCCCTTTCTGCATCGGTTGTGCTTCGGTAAGTGTCTGTGTCTCCAACACTCGCCGATCCTCTGCCCAACCTGGCATACGCAGCAGAGATTCCCTGCTCTGTGTCTCACGTCAGCGGTCTGCTCAATCTCATGTCCCTTCTTCACTTGCGTGTCCAGCTGACTACTCGGGACCCCCAACAATCACTAGCCGGTTGGGTCTCTCGGCAAACACTAGCCGGCAGGGTCTCTCAGCAATCACTAGCCGGTCTGGTGTCTGAGCAATCACAAGCCCATTGGGTCTTTCTCCAGTCCTGCACAGCTCCTTCTCTGAATTCCCGCAGTAGTGAAGGGAGCTGTTTGGAGCCAATTGGATTCCTCCAACAGCTTGACCATTAACTTTGGTCAAGCTGAGTAATCTTTATTCTGTTTGCTCTCTTCCTTATACCAGTCATGTTACTGATAACAGTGCAGGGTGTGTACGAGTTCTATGACTAAGTGTTGGGGAATTTTGAGGATTACTGCCACCATATGCCATGAGGGTCTGAGGTATTGACGGGGTGTCCCTAAAAGGGAACAGGGGATACCATGTCTCACCCAATGATGTTGCTTCACGCCTGTGAGGGTCACCCCCCTCATGTTGTCTCGTCTCAAATAGCCTCTCCCCGGGCCAGGGTCAGGTAGCGGCTGCTGTCCCCCTGGCCAAATGAGGAGAGGCTACCTCTGGGAAAGGAATGATAACATCATCAAGGTCATCACATTACTATCCTTCTTTTAAAGTCGCTACTATAATTCCTCTTCTTAAGGAACTCTCTCTCAAGCTGTTGAACATTCACATTTCAATCTAATTTTTCATCTCCCTTATTTCTCTAAAAGTCTTCAGTGTCTTGTTTATTTTCAACTATATTAACCTTTACAATCATCTTCCAACTTATCAACCTGGCTTCCACTCTGGCTATTCAACTGAAACCACTCTTCTTTCTCTTTCAAATATCTATTCTTCATGCTTGTCACCACAAGCTTTCCTCTATTCTTGTTTTTCTGGATCTCAGTGCAGCTTTTGACACGGTGGATCATTCTATTGTTCTTTCTACACTCTCATCATTAGGCTTATCTGACAAGTCTCTTCAATGGTTTCTTTCATACCTTTCTAACTGCTCAGTCGAAGTTTCTTGGAAGGGATCAATATCTCAGTCCTACCTTTTTTCTTACAGAATCTGTCGTAGCCCCTCTTCTTTTTTCTCTTTATACATCCCTCAGTCTTCTCTGATTCTTGATTTTGTTTTCCAGGTATATCTATATGCTTATGATGATGCTCTGATTTTCTTTCCTTTCCTTCATTTAATGATTCCATTCACCAACGCCTTTCTTCTCAAATCCTGGATGTCTTCTCAGTTTCTCTGCCTCAACCCCAAAAAAGCAAAAATCATCTTTTTCACTGCCGCCTCTTCCATTTCTCACCCTCTGACTAACTTGTCCTCTTCATCTTCCTGTCAATCTTCAAAACCATAATCTTGTTTTAGTTATTTCTTTACACTGTAACCTCAAAATGCCTACATCATACAATCATGTAAATTTCATCTTTTTAATATTAAAAATATCCAGCATCTATTTACCTTTATTTCTATTGAAATTCTTGTCCAAACTATCATCTTATCTATTGCTGTTCTCTCGACGTTGATCCTCCAATCTATGAAATACTTACTCTGCAATCAATTAATTATTCTGCAGTTCATATTTCGTTTACTGCAGTTTTTAAGTTATGTTACATAGTTTAATGTATTTGGTTTTCAAAATTAAACCAAATTCTCCTCACAAGAAGTCTG
Source organism: Ambystoma mexicanum (assembly GCF_040938575.1). Lineage (NCBI taxonomy): Eukaryota > Metazoa > Chordata > Amphibia > Caudata > Ambystomatidae > Ambystoma > Ambystoma mexicanum. The sequence goes on along the minus strand of NC_090927.1, from coordinate 432,707,936 downwards.
CACGTCATCCCGAATACCACATTGACGCAACTCTACCCCAGCTAGGACAGGTTCAACCCGGTCACGGATTGCCACGTCCACAGGGAGAGGAAGGCCAGTTGTTGTTCACGCATCCCCTCCCTGAGAACGGGTCTGGACGAAGGCATCCCTGCTGGGGCGGGATGATGCAGTCACAGGATCGGGGACAGGATTACACACAGGCACCTCTGTGGCAGCCTGTGCTGCCTCCTGTCCCTGCCCCTGGACTCCACCACTAGCACCAGTGGAATCCCCCCACAGGCCCTGTGTGTGGGCCTTCCACGGCCTCCTCCTCAACCGAACCCCCCACCAACCTGAATGACTCCATGCCATCTACCTCCATAGCCCCCTGTGTGGGCTCAGCTGCCCCTTCTGCTGCCGAGGAGTCCACCTCCGACCTTCGCCTCTTGGACCTTCCCTCGGCAGCTACGGCCGCGGACGCGGCACCAGACTCCTCACTCCCCGAAGAGATGACAACCCAGGAGGGGAGCTGGGCCTTGTGTCTCCGGCTGGCGCTGGGATCCCTGCCACTGTGCTCCATAGCACCATCTCCGCCCTCTTCATCAGTTGACACTGCAGGCAGGGAGAGACAGAACACAGGCATCAGGGCACTGTACAAAGGTCTGATAGACACATGACATTTGCACATGAGTGGCAGTGTCAAACTTCACAGATGGCATCACACTCCCCAACACACATATCATTTGAACCCACACACATGCACACATTAACAGGAATGTTGAAGAAGGCAGCAGCATCCATGCACATACAACATCATGAACATCCGAAGGTTAGCCTGACGTTACATGCAACACTGTGAGTGCCAAACACATGCACGCACACCACCAGACATACATGCATCTGTACATCTCCACCACCTGTCACAGTGTAATCATCGGCAACTATGTCACATCTGCCAATTGGGTTCCCACATGTCTGTGTCACATGCATCCATGGCGTATCACATTCGCACACATGTCAAACACACACATGTATGCCATGCACGTACATGAAGGTGGAAGCAGAATCCATGTGTCACACCACAACCATGCCACAGTACATGCACAGAAATGCTAACATGTTTGCATTTCCATGTGCATCCGTGCATCATGCATTTGAACACATACACCATTGATGTGTCTCACACATGACTGGACTCACATGCGGCAGGCTCATGTCCCTGCACATACACAACCATACATGGGCCTTTCCAGACATATGTCCAAGCTGCACACTCCTGGCACACCTCAACATGCACTGCATCCAATCAGTACACATGGACACTTACCGCTCAACTCCAGACGGGTCTGCCTCTTGAGGACCTGGAGGTGGAGTGCTGGGTGTATACATTCCAGGACCCTCATCTGGTTGTTGGTAAGGCTTACCTGGCACTCCTCTGCATGCCCTGCCTCCAAGAGGTGCCGGGCCATGCTGAGGGTCTTGGACCTGATGTCCTCCCAGCACTTCCAGACGTGTGCTATGTCACGGGCTGCCACCCCCTCCACGTTGTTGGCAGCCACGATGTCCTTCCAGATCCTCTTCCGTCCATCATTGTCGCGCGTGGTCTTCCGAAGAGGGCATCATAATGCAGCAGGACTTGCTCCACCAGGATATCAACTTCTGCCGCACTGAAGCTGGTAGCCCTCTGCCTCTCTGGCTGTGTCTTGAAAAGGTGAAAATCTTCCTCGGGACCAGCCCTTATTAGCATAAATTACCCAATTCAGCCCAAAATACAGGTTCTATCGTGCTGAGCATTGAACTATGCTAGTGACAAATGACACTTTCAAAATGTTAACCATTTATTAGACAAAAAAGCATAAACAGTAAAATTTAGCAGCACTTTGGAATTCAAGTTAGAGAAGATTACAAAACACAAAACTTAGAGAAATAGAAACATAGAACTTAGAGAAACATAGAGAAACACAGTCTTACGCCCCTTCAATCAGCGCTGGGAGACCCTGGCCCTCATAAACTAGCTGTTACCAGCCCCAGCCCCGTTCAGATGACAGCGCTGCAGGGTGCCGGCAGAGCATCAGGTTCCGGACACTCGCTCTTGCTCGAACCAAGTCCACGGATCGATCTCCCACCTGATTCATGTGGGCATGCATTTTTGTAATCTCGTGCTGTCAGTCACCATGACGCACTATCCTCACACAAGAAATAAGTTTACTTATGGAAAAACCCAGCTCAGTGAATTTACACTGTGCTCCTTTCTGTGCCCCTCCCTGCTTGGAGCTCATCTGCGAAAGCACAGGAATGTCTTCTTATCAGTGTGAGTGCAAGGCCGTCTCAGGGAAAGAGGATTTGTTTACATAGCCATGCAGAGCTACAGAAAGGCAGATTATTCTAAGGGAAGCCAAGATGAATTAACCCCATGTGAGCAAACTCTAAAAGGCATGCACTCATAGCTTAGTGCCATAGCGCTTCAAAGATCTAAGCGCTATATAGGTGCTATAATGCTCCAAACCCTCCAATAATGTCTCTATTAGCTATAGAACGGGTGCCTTCACCCTGCCTGTCTATCTACAATGCATAATGTGACCTACCATCCCTACTAGGCCTGCATATTCCTTGTAGCTCACTAATGCATAATGGAGGCGCTACCACAGATTACTGTCAGCATTACTTTCAGCATTTAGCACATACTTTAAATGAACTATTGGCTTTCAGCGGCTAATGCTGTCATCTAAAGCCCTAATTAGCAAATTGGCACTTTGTATATCACGACATTCTACCCCTTTTCAAAGTGTGGGCGACAATGCTGGCTAATACCCATCAACATAGTATGTAGTGCAGTGATAAATGAGGTGGTTAAAGACCTTGGGGTTTTGCAAGAGGTTGAAGTAAACTATCTTCTAGTGGTTAGTCAGCATGGCATGCAAGGTTAATAAAAACACTACCTAAACAAAAATGTACACAAAATGAATAGGGACATTTACCCTAGCCAAAACCTGGCCTACACAAAAATACCCAAAAAATTATCATATAACTGATTGGGCCTCATTACGACCCAGGCGGTAAGTTACCGCCTGGGTCGTACCTTTACCACCATGGCGTAAACTATGTTTACGCCATGGTGGTTGGCGGACTTACCGCCCCATTCCGAGGTTGGCGGGGCGGTAAGTCCCCATTAACCCATTTACCCTTCCCCATTCCCATTTTTGCCCCATAGGGCATAATGGGAGTGGGGAAGGCGTTAATTACGCCACCGTAAATTACGGTGGCGTAATTAGCAACAAGGTCCCTTAGCGCCATGGATTTTAACACCTGCTAAAAGCAGGTGTTAAATACTCCATGGCGCTAAGGGACCTCGGAATCAGGCGGTAAGGGTTGGCGCTGTTTACGCCGCCGTAAACCCCTTACCGTCTGGGTCGTAATGAGGCCCATTGTCACTTAAAAAGCAGCATGTAATTAGAATATCAAGGCAATCCGGTGTAGTCTAATCTACAATGCACTATTGCATTTATGTATGGTTACCAACTCTAAACCTGGCATCCTTCCACTCTAAGGACCGACCCACCTCTCTGATCCCAGGGCATTCAAACTTGACTATGGGCTATGTGATTAGACACTTCCCCCATGTTAGTAGAACCCAACCAAAAACCATCTAATTTCATGAGCAAGGTGAACCCATGGGCACCAGGTTATCTAAATAAAAACAATTCTACTAATTTGCATTAAAGCATGGCATGTGTTATTCATGCAATCAAAAGCAAGCGGTTTAATCCATATGTTTGCTGGTAGCTGTAGCTCTGTGTGCCAGTGGGCTGAGGATAGTCGCCCCCACTTGGAGCGAAAAGCCAACACCTGCTGATTTAACAATGTTTGCCATAAAATTCATTGTGTGTATTTAGCAGTCTTGTTGACCTGCCCTATGTCAGAAAAAATGTCTTCATAGCTAAAGTTTTGCCATCTGCAGTGGTGGCCAATACTTGTAGCAGTGTTGCGCAGGGTAGGGCTTATCAATGGGCCCCACTAGGCCAGAGGTTTTGTAGCAGAGCTGGCATCAGAACCCATAGTGGCTAGTTTATTGCGCACAGTTTCTATGTCAAAATCGTTTAAAGCTCCTGTTACCCCCCGCTGCTCTCGCAATTAATGAATCTAGCTCCCTAGCTATGCGCACTTTGGTGATGGGCCATAGAAATTGACTCCATTTGTAGAAGGTTGGTAGTACTAAGGAAACATTGCCTTGTGATAAATCTATGTCTAAGTGTATCACTGTAATAATAGAGGTGTGCATTACCACCCTACAATTTAAATGTTGCCTTACTACTGGAAAATCTAGCATGTTCAGAGTTTCTACCTTGTGTGACTTGGAGAATACGCTTCTCCAAGTGGGATGCCTACCATATACAATATTAGTTTTAGATACAAACACCATACCACCATCCGGCAGAGGCTGTTTCATCGTACAATTGTATGAAATGCATTTAGTCAAGTTATAGTCCATAAAATCTTGGCAAGAACACTCGCTGCAGTTCTTTGGTCAGAAAAAAACATGAAACATCAAACAAATTGTTGGATCTATTCACTGAAACATTTGGGCCTAGGATTTCATAAGTACCAGTCATATGAGTCAGTGACAAAAGATGCCCGACAATGTGCCAGGCCAGTACGTTAGCAATTCCATGTGGATACTCATTTGTAGCACTTTTCTAATGAATTACTCTAAATGTCTACAATCAAAAGGTGACTCCTTGCATCAGTGTGCTGGAGACAGCTGTCACCACAGAAACATGAAACTGGTTGCTTTAACAAAAACCGTGTCACACACTGTGTCATAAAATCAAGTATGACGTGTCTTGGTTTAATTTACCTGCCTTAAGGCTGGCTGTAAATGTATCCAGTGTTTCAAAGGTTTCCATCTCTAATTAGAGCTCACACTCTTGGCAGCATTACTTCAAATTAAGAACCTTAACCTACGCACAGCTAACTTTGGTGTGCACACTCATTTTATCTCAAAACATTTTACGCTCCTGCTTGTATAACCCTGCTGCCCTAACAATTCATAAATCATTTTCCTGGCTACGTGCAACGTAGTAGTTTTAAAAAAGGCAATGCATTTGAAAACCATTTGTTTTTTTTTCAAGTGCTGTTTCCCACAGCGGTTTGTGGTGCATGATGTCACAGTCCACAACCCATTGTCCACAGTCCTTTAAACAAGAAAGGCAAACATATCAAATGGGTTATTTAAAACCTTCAACTGAGTCATTTGAATGTGCAGCATCAAATGTTTGACAATATGCCAAGCCCGCACCGTGACAGTTCTGGGAAAGTTATTACGTTGTTGGACACTTCTCGCAGGTTGCAGAACAAATGTCCTCATGCGTCACTCACGTTCGCAGCATTGAGTGCGGTGCAGGACAGGTTCAAAGTTCACATATCACCTCGCAGTGACTCGCTTTCTCTGAGAATGAGTCTGCTTGACTGATCAGAATCACCCGCAAATTGCACACGTCTACCCCAATCATGGCACGCAACTGTCTTGGTTTATTTTGCCTAGGAAAAATACAAACAGAAATGTTAGAATTTCACAAAAGTACAATATCATTGTTATCCACGTTAGGATGTCATCAAAACTACAATATCACTGTTATCCACCCCTTCCCTTAACACCACCCCCACCTACAGAAGTCTCATCAGGTAACTACACACTTTATCATTGCTACTGAAATTATTTGTCACCCTTCTGTGTGTTACTGGGGGCTTATTTACACTCAACCATACGGGGTGCAACTGCCTAATCACCAATTCATTTGTGCAATGCGATCATCGTTGGTCAATGGTACTTCAGACTGATCTGTGATTTTACAAAAGCCATATAATAAGTACCCAGATTGCACTTCTCAATGGATCAATGCTTTTGTTCGTCACCAAAACGATCACGAATGCCAGGCGCCAAGCGCCAACTTGCTTCCAGTGTTTCATGATCTTGATTTAGGTTGCCCTGCTGGCATCACTCCATTTTTCAAAGGTAAAGTCTTTTAGTCCAATACCACCTGCAGTTGCACAAGCAGCTTCATTTATTTTTCTCCATACAACCAGTGTCTTTAAAGCCTCTGGTTTTACACTTGTCAGTTTCCCAAAGGGTGTCTGCTGATTTCTTGGGCCACCCCTTTGAGAGTGATAGTCTAAGTCAGTTTCTTTATTTGCTTCAACAAATCATTCATTCTTGCACTAAGTCGTGAGGCTTCTGAATCATGGCTAATGTGCAGTGTTCATGTTATACTCAGTTCTGCATGTTGTTTCTTGCAAAACGGCTACCTTTGTCAGTTTTGCTTCCATCTGGAAGGCCATAATGTCTTTGTCAGTTACTCCAGCCCTGGCAATGTAGCTTGCATTTTGCTGGCTGTGTATTTTCACTTCTTAAAGCGCCTAGAAGTTTCTTCTCCAGTGCAGAGCACTTTACTTCACTTCACATCACATGGGGCACTGGGATGCAGCTTACACAGCAATGTCTCTTGAAATGGGCAGCTGTCTTTTCTTAGCCCATTCTCAGGTGCACAGTTTCCCCAAATGTTCAAATGCGCGATGCGCCCAGTCTGCCATTTGCATGCAGCATTTCTTTTTCTTCCAGTGTTGATACTGGGTGAATTCCTTGCTTCTGATCAGCTCTGTTATTGCATGCCAGTATCAGAAAGCATGCGTAAATCGGCATGTGTAAGGTAGATTGCGCTCTTTTTCATCTCCTCACTCACGGCAATTATTGCCTTCAGTTCAGTTTCAGCATTCTGGCTTTGCAGCCCCACCTCTTTCTTTGCTCACACTGACAGTGTCTCTCATAGGGGCTGGAATGCAGGAATGCCAGCTATTGTTTATCATTCCTGTGCACATGGCAGCGCCATACGCACACAGCAAGCTTGTCTCTTTGCCTATAATTTATAAGCTGGGGCGGCTTCAATGGAAGGCACTCGTTTCAGACAGTTCATCCAGATTAACTGTTTTCTGCACTGCTTCAGCAACTCAGAAACGCTCCCATATCTGCCAGCTTCTGTAAACATCATTTTACTGAACAGGAACGCGGTATTCTGCTTTTTTGCCTTCCTCCCACAGCCATTTCACGCAGCCAGCCCATGACAGGAATTTCTGTGCAAGTTATCTTCAAGCTACAAGCTCTGCACAGCAACATCATTGTAGACAAGAATTTCCAGTTCCAAATGATCAATTTTCGTCATGGGGCCCAGTGTGATGTAATTCTGCAGCGCGTCCTTAGCCTGCTGAAAGACAGACTGTTGCTCTAGGTCCCATGTGAAATCATGTTTCTTTCTGGTGACTTTGTAGTTTGGCTTCACAAACTCACTCCAATGCAATGTGCGATCTTTCAAAAGAGCCCGCAACCCACTGAATCTTTGTGCTGTCTTATCACACACAGATGATTTCATTCTGTTGTACCATTGCCAAACTAAAACCAATTATTTCCTTTACAGCACCAAACCATAGTGCATTTAGTGTCATTTTTAGTGCAGCTCCCTGCACGATTTCTGCATGAATAACCCACAGTCTGTATTGCTTGTGAGCTGTTAATTTGTCAACGACTTTTTTCACCATGTATCACAGTCAACAGGTCACTATAATTTCCAAAACATACATCACTTAATAGCAACAGTACTTTGTCTTTAGCAGCAAATCCATGGCATAGCGTGGGAACAGTCACATACTCTAGGGGCAACTTAGGGGCAATTTAGAAAATATAAATTGTCTTTTCTCCCAAACCATTGCAAACTGATTCTGCAATTCCAAATCAATACACAAAAATTGAAAATCCAAATACCATTCACTCACTTTTTTTTCAAGTGAGTCTCTCACCCATTGCAAGCATGGCGCAGCTAAAATGCAATGCAGCCATTTTAGTGTGTTTCCTTAAACAGAATGCACCACCAGCACATGGAATTTACATTTGCCAAAAAATAAACCCTTTAGGTTTTCAACACAGATGTTACTCTTTCTCCTAAACTCGGCTCATTCCCAAGTTATCTTCAGGAATGTCAACACTTCAAAAAGCATAAATTTAAAAAACGAACCTTCGCCTCCTTACATTACATCCCCCCACTTGCTAGCACACTGGGGCTGGATCTCAATGTTAAGTCACTATTCACAATTTGCATGTCAAATACTTGCAGCTTTTTTTCTTTTCTCTGCCCTCATGCCAAAATAGAGCAAGAACTTTCGTCTCACTTTGTAATCCAAATTACAACTTTGTCAAGGGAAACCACATGAAAAAATTCTTTCCACATTGAACATAAATCTTTTTTCACCATTCATCGGAGCGCTTTGAACATAGCCATTTCCCACTTGTTCATCGCCTTCTGCTCCCTGGCTTCATTCCCAAGCAGTAAGTCAGCCACGACTGATTTACTGAAGGGGAAAGTCTTAACCACACAAGCTATCGGCTGCGGCAGGCCGACACAAAACTGCTGTCTATTGGGTGTCTCAGAGCTGCAGTGAGACGACCAAGGAAATGCGACAGCCTGCTCCTCAATCTGCACTGTGTTCTCTCACACAATTTGTCACTTCACAGCAAGGCACTGCTCTGCACGATCCCACCAAAGCTTGCCACCAAATGTCTTGAAAAGGGGAAAATCTTCCTCGGGACCAGCCCTTATTAGTATAAATTACCCAATTCAGCCCAAAATACAGGTTCTATCATGCTGAGCAGTGAACTCATGTAGTGACAAATGACACCTTCAAAATGTTTACCATTTATTAGACAAAAAAGCATAAACAGTAAAATTTAGCAGCACTTTGGAATTCAAGTTAGAGAAGAATACAAAACATAGAGAAACATAGAACTTAGAGAAACATAGAGAAACACAGTCTTACGCCCCTTCAATCAGCACTGGGAGACCCTGGCCCTCATAAGCTAGCTGTTGCCAGCCCCAGCCCCGTTCAGATGACAGCGCTGCAGAGTGCCGACAGAGCATCAGGTTCCGGACACTCGCTCTTGCTCAAACCAAGTCCACGGATCGATCTCCCACCTGATTCATGTGGGCATGCATTTTTGTAATCTCGTGCTGTCAGTCACCATGACGCACTATCCTCGCACAAGAAATAAGTTTACTTATGGAAAAACCCAGCTCAGTGAATTTCCACTGTGCTCCTTTCTGTGCCCCTCCCTGCTTGGAGCTCATCTGCGAAAGCACAGGAATGTCTTCTTATCAGTGTGAGTGCAAGGCCGTCTCAGGGAAAGAGGATTTGTTTACATAGCCATGCAGAGCTACAGAAAGGCAGAATATTCTAAGGGAAGCCGAGATGAATTAACCCCATGTGAGCAAACTCTAAAAGGCATGCACTCATAGCTTAGTGCCCATAGCGCTTCAAAGATCTAAGCACTATATAGGTGCTATAATGCTCCAAACCCTCCAATAATGTCTCTATTAGCTACAGAACTGGGGCCTTCACCCTGGCTGTCTATCTACATTGCATAATGTGACCTACCACCCCTCCTAGGCCTGCATATTCTTTGTAGCTCACTAATGCTTAATGGAGGCGCTACCACAGATTACTGTCAGCATTACTTTCAGCATTTAGCACATACTTTGGATGAACTATTGGCTTTCTACGGCTAATGCTGTCATCTAAAGCCCTAATTAGCAAATTGGCACTTTGTATATCACGACAGGCTGGGGGTTGCCAGTGGTCACCGATGGTGCTTGCCCTGACATGGCAACCTCCGAGGCAGGTGTGGGTGGGTACCTGGGTCCTGGTGCTGGGCTGTGGAGCGATGGAACCTCAGTCGGGAGTCTTCAGTTCCAGCATGGGTGGTCACAGCAACTGGACCCCTGCAGATGGCTGATGTGCAGGCACCAAATAGCAGGGCACGTGGCCAGCAGGCAGGCAGCAGCAGATGGCTGGTGGGAGTTGGCTCGGGGCTGTGGGGGGCAGTTAAATGGCTTTCTGGGCAGGAGTGTGGTCTTCTGTGTGTTGTCGCGCGACCAGCTTGATACAGAGTGATTTGGCACGTGAAAAAACTGCACGTCAGCATGTAAATCGAGGAAAGGCCCTTAGCGCGTAAGCACGTCTGTGAAGTAATGCGCACAGGCATTTCCCTCCACACGGGTGCATAGTGGTTCCACACGTGCAAAAACTGCACATCCGGGTGAGACTTCGTCTAATTGGAGGACAGGCCCCTAGCGCGTGAGTGCGTAAGTGACGTGGCACATGTGGGCAGGGTTAAAAAGTACACGTAGGACGCCATTTTCTTGTACATGCTTTTTGTGGAGAGCGAGCTGGTGATTCTTGTACTTCTTGTCGGTTCACACGCGATTACTTCACAACGGTTGCAGTTCGTACTCCGTGTTTACTCAGACAGTGTTCAATTATTCTTTTGGCGGGGGTGTTGCCGACACGCCCACGCGTGTCTTTTTCACATTCTTTTTCCAGGCAGACAGTGAGTCGCGCACATATTTTGCAACTGTGGTTGCCCCCGTGTGTCACGTTCCCATTCAGAGGTCATTGTAGCCTGTGTGTACCACGCATACGCTTATTTTTGTGTTTCTGGGTGCCACAGCGTAGTGCAGGTCCTTTATTCCACGCATGTGAGCTACCAGGGGTCGCATGCACATTCAATTTTGTTTTTGGGGTGCCTGAGCATCGTGTGACCCGTCATCTTCCCCCAGGGGTCACAGACAGCCTTGCTAGAGCACAGGGGTACGTATTCTATCTAGTACCCTGCCCCCTTCACCCCAATTGCCCAGGACAATTGTTTACTGCACCTCCCATTCACACATTAACATCAGTGCCATGGTTGGGAGGCGTCCAAGTGGTAAGGGAGGCAAAGGTGGCTGACCTCCAAGAGGTGCCCACGGTAGGGGACGTGGCCAGGATGTGCAGGGTGGCCCAAGAGGCCAGTGTGTGGAGGACCAATCAAGGACACCTATGCCCCCCCCCCAATGGGTGGGGGAGATGCAGCTGACACCATCCCAGATCAGGCCCTGTTAACCCGGCCCATATTGTTCCCCGAACTGGCACGGGATGACTCACAGGCCGACTTCTGTGTCACGAAGTCAAAGCCACATGTGGCGGTGAAAGTTGCTGTCACCAGGCCACGTGGATCTGGGGCAGCAATGTCATCTGCTGCCCCAAGTAGCCAGGTTGAGGAGGCTGCAGGGGCAGCTGCAGCTCAATCCACCCCAGCTCTGTGTCACCCAGCCGGGACAGTGTTGGTCCCAGACCATCACACCAAGGTTGGTCTTGACAACAGCACCCAGCAGCCAATGCCTGCAGTGAGACCTTTGATCATCATGCCTTTGCCTATTTCCAGTGCCCAGTCCACATGTGCTTCATCCCCTACCAACCAGAGCGGCTTAAGCCACTCAGGGTCCGCACCACCTCTCAAGAGGAAGAACCTTGCTCTTACGGAACAGGCTGGTACCCCAAACACGGCTCACCCCTCCGGCACGTCAAGGAAGCAGAGTTTCAATGATGTGGAACTAGACGCACTTGTGGGTTAGGTGTCGGCCCATGGCTGCGAAATGCTGGTGACTGCAGGGTGCAAGACTACGACTGCTCAATGTAGGGCACACTGGCAGTGCATCGCGGACCAGATTAGTTCCCTTGGATTCGTGAGGCTCACAGCTGATGATTGCTCAAAGCGGTGGAATGACCTCAAACACAGAGCGAAAAACAAGCTGGCTTCCAATCATGCCTCTACTCTGGTGACTGGCAGTGGGTCTCCACCAGAGGAGGAAGCACTCACAGAACATGAGTCAATCGCTGGAGGCTTCATTACAGAGGATCAGATTCAACGCGTGGGAGACCTACCAGATCTTGGGGCAATGTCCGGTTATTGGCCATGCATGTGTGTGCAAATCATGTTTATGTTGCTTGGGTGATGTGTTCTGATTGAGTGCCAGGTGAGGCTGTGTAGTCATGACTGCTATAGGTCACCCATGTGCTGCCTCCAAACCATCCCCCGGCCTTGGGTTTGGGTTTCACAGTATACCTTCTGACCGCAGTTAACACGTTGCACCTGATTACTGCACTTTCCCTTCCTCTGGCATCATGCCACAACATTGTTGATACTGTTTTCCTGTTCATTCTGCCTGATTGATGGAATCATTTGCATGATAAACACACATTTGTTTGCCGTTCTGCCCCAAATTCACCATACTTCAGACATAGATTTCACCCCACAATGCCCCACATTTGTTTACTTACTATGGGAATGATGTAATCAAACAGGTTGATTGACTTTTGTGCACCTACACATGCTCTGCACACAATAAATTCGGGGCCAGATCCACCCTACTGATGAGGTCCAACCAGACCGAAACACGTGTCTGGGGTTTCTGTTGGTACTCTTGTTCAGAGGAGAATTGCCTAGCATTTCGGTGCTGGACTGCCCCAGGGCAGGACAAAGACTGATATGTTTGGGATATTTCTTCTCTGTGAAAGATAGTGAGCTAAAGAATCTGGGTAAGTCTCTCGTAACCAGGACTAATGTCTGGCAGAGGGACTCCCAGGACCCCCCTTGTTAATTTGAATGTTTAACATGACAATTGACTTCTGTCATGTCCAAGTAACCAACCATTGATGTATCCATGTGCCTGCCATCACTGTATTAGTAAACACTGCCATTGTTGCAGCGTGTGACACATGCATGTTTTGTCACACTCTTTTGCATGTTCTATTTCTTGATATCCATCTCACATGGATGGGGGACAGTACTGATTTGCTACCATCTTGGTGTCCTTGTCAAATCTGCCATGGCTATGCTACATGCCATCTGTGTGCTGGCATGTGTCACGTATGTGGATTGTCCATTCCACTCACAGGCTACCGTGTGATCGAGGTGCAATGCAGCATGCAGCACATGTGTTGCTTTTCCAACTTGTACTCCTCAGTGTCTGCTTTTAGGCTCCCCTTCCACTTTATTGCCAGTGCATGCATGCCAGAGTTAGTGTCATGTGTGACATGTGTCATTTATGTATTCAATGTGTTGATTGTGATGCCTATGTGTGTCGCCTATGCTGTTGATGCCTGTCTTCATTACTTTTGTTTTATGTTTGTGCAGGTGATGAGGCACTAGATGCTGTTGAGAAGGAGGAGATGGTGCAGATCCAGGAGTACTCACAGCCCCAACCAGGCACCAGTGTAGGACTGGGGTGGTGGTGGGTGAAAATCCATTAGTCCTACAGACCATCCTGTTCATGGGTGTCTCTGGGTACACCTCCGAATACCTCTATGCCCCAGGTGCTGAATCTGACAATGTCCCGTCGTAGCTGAGTGTTTCTGGCAGGGATGCTGTTCCGTCCAACCCACCTGCACAGGGGGTAGACCCCTCTATGGGACATTCAACGTTGGAATGTCCGCCTGCGGTGGTTATGGATGCAGGGTCACACTCCACTATATTTTCTCCTGTTCCGTGGCCAGCAGATCAAAGGAGGAATGCAGTCCTGCAGCCTCAGGCAGTGCCAGCACAGCAAGGTGCACATCACCTTGCCCCAAACGGGTGTGGTGCCCGCCAACGTGGTGGCCATGCACCACCAGGCAATACTGTGTGGGAGAACTCCATATATACTATTGCAGCACAACAGGGGGCATCAAGTGAGAGGATGGCTCAGGCCGTGGATAGGGTGGCCACTTCCATTCTCCCCCCTGAAAGGCAGGTGGAGCTCCAGCAGCAGGCAACAGAGTCCATGTGCCGCACACACAGGGAAGACATGTTGGCATCCAACAGGGACCGACGGACTGGACTGGAGACTATGCACACAGCCATATCTCCAGAGTCACAGGCCCACAAGGATGCCCTGAGGTTACAACACAGGTCCCTCAGAGATACTCTGGGTGCACTTGAGGTGTCCCAGAGTACAAGGTCAGAACAGCAGCTGGAGCAGTTAACACGCACAGTCTCAGCTGAGCTCCAGGCAACCCGTGAGGAGATCCGGGCATCACGCGAGGCCTTGCAGGCAGAAATCCGTGCTACCCGTGAGGTGCTGCATGGGGATCTCCGTACCATCATCCTGCAGAACCAAACCTTTCAGACCCGGATGCTTGCTGCTATGGAGGAGCATGCCAGGGCTTTGTGTGGTCTGCCTCCCATAGCATGCGCACCTTCTAATGTACCACCAGATGGTGATGACAGCGACGGCAGTTCTCCCACTATAGGGTAGCCATGCAGGCCATGAGCCCGTGGAGTTTTTTTTTTTTTCTCAACATCCTCGCATGTGGGTGTTGGGGTGCACCCTGTACCTCCTTCCTCCTGGGTGCCCCCTCCCGGTCGACACATGGCAATTTTTTATTTTTCTTTTTCATTTTTCTTTTTGACAACATTTTTTGTTTTTTATTTTTTTATTTTTATTTTTGGTTTTTCATATTTCATTCCCAATTGAAAATTTAGAATTAGATTTTCATTTTTTTATTTCCTTTTTCTTCTTATTTTTTAAGTTTATTATTTTCATATTAATTTCATGCTTCATTTGAGTTTTTAATTTTCTTTTTATTTTTTATTTTTTATTTTAATCAGGATTTTGATTTGTGATTCTTTATTTCATTTATTTTGTTTACTTCTCATTTTATTTTATTTCTTATTTTTCTTTTCATTTTTTTCATTTGTATTTCCTTTTTTGTTGATAACTATTTTCTTTCAGATTGTAAATTCATGTTACAGTGTGTTGCTGTTACGCTCACCTGGCTCCCACAAAGGCGTTGATCTGAATTGGACAGCTGCGGTCTCCACCAATGTGATGCGTAGGGCCAAGATGACGGACTGGACTAGCCCACCTAGCTTCGTTTGCTCGGCCCGTAGGAATAGTCTTCTGCAAATGGAGAATGGGAATTAACCACCCGTGGAGTTGAGCGTAAATCCCCCCACCCCCGCTGTTCTCCCCACAGATCACCTTTGAAGTCCCCTCTTATAGTCTCACCTGATGTTTTGAAAAGATGAGCTCTCCATCCTGCATTGAGCGCAGGGGCGCGTTGATAACCAGTTGCTTCACTGGCTCGAAGGAATTGGTGAATTACAGAACAATATTGACTCCGAAAAGTATGTAGTTCGTAAGAGTTCATATGTATGACTTTCACTCTTCTCCGATTCCTTGCAGTTTGCAGCTTGACCCCAGCAAAGGGTTCCTCGTGGTAGCTGACGAAGTTCAGGTAAGGATTTGGCTTATCCTACACAGTTCAATAAAATAAGGCCAGAATGTAACCTGTTGCTTGTTCCCTTATTCAGGTGTGGAGATAAAATATGAAGTTCGGGGAATTATGCCTCCGGCGGTAAAATTAGGTAAGTCTATTGCGGTGAGAAGAGTTCCCCTTATTTGTCCCGTTGTCTCACCTTGTTGTCCTTTTGTTCCCCATAGTGGCCGGGGTACAGCTAGGATGCAATGGAGACTGCGCCGACCCGTGAAGAGGAATAGTACCCCCGGCAGTAATCAGGTAAGTCTATTAAGGTAGTTACTATTGCCTCTGTTTATTTCCTTGGCTTACCTTGGCTGTTCTTGTGTCCCCTTAGGTGCCAGAATGCGGCGGGAATGTGCAGAAGGATGCAGTGGATTGTGAGGATGCTGCGAAGGCTGGTGAGTTCAGCGCGGCGCTGCAGCAGGCGAGGCGGCGCACCTAAAATGCTTCTTTCTTCTAGCTCGAAGGCGCAGTGGGTCCAGAATTCAGGTAAGGGTCGAAGGTTTGCTCTTATTCTATTCTTTTCTCCTTCTGTTCCTCCCGTTTTCTAGGAGCTGCAGACTCGAGGCGGGCGTGTCAGAAGACTGGATGCAGGCTTGCAGACACGGTGAGCGTTACGCTGCTGGATGCAGAATAACGCGAAGCGTGTGCTGCTCTTCGGGCGTGGTTTAAATAGCTTTGAAGGTAGTCCCAGGTAAGTATTCCTCCCCAGCCCCACCCGAGTAAAAAATAGTCCCTAAGTAAAATAGTCCCTTCCAAGCCTCATTTGGCTTGGAGCTCTGCAGCATGGTCTGCACCAGGTAAGTTTGCAGCATGGTCTGCATCAGGTAAGTTCTACTCTATGAGCCTGGTGCCTATGGCACCAGGACTGACTCTCCATATGAGCATGGGGCCGTAGGCGCCAGGACCACACCCAAACAGCCCCTAGCAGGGTTTTTTGGGCTTGCTCAAAATAACGTGATGCCTGCTTCCGGGGTTGCTTGACCTGGTCTGGTTCCCTGGGGGTAGGCATAATGACAGCACTCCCCCCCAAGGCCCTTCCTAAAGTCGTTCTTTCCCAGGGTTTTGCTTTGTCTGGGAAATTTCGGTGGAATCTTTTCAGCAATCGAGCTGCATGCACATGGTCACTAGGTTCCCAAGACCTTTCCTGTGGTCCGTAACCTTTCCAGTCGAGTAAATAAAAAAGTTTTGACTTCACCATCTTGGTGTCCAGGATGTTCTTAACTTCAAATTCGGGTTCCCCGTCTATAAGGACGGGGTGTGGTGGCTTGGTTATTCTTGTCCCTGGTTGCATTGGCTTCAAAAGTGACACATGAACGACAGGATGAATTCGCATATTAGCAGGTAAGTCCAACTTGACGGCCACCGGGTTGATAATGGCCTTAATAGAGTAAGGTCCCAAATATTAGGGTTAAAGGTCCGCATTCCCTTGAGAGGTATGTGTTTTGTGGCCAACCATACTTGGTCCCCTATCTGGTTCTGTGGAGTATCACTTCTATGCCGATCCGCATCTTTCTTATATTTCTCCTTCGCCTGTTTCAAAAGTGCAGTTGCCTCCTTAAAGGCTTGTGTAATCGTAGCGTGTACATGGTCTACTGCGGGCATTTCTAAGTGTTGGGGTGAGTCTAGGTCTGAGGTCCGAGGATGGTGCCCATATAGGGTATAAAAGGGACTTTGTCCAGTTCCAGAATGTACTGAATTATTGTATGGATATTCGGCGATCCAAAGGATGTCCTTCCAATTACTCTCAGTTTGATGTAACATGCAACGCAGGTATTGTTCAAGAGTCTGGTTGGTCCTCTCCGTTTGACCACCGGTCTGGGGGTGGTGACTGGTTGATAATCTCACGTCGATTTGCGTCAATTGACAACATTTCTTCCAAAAATGTGAAATGAATTGACTGCCCCGGTCAGAGACCAACATGGACGGAAATCCATGTATGCGAACAATGTTTTCGAGGAATTCTTTGGCCAGGATTAAGGCTGAAGGTAGTCCTTTCAAAGGAATAAAGTGGGCCATCTTGGAAAAAAGATCCACAATAACTAGAATGGTGTTAAACCCATTACAAGGAGGTAGATCAGTAATAAAGTCTAACGATAAGGTGTGCCATGGTGTAGGCGGAATGTCTAAAGGTTGTAGGAGTCCAGCTGTTTTTTTCTTTTGACTTTTGTTTTGGGCGCAAATGCCACAAGACATCACAAATGATTTAATATCCTTTCGCCAGGTGGGCCACCAGAATTGTCTTTTAATTTTAGCTTCAGTTTTTGCAATACCTGGGTGCCCCTCCATTAGGGTATCATGATAACGGGAAATGACTAGCTCCTGTAGTTCCTTGTGTGGCAGAAACAGTCACCCTTGGTAATAAGGCAGATCATTGGTGACAGAGTAGTCCGGGCCATTCTTTACCCAGTCCTGCAGGGCTGAAGGATCAAGGAGTTGCTGGATCTTTACCTGAATACCCTCTAGTGTCTGTAGAGTAGTCATGCCAAGAATCCTTTGTTTGGAAATTATAGGTACTGGTTCTGGTTCACTTCTGCCTCTCCCATCCCTATTCGGGATAAGGCGTCTGCTTTACCATTCGTACAACCTGGTCGATAGGTTATCACGAAATCAAACTCGGCAAAGAACAAAGGCCATCAGAGTTGACGTGACGATTGGGCCTTGGCTGTTTTTAAATACTGTAAGTTCTGGTGATCGGTGATCACAGTAATGGTATGCCTGGCACTGAGAAGATAGTGCCGCCAAGCCTTGAAGGCGGATTTAATGGCTAATAACTCCTTGTCGGTAACCGCATAGTTTAACTCGGGTGCCGAGAACTTTCTGGACCAAAATGCTACTGGGTGAAGCTGGCCAATTTCAGGGTCCTTTTGAGACAGGACGGCTCCCATCGCTAGACTGGATGCATCAGTTTCCACTATGTATGGAAGTTCAGGGCGCAGGTGCTTTAACACAGGTGCAGACGTGAATTTCGCTTTCAGCTCTTGGAAGGCTTTTTCAGCGTCTTCAGTCCATATAAAGCGTTTATTTTTTTGCAAGAGTGCTGTGATGGGATGTACGACATGTGAAAAATCTGGGATGAACCTGCGGTAGAAATTGGCAAAGCCGAGCATGCTTTGTACTCCTTTAACTGAACTTGGCCACTTAAGGATTGCGTCCAGCTTTCGTGAGTCCATTCGGACTCCCTTTGGGGTCAGGATAAACCCAAGGAATTCAACTTCTGTGGCATGAAAAATGCATTTTTCTAGTTTTGCATATAGTTTGTTCTGGCGCAATTTCTCAAGGACTGCTCGGACGTGCTTCACATGGTCAGATTCTGAAGAGGAGTATACTAGAATATCATCGATATACAAAACAACAAAAACATCAATGAGTTTACGAAGGACATCGTTCATGAAGTATTGGAAGGCTGCTGGTGCATTGCACAACCCAAAAGGCATCACCTGGTATTCGAATAACCCATACTTAGTGCGGAAAGCAGTCTTCCATTCGTCGCCCTCTTTTACACGTACCAGATGGTATGCCCCCCGGAGATCTAATTTAGTGTATATACAAGCGTCCTTCACTTGGTCTAGTAGTTCAGGGATCAGAGGCAATGGGTATCGGTTCTTAACAGTTATCTGGTTCAATGCCCGGTAGTCTATGCACGTTCTGAGGTCACCTTCCTTTTTGGGCACGAAGAACAAAGCTGAGGATGCAGGGGACTTGGATGGGCGAATAAAGCCATTGGCAAGGTACTGGTCTAAATATTGTCGTAGGTGAAGGTTCTCAGGTTCCGTAAGGGCATATATCCTGCTACAAGGGGGTTGTGCACCGGGTATGAGATCGATTTGACAATCGTATGATCTGTGAGGAGGTAAGGTGTTTGCCTGTTCCTTTTGGAAGACATCCTGGAATTCTTGGTATTCTGGAGGTAGTTGCATGACTGCTGTGGTTACTGTGGCCAGGTCTGCGTTCTGATTTTTCTTTGGGTAACAGGTTTGTGCACAATCCGGGAAGGGTATTCTCTTCTCTCGCCAATCAATACAAGGATTATGTGTTTCCAATCAAGGTATGCCCAGTATTATTTGGAACTGTGGGGCTTTGATTAGATCAAACACAATAGTCTCTCGATGCCCATTCTGACCCAATAATGCCATCTCTGCGGTGGAATGAGTTACAGGCCCTGAGGCGATTTCAGTTCCATCGACTGTGGTGATGACATCTGAGGTGGTTTTCGGCAGAGAGGTAGATTCATCCTGGAAGCCAATTCATAGTCCACATAGTTTCCTATGGCCCCACTATCAATGTATGCCCTTACTGCGTGCATACGCAATGGCTGCCCTGGATCTACAAGGACCATTGGTATGATGAAATGCGAGGTCTGAGTATCCTTCTTCAAGCTCGGCAAGTGGACCTCTAGACTTGTCAGGCGTGGTTGTTTCCCGAGTCCGGCTCCATATCGCTTTTATCAGCAGCTCCTACCACCTTCTTGGGTGGTTTTACAGGGCAATCCCGTAGAAAATGCCCAGAAGTTCCACAATATAGACACAATTGCATGTGTCATCTCCTTTCTCTTTCCTTTTGGGTTAAGGGTCCTTTAACCCCTCCGATTTGCATGGGTTCTAAAGCATCTGCTCCTTTGGGGTTAGCGTGGGTTTTGACCAACACCCGATTCTCAAACTTGTCTCGATCAGCCTTTCTGTTCTGAAGTCTGTGATCTAACTGGACCACTAAGTCTATATATTCAGCGCAGTCTTGAGGTGGGTTCACGACTTGAGCCAAGACATCCCTGGGTTCTCCTCGAAGCCCTCGATGAAATAACGTGATTTGTTTTACCTCAGGCCATCCAGTTTCCACTATCAACCTATTAAAGGTCGCGATGTAGGATAGAAGGTCCTGGTTACCCTGTCGTAGGGACAAAAGTTCGTTATCCAAGGCCTGTCCTTTGGAGTGCCGGGCAAATAGTCTTTCCATCCTAGTTTGAAAGCCCTGAAAATCCCGAAGAATTGGGTCTTCCTGAGTGACTAGTGGAATTGACCAATCAGCTGCACTGCCGCTGAGATATGACAATACAAAGGCTACCTTGGCTTGATCGTTTGGGAAGGCTCCAGGTCTGCATAAAAAGTGCAGGCGGCATTGGTTCATAAACACGGCGAACCTTTTCGGATCTCCGGCAAAGCGTTCAGGTGGAGCTAATGGAATATTTCCTGGTAGGTTTATTTGCACAGGGTTATTCGATAACACAGGAGCTGGATTTCTCCGGGAACCAGGTAGGGGTGCTTGTCCAGCCTGGCTTTGCAATAGTTGCCTAGCAAAGTCATCAGTTCGCTCCTTTGACAAAATCAGTTCTCTCCTAAGAGCATTGGTTTCTTGACGGGCGGAATGCACTTCAGCCCTCAGTTCCCCTAGTAATTGGGCCAATTGGTCAGTATCTGAGGTATCCATAACGCCCGGGTGGGAATGTGTGGGTAGGCTTCGTGTTCTGTTACGCTCACCTGGCTCCCACAGAGGTGTCGATCTGAACTGGACAGCTGCGGTCTCCACCAATGTGACGCGCAGAGCCGAGATGACGGACTGGACTGGCCCAACTAGCTTCATTTGCTGTGCCCGTAGGAATAGTCTTCTGCAAATGGAGAATGGTAATTAAACACCCATGGAGTTGAGCGTAAATCCCCCCACCCCCGCTGTTCTCCCCACAGATCACCTTTGAAGTCCCCTCTTACAGTCTCATCTGATGTTTTGAAAAGATGAGCTCTCCATCCTGCATTGAGCGCAGGGGCCGTTGATAACCAGTTGCTTCACTGGCTCGAAGGAATTGGTGAGTTCCAGAACAATATTGACTTCCGAAAAGTATATAGTTTGTAAGAGTTCATATGTCTGACTTTCACTCTTGTCCGATTCCTTGCAGTTTGCAGCTTGACCCCAGCGAAGGGTTCCTCATGGTAGCTGACAAAGTTCAGGTAAGGATTTGGCTTATCCTAAACAGTTCAATAAAATAAGGCCAGAATGTAACCTGTTGCTTGTTCCCTTATTCAGGTGTGGAGAGAAAATATGAAGTTTGGGGAATTATGCCTCCGGCAGTAAAATTAGGTAAGTCTATTGGGGTGAGAAGAGTTCCCCTTATTTGTCCCGTTGTCTCACCTTGTTGTCCTTTTGTTCCCCATAGGGGCCGGGGTATGGCTAGGATGCAATGGAGACTGCGCCGACACGTGAAGAGGAATAGTACCCCCGGCGGTAATCAGGTAAGTCTATGGGGGTAGTTACTATTGCCTCTGTTTATTTCCTTGGCTTACCTTGGCTGTTCTTGTGTCCCCTTAGGTGCCAGAATGCGTCGGGAACATGCAGAAGGATGCGGTGGATCGTGAGGATGCTGCGAAGGCCGGTGAGTTCAGCGGAGCGCTGCAGCAGGCGAGACGGCGCCCGTAAAATGCTTCTTTCTTCTAGCTCGAAGGCGCGGTGGATCCGGAATTCAGGTAAGGGTCGAAGGTTTGCTCTTATTCTAATCTTTTCTCCTTCTGTTCCTCTGTTTTTCTAGGAGCTGCAGACTCGAGGCGGGCGTGTCAGAAGACTGGATGCAGGCTTGCAGACACGGTGAGCGTTACACTGCTGGATGCAGAATAATGCGAAGCGTGTGCTGCTCTTTGGGCATGTTTTCAATAGCCTTGAAAGTAGTCCCAGGTAAGTATTCCTCCCCAGCCCCACCCGAGTAAAAAATAGTCCCTATGTAAAATAGTCCGTTCCAATCCTCATTTGGCTTGGTGCTCTGCAGCATGGTCTGCACCAGGTAAGTTTGCAGCATGGTCTGCACCAGGTAAGTTCTACTGTATGAGCCTGGCACCATAGGCGCCATAGGCACCAGGACTGACTCTCCATATGAGCCTGGTGCCATAGGTGCCAGGACCGCACCCAAACAGCTCCTAGCAGGGGTTTTTGGGCTTGCTCAAAATAACGTGATGCCTGCTTCCGGGGTTGCTGGACCTGCTCTGCTTTTCCACTGCTCAGCATGCATCCTAACTGTTTGAACACCACCCCATCCGTGCCCCCTTGTGACTGTCTTTTTTTAATATAATGGTTACCCCGGGGGTAGGCATCATGAGAGCTGCTTTGTGTGTCTCCCGTAGGCATCCACTGTGTGTTCCAGCTGGGCACATACAGGCTTGTCCTGTGTTTGGGTTTGAAACTTGGGTTCCTGACACACATACCACTCCTGCTTCCCCTTTCCATGGGCTTGCAAGGGTGTGACCAAGTGACAGTAACTTACACAGAGGCATTGGTCTCCCATAAGTTGTGTGGGCAGTTTATAGTCCAAACTGTGTATACATCCCTAGTGGGGATTGGTGATGTTTTCTCCACTGCATGGTTGATTTGTATATTGTATTCCATACAGGACATTTTGCATATATGCATGTAGCTTCTTCATCTCTTAATGAGCCGGTCTCCATTGCAGATGCAGTTCACGTTGTATGCGGTACACTGCCACATTTGCCTACCAGCAACACACTGGAGTTGGAAGGGGTCGATGTGCTGCCTTTGTCAGGTTGTGACACTTGCACTACTTTCATTTTTTACTGTCAAACTTTCCCACTGTTGGGTCCTGTAGTAATGTTTTGTCTTGCTGGTAAGTATTTGTTCATGTGTGCTGTTTCTTTTTCATTAGTGAGAGGAAATTGTATCTGGCCTATTTCCATTTGGGACAGTGCACTTTGTGACACTTGTGTCATGTGTTGTGCATTCATTTGTTTGCTTTCACATAGCATGCCATGCCATGGTGTGTTGGGTAGCTGAGATGGGGTTAGGGAGGGGTTGGGTGACATGCCACTATTTGGGTTGACTATTTTGCAAGCAGGTAGTTCTTTATGCTGCATGAATGTGTGCCCTTTACGGACACAGCATTGGGTCTGTTTAAGTATCTAGGGATGCACACAATGTAGCACTTCCAGGAAAACAATCTCAGGGTGGTATGGTGTGACAGTTGACTGTCTCTTTTGTCGTCATCATCATCAATTGTCAGCTGGTATGTGCCAGGCCTGTGTGCTCTCCGCAGGGGTGGGATTTTAGGTGAAGAAATTTGCCACATGCTGGGTACGGGCTAACTCACCACGTGCCCTTTCTCCTCCCATGCGCAGTGGCTGTGCATGTGGTTGGGGATGTGGGGGCACCACCATGTCCACCGGCACGCCCCGCCGGGTTGCAACGTTGTGCAGGACACATTACTGGGGGCGCATATTGCAGCTGGCCACCAGAGCGGTCAAGGGAGCGAAAACATGACTTGAGCACTCCAAATGTGCGCTCCACTATGCCCCGGGTTGCAATATGGGCTGTGTTGTATCTTACCTTGGGTGGTGTGGTGGGGTTCCGTATTGGCGTCATCATGTAGGTGCTCAGAGTGTAGGCACTGTCCCCTGGGGAGGTGATAATGGTTGTCATTAGTTGGGTTTTGCCATTTGTCAGTGTCTGACATGCATGCATGTGCAGAGGCATTTGTTCTCAGCAATGAGCCATGTGTTGCCATGCCTCCCAGCTTCCAGGTCCCGGTTTAGGGGTGACATTCTGAATATAAAACTATCATGGCTGGACCCTGGATAGTTGGCATATACTGGGGTGATGATTCCCTTGGCATCACATACAACCTGCACGTTGATGGAATGCCAGTGCTTGCGGTTACGATAGATGTGCTCAGTGGCCCTGGGAGGGCGTAGAGCATATGGGTGCAATCAATGGCACCTAGCACTTTGGGGAAGTGTGCCACTCAGTAAAAGTCCTGGACCACAGCCTGCCTTTCTGTCGGTGTTCTGGGCATGTATATGTGCCTGCGGACTGAGGGGCATGCAGTCACGATCGCCAACACCTGGTGTAGGCAGCGTGACTGCATGGCCTGTGAGACACCCCCAACTATGGCACTTGTCCGCTGAAATGACCCAGCAGCCAAGAAATGCAGTACATTGAGCACCTTTTCCAAGGGACTCAGTGCTTGGGAGCACAGGGTGGGTGATGTGAGGTCATCTTCCCACTCTGCAACCAGTTCTAAGATTATTTGTGGTGGAAACCTGTACCTCCGATAGACCTGGTCATCAGGCATCCCAAAAAGGCTGGTCCTGGGTAAAAAATGCGGGGCCTGGCTATCCTCCTCCTGCGGTGTCCCACGACCACTGCTGCGAGGAACGGTATATTCATCGTAGCGTATGAGCTTGTTTGTTCTTTGTGTGCACTTTTATGCTGTGCGGGGCCGCTTACGCCTGCTTCCTGCTGGCGTACGTGTTTCCGGATTGGCGCGTCTTTTGTGGCGCGCGGGTTTCCCCTGTTCGATTCCATGAATACGTGTTGTTAGCGCGCGTGTGAGTGTTGCATGGATTTAGCTGCGGTACTTCCCCCGTAACGCCCACATTTTCATGCGCTGTTTCCCCATTCCGCATGTTCCGCCCCCTATTGTTGTGTGCGCTACACGTTGTGCGCTTTCCAAACTCATTCCAAACATGATATATTTTATTTTAGAGTATTTTCTGAGTTGGCATCCCTCCACTGCTTTGAACTGATCGTGATACTCAAACCTATTTTGTGGTTGCTATTGCCTTTTGTGTAGGCATAGGAAAGGATTTTACCAGGCCCTGCCATAGTGGTATTAACTGGCCATCGATGGTAGCAGCTCCTGTGCATATGTAGTAGTACTTGGCAAATGCATAATCCTTTTACATAAGCCAAAACTGTTGGCTTTGTCAATGTCTGTTACTTCTTGCCCCTATTCTCTGAAATGTTCTCCCTCAACAGAATTGATCCTGTTCTACTCTTTTTCACTTTAAAACTTGCCTGAAACGTCTTCTTTTACAGTCTGCCCTTTATAAATTTCTCTATGAAGCATTGTTTCTGTGATTGTTATTTTTGGCTCATGCCTTATCTACATATTTGTTGTACTGTTTCTTATCGTCCAGAACTTTGGATAAAAGAGTTATATAAGCGGGGTAAAATAAATAATTGAATAAATAAATAGTTCCTGTAGTAGGATCTTCATATCTTGCTTTATCACCAATGTTTCCATGGCTTCTGAGGATTGTGCTTCAACGTGGATTTTCGCCACTACTGTAAGCGGATATTTATCAGTGGTTTTCTCCAGGAAGGTAATATCTTGACCTGTGGATGAGGATTTAGACACGACAGGGGATTGACTTGTTGCCCTGGTGCAGTGGAATGTCTGGGCTCAGAACTCAATGGTGCGGGTAAACCCCTCTTTTCCATTCTTTACCCTGTTTTCATGAGCTACAGTTCTTGCAAATGTCCCATGAATTTGAGAGTTAACTTATGTTGAATTTGTTTTCTCTCTGCAACACTGGAGCCATACAGGAGGGAACAGAAGGATCTATTCTTACTATGCGTTCTCATCCTTTAGGAGTGTACATTCCTTGGTGTGGATCAGGCAGTGGATGAGGTACCCAACTTCACTTATTGTGATTACTTCATAGCCCACAATGGTTGTCCTCTCGATGAAAATGGCTGACAGGTCCACTGTTGGCACCCTCTCTATTCAGGCTTCTACAATGGGCAGCATTGGAGAGGCGGCAGTGATCCGTTAGCTGAGTGCCCGGACCCCGCTCCAGCTTCCATAGAGACCATCACCGAGAACTCAGTCTCGCAACTAGTAGTTCTGCTAAGATGTTATCCAGGTGGTGGTACGTCATGCAATCACATCAGTGTTAGGCTGAGGACGCCCCTCAGTTTCTCCCAGCGATGGGATCAAGGGATCATATCAGCAGGTCTAAGGGTGGCAAGGCAAGATCGATGTTGGCATGGGGGTCAGCAGGCAGATCAGGTGGACTGGGTGATCCTGATGGCACAGGGCTCTGGCAGCACCCCTGTTGCCTCCTGTAAATCTTCTTGTTAGACAACTGCACTCCTCACCCAGGAGGATGAGGTTCTGACTGCTCTTGCCAGTATTTTACTTCTAGGACTCCAGTTGAGCTAGTCTCCTGCTGCAGCCTCCAGAGGTCCCTGTGATGTGATCATGCTCGCCCTTGGCACTCCGGGCTGCTTATGGGATTTGAGGAGGCATTTATAATGAAATTGGAGAGGATTGGATGGTGGAACAGGGATTACTCCACTCCTAGCATCAAGGAGCTCACAGGGATCCATCTGCCATATTATCCGACAATGCCACACCCGTACCATTTTATTTTAGGTTATATATAGATGATAAAGAAAAGGAAAGAGGGTGCAGTTTTCAAATTTGGAAAAATGTTTTGTATTTAGTTAAAAAACATTCTGCAAGATATCCGATAGGCAGAGCTGTTCTATGTTTATGGATATTAATCAGTTATAATGATGAAGATATTCAACATCATCAACCATCAAACATTAACATATGTACCCTACCCTGTCAAGAGGGGTTGGCAACCCCTCTCAACCTTGGGTTGGAGGCTTATAAAAGTGGAAGCTAGAACCAGTCCTGTCCGAGAGGTGAATGGTGGCATTTAGGAGAGCCCCAGTTCCTGTCCCCTTTTTAAGTGCTTCTAAGTGTGTCGACAGTACCACTTCTGACAACTCCATCCATGGATCAGATGGCCACAGGACTGGGAGTATGCAATCCCGGCTAATGGACTGTCACAACAGGACATTACACAAAATGGAATTGCTGTTACAGCAGGTCACCATTGCTGATCCGCAGCAGACCCACCTGAGAAAAAGGGGTTGGGTTAGACCTTTTTGTATGAATTACATGTTTGTTACACCTCTCTGACTGGAATGAGCAGGCAAGAGTGGACTGACGAACCAGAAGGGGAGAGCCAATGGGGGCATACGTGGGAGGGTAAAAGGAAGGGCAGCAAACAGGGAAGTGTGCGTTGTCTAGGGAAGGGCTCACTAGGCTGAGGTGGCAGACAAAGACACCAAAACAAGGAAGGATGGTCGGAAGGTGTGGGGAGGCGATCTGCAGAAAAGGTGAGGAATTGGTTGGTGAGAGAAAGTGGTGCTGCATTGTGATTGTGCATGTACGTTATATGTTTAATAGGGTTAGTAGAAGAGTGGGGATTAAGTATAGGGGTGATTGAGGGGTTGAAAAGAGGGTGGCTGTGGAAAGATTAGTAATAGTGGTGGTGAGAGAGCAGAGAATAGGAGTTGTGTGGAAAATAGAGAATAGTAGTAGTAGTTTGGAATGGGGAGAAGAGAAGAGTGAGCAGTATTGTGAGTAGTCAGGAGAGATGTAGTAGGAGGAAGTGGAAGGAGGGAGAGTAGGAAGAAGTAAGATCAGAGGGTGCAGATAGGTGAGTTTGTTTGTTTGTTTGTGTGTTTATTTATTTGTTTGGTAATGTGCGCCAAACCCATTAGGCGCAGTAGAGGTCAAGACAGCTTAAACTTGGTTACAAATGAGTACATAGAAGCATATAATATACAAAAAACTGTTTGAAAATAGGCTGCCAGGGTAGCTACAGTGGCATACAGAAGGAAGCAAGTTAAGAGAACATGCAGCAGAGACAGGAGTGCAAGGTACCGAGAGGGTAAGCTAACAGTCATTCATTTGTAGCCATTTAATTATATTGAGTGTAAATTTAGGATATGGTTGTTCCTTTCTGAGGATGTGCGGTAGTGCATTCAAGGTTTGTGCTGCAATAACTGGGAAGCTAGATCCTCCCGCTGTGACACGTTTGAAGTTAGGCGTTTCCAGGGTATGGGCATTGGCTGTTCTCGTTGGACGTGTGGACGATCTTCTATTTATCTTTTCAGCAAGGTAGGGTGGGGCCAAGTTGTTTAAGCATTTGGAGGTAAGGGGGGCTGTTTTTAGAAGTATCCTGTCAGCTATTTTTAGCCAGTGAGCCTCTCTCCTAACATCAGAGATGTGTTCTCTCATGGGGATATTCAGGGCTGCTCTTAGGGCATTATTTTGCATTCTTTGTATTTTGTCGATGATATTTTTGTTGGCACCTGAGTAGAGAGCCTTACAGTAGTCTAATTTTGACATTACAAGGGCATTGTCGAGGGTGATGCAACTCGAGGTAGAAAGGAATGGTCTGCAAGCTCGGATAAGCTTACAGGTGTAAGCTGTGGAGGATGCGAGTGAGTTGACTTGTTTCTTAAGCGAGAGAGTGGCATCAAGATAGAAGCCTAGTGTTTTGACCACTGGCATCACCTTGATGAGATTGTTGTCAATATTGAAGGCGGTATAGTTAGGGCTAAGTTTTTTTATGTTGGTTTCAGAGCCTAGGATTAGTATCTCAGTTTTATTGTCGTTCAGGCAGAGGCCGTGAGATGCCATCCATGCCTGAATGAGGAGGTATTGTTACGCTCACCTGACTCCCACGGAGGCGCTGGCCTGGTTCGCGCTGCTGACCTCTTCTAAGGTGATGCGCAGGGTTCGGAAGACGGACTGGACCGGGCCCCCAAATCTGGCTTGTCTGGCTCGCAGAAGTATCCTTCTGTAGGTGAAAATAGGGGATTAACTGTCTGCGGGGTAATGCAATCGGCCTCCCACTTTCCCCTCTCACCCTCCTCGAAACCCTTCTGTGATTCCTCGTAGCGTCTCACCTTAGGGTCTGGAAGGACAAGCTCTCCATCCTGCTTCTGATGCAGGGGCGCGTTGGTATCCAGTTACTTCACTGGATTTTCGGATTGGTGAGAACCAAACTTGCTTGGCTTCCAGGTAAGTTTTTTGATAAGAGGTTCCCCTTGTGTCCATGCATTAATGTACTAATGCTAGTGTCTTTTTCCTCATAGGGGCCGGGGTACGGAATGCCGGGGAACAGGCACCAACCCGAGATGAGAGGTGAAATCCTTGTACAAATCAGGTAAGTCTTTAATGAGCGTTTTTTGGTAATGTCTTTTCATTCGCTCATTAACGCTGATGTCTCTTTTTCCCCTTAGCGGTCGGGGTCCGGAAATGCCAGGATGCGGCGCGGACCTGAAATGAAGAGGGAATGAATCAACAGGTAAGTCTTAACATGGAGATTTAGCTTTCCTTATTCCCTTCTCTCTCTCACCTTTTGTTCTGGTCTTTTTCTCCCTAGGCGCTGGGGCGTGACTGCGAATCCGGATGATCGCTGCTGAACATGGAGGCGCCCTGTAAAGGTGAGTGGAATGCGGCGCTGCAGCGATCGACGCAATGAGCTTTTAAATAAAAGTTTTCCTTTTCAGGATTGTCGGCGAGATGTCTCCGGGATGCGGAATTTAGCAGGTAAGGACTTTTCCTTCTTCTGTTCTCTTCTTCTCTTCCTTTGCAGGTGATCCAGGATGCTGGCAGGCGTGGCAGAAGTCAGGATGCAGGAGCAGACACGGTGAGCGTCCAGCTGCTAGGTGCAGAACAACGCGAAGCACGTGTAGCTGTTCGGGTGGGGTTTAAATAGCCTTGGAAGAAGTTCCAGGTATGTATCCTTCCTCCAATCAGGTATGTATCCTTCCCCGACCACGCCCGGATGGTAAATTAGTCCCACAGGTAAAGTAGTTCCTTTCAGGCCTCAAGGAGGCCGGGATCCTGCAGCATGGTCTGCATCAGGTAAGTGCACCCAAGCACTCCCATAATGAGCCTGGCGCCTATGGCGCCAGGACTGATGTCTTTTATGAGCAGGGCACCACAGGCGCCAGGACACTGTCCAAAGGACCCCTATATGGGGTTGCTGGGTCCTTCCTTGGGGACTGGATGTCCGCTTTCGGGGACGCAGGGCTTGAACCGGCTCCCCGGGAGCGGGCATCATGACAGGTATACTCTGTTCACTAAGGCTGTGTCCTCCAAAAGTTGCCCGAAAGGGGAATGAGTATCTGGGTGTCATCTGCATAATTAGTGTAGGTGATAACCAGTCTGTCCAATTTGTCGAACAAAGGCTTAGTGAAGATATTATACATAGTGGGTGAGACACAGGATCCCTGGAGATTGGAGTTGGGTCAGCAACTGTTAGTGGGGAAAAGACTCTCATTGTCCTGTTGGCCAGGAAGGATTGGACCCAGGCTATGGCTTCCCCTGAGAAGTGCGCCGCCGACCTAAGATAGTTACATAAGACTGCATGATCCACTAGGTCGAATGCTGCAGAGAGGTCCATGAGAAGTATCATAGCTGTTTGTCCCTTGTCCTTCAACTCATCAATTTGAGTCTTAAGGTCTAGCAAGGCAGTTTCCGTACCGTGGAGTGGGCGGAAGCCAGACTTTCGTGATCCTAGTAAGTGATTAGCTTCTAGGTATTCCTGAATTTGAATATAGGCTACTCTATCAATGATTTTAAGTAGAAAGGGGACAGTGGTAATTGGCCTATAGTTGGTGGGGATGGTAGGGTCTAGTGCTTGTTTTTTAAGCAGGGGGAGGACCCAGGCTTCTTTGAGGTTATTGGGTACTGTATTAGTTTTGAAGGAAGAGTTTATGAGCTTGGAGATAAATGGGGTAAGGTCTCTAGCCGCATCCTTTATAATTTGTGCCGGGCAACTGTCTCCCTTGCAGTTAGATGGTTTTAGAGAGAGAATGATTTTTTCCGTGTCAAGAATATAGATTTCTTTAAAGGTAAATGGTGTAGTTGTGTTACCACCTGTGTCAGGTGCTGGTTGTTGCTCAGAGGGGGGCAGAGAAGCTTTTTTGATTGCCATTTTCTGTTGGAGGGTGGTGATTTTGTTTAGGAGGGCTTTTTGATTTGCAGTGCACCATGGTTTGTCCTTCGGGACAGTGTCTGCCGGTGGAGTTGGGGCTTCCATTTCGCAGAGGATGGTGAACAGTTCCTTAGTATTGGAGCTGGCTTTTGCAATTCTAAAATTGAATATATATTTTTTTTTGTGTTGGTTATTTCTTTTTTGTAGTATTTGGAGAGTTTTGTTAATTTAGCCTTATTGACAGTGGTCGGGGAGTGGCGCCAGATCGTTTGCAATTTTCTTTCTGTAATCTTAACTCTTTAAGTTGAGGTGTGAACTATGCGTTGAGGTGGGCTTTTTGTCTGGCTTTGCGCATTTCTAGTGGGCCGGTAGAGTCCAAGGCTTGGGACATGGTAGTATTGAAGATGTCCACTAGAGATTTGGGGTCAGCATTATTTTTAGTGTTATTCAGAGAGGGGAGGAGGTGCGGGAGTAGTTTTTCTGCTGTAATGTCCTTTTTGCTTCGTGTGGGCAGTGGGGGTGCCATCTCAATGGTTTTAGGACTAAGGAGGTCGAGTGTGGCTAAGAAGGTAATGAGGTGATGGTCGGACCATAGTTGTGGTATATTATCTGTAATAATAATGTTACAGTTCGAGTTAGCTACTCAATCTAAAGTTCTACCTTTGATGTGGGTGGGGGATAGGACTTTTTGTGAGAGTCCATGATCTTTGAGAAGTGCAGCTATAGCTTGGATGTGTTAGTTTCCAGCCTCATTGAAGTCGAGGTTAAAATCCCCCAGTAGCAAGGATTGTGAGTGGTTTTTAGTGTTGCTAGCTATGATATCTGTAAGGTCCTCCTCAAAGGTTCCTAGTGGGCCAAGAGGTCTGTATATCAGGTGGTGCGTTAAAGTGCGATTGTTAGTGCGAGTGATAGATAACTCAGAGGGACAGTGGAGAAGGTAGCAGAGAAAGAGAATGGGGAAGTTGGGCAGAGTTGGTGGGAGGAGAGAAAGAGGAGAACAATAGAAGGGTAGAAGTATATAGGGAGAGGAACACCAGGGGCAAGACGAATGCAACCATGGGGCTTGAGTGTCTGGAAGGCACTCACACAATCCATAGGATGCGTAATAGACCACACCTAGAAAGTCACTTAGAGAGTTAAGTAGAAATTGCATTTGCCTTTAGGCCATCCCCTTGAGGAAGGCAGAACCTCAAACAGAAGGGGTTACTGGTCATTAGATACTTACCTGGGAAGCAGGTGTGCTGGGTTAGGGAGGGACTTTCCATCTCTATGCGAGAGAGGAAAGGACCTCCCTTAGATCCTGTTATGTCATATTGATAAAAATCCTGAACTGTTTTTGGGGGTTGATGTGTTATTACGACCATCTGTGACATATAGGATCATCAAAACACTCCTTGTGGGAAATGTAAAAACATCCCAGACCATCCCAATAGGAGGTTCGGATTTAATGAACATCATCCATGTGTCATCTTAAGAATCGTCTTGCACAAGTCCTGTGGGGGTTTTAGTACATTCACATACTGTCATGAGCAGGCACTTTTAATATCATCACACACCAATATTTAGGGAATTCAGTTCAACCATAAGCCCCTTTTCAGATAGTTATATAAACTCAAAAGCAATTTGTGTCAACTCCAATATCTTCATACAATATGGATTAGATGTCTGCTATCTCTTTGCGCTCTGTACTTGTGTGGACTACAAAAACATTACACACAATGCCTATGAGGATGCCAAATCATTCATCACAGTTCCTTCATAGACTCTGTTATCATTATGTACCTCCCTGTTGGTGACTTATCATCATCCCACACTACTGCTTTAGAGATTTCAATATTACCTCAATCCCCCATGACAGCTCGGATATCAATGAACGTCAACCTCAGTATCATCCAAAATAAATCCACTCATAGGATGTTAATATATTTAGACATCTCTGTGGCCTTTTTAGACATCTGCACATATTTTATAAGGGAATTCAGTAACATCGTCATATGCCATCACTGCACAGACTTCATGCACCATCATATTTAATTTGTTATGTTATTGTGTAAAGCATGGACCTAGCTTCAGTGCAGTGGAGTGCTGTACAGAATGCGGATAGCCAGTATTTGGCCTAGCATCTTTAGTAGTAGTACAGTACTGTGAGGTGAGGTCTGAATATTGGTGTGTGCATCCATTGTGATTAGTCCTAGGTCAGGTGTTGTTCAAAAAGGTATGTTTAGAGAGATTTGAAAAATTGGAGAATTGTGGAGGCATTCCCGGCCAATACCAGGATCAAGTTCCAGAGGGTTATTGTTATTGTCGGTGTGGTGCTCTGACCTGTAGGTATCTAAGTGCTCTACCGGTACCCAATGAATCACATGTTATCCTAAGCATGCATAACCCAAAGACATACTTAAAAGTAGAGAGTCTTGGTTTTGTTATGAAAGGTCGATAAATCAGGGATGCAATGGACTTCTAGGGACAGTAGATTCCAATGTTTAATTGCATTTATGGTGCAAACCCTCACAATGACATGGGCTTGTTTAAAATGTGGCATGTGGAAAAGAAGAGAAGCACTGGATCCTAAATGAAGAGAGGGGTTATTACTTTGACATTCCGGTCCTGATTTAACATGGACATCTAGCATAAAAAGCTCTATGGGTCAATTTTAGTAGTTTGAAGTCAATCCTGGCTTCAAATGACAGACGGTAAAGCCTTCTGTGAATTTGAGAGATGTTATGGTATGTTATATGGCATTTGTATAGCGCCTAACACCATTGGTGTGGCCTCAAAGTGCTGTGGGGCGAACGTCCTTGGAGGACCAAAGTCTGAGGTATGAGAATTGAATGGAGGATTTTTAGAATGCATGTGTAAATTTTAGCCAGCACAAAGGTAGGGAGGGCTGCTAGCGACCCATGGTGATCTGGTTAGTGGATGGGTGCTGTGTAAAACTGTCAGAAGGGTAGGCGTGTAAAGGAGACTGATTAGGTGCCCAGCTGGACCGAATTTAATTGTTTGCGGGACTCAGCTCCATTCTGATGGCAGAGGTGATGTGCTTTATGAAGTTGAGTAGTGAATTGTTTCAGATGTATGGGGGTGGGTGGCTGTGCCCCCGGAAGGATAAGGCTATGTTCCATTGTGATGGAGTGCTATGCCTACCAGAGTCAGGCTTATATCTAGGTGTGATGAGGGTAGGCAGATCGTACCATACAGATTGACTGGAATCCTTTCTGTGCTGCTTTGGTACTGTCTTGTTGTCTCCTCAAGTGAACCATCAGTGACCCCACATCCCTTTCTAAGGGTGATAGTTCACCCAGGTGGTGGACTAGGTCAGTCAAGATGCAACAGGTAAGAGCCAGGTCTTCAGTGCCTTCCGGAAAGCGAGGTGATCATCTATGCTACGGATGCTGAAGTAAATTGAGTACCAGAGGATGGGAGCTTGGACAGAGAAAGAGGATCCCCCTATTCAGGTCAATTTAGCGATTAGGTTGACGAGAAGGAAAGCTGTTCCACATCTCAGGTTTCTGATGGGTCTGTGGGGTGTGAGCTTGTGTTGTATATATTCTGAACCTGTGCTGTGCAGACCAGGCAAGGTGATGCACATTGCCCCGTAGGTGACTCATCATCCAATTGGCAGCCAGAGAGGGATGTGGAGGGCAGGGGCCTAAGTCATGAAGGAGTCTAGCTGCAGTGATTTGAACCTGTTGGAGTTTTCTAAGTTGTGATGCAGCAGGCCCCAAGTAAAGGGAGTTAGCATAGTCTAGGCATGAGAGTTGGATAGTCGTGATCACAGCCACTCTGTGCGGGAAGATATGATGGCACAAAATACCAGCAAGATTCACAAAACAAGCCTGCAACACTATCCCTGTGGAAAAAGATTCAGAATATTTGCACAACACAACAGCAGGATTCAAAATGCAGGCCTATAACACTATCCCTGTGGCAAGAAATGCAGAGTAGTGGAACAAAACGGCAAGGTTCAAAATGCAGCAGACTGGGTTTGTGGCTTGACACGGGCAGGGTAGTCCAGGGAGAACAGGGAAACAGGTATGAGAGGTGCCCAAGGAAGGTGCCCTTTGCCTGAGCTCTTAGCCGGTGGCCTGGGCAGGCTGCCCTGGAGGATTCACTTGAGAGGTTGTGAAGCTGGTACAGCTCACCAGCAAGCCCAACCAATCTTGAGGCAGGTGACTGGTGAGGCCCAATGGAAGAGGAGTCATGCTCGACAGGCAATGCGGAAGGCTTGGTAAGCCCAGCGTAGGAGGTGGAGGAAGCATTGCTGGGACTCACAGCAAAATGATGCCTGAAGATGGCTTCCATGCTGTGGGGCTGCAGCGAGGAGGGCCAGGAAATGCTTTCTAGCTGTGCAAGCTGTGGCAGAGAAAAGGAGGGATTCCCTCTGTGGGAACCAAGCGATTGTCGAGCTGGGTTAGCTGATCCACTCAACCAACCACTCATGAGGCAGGCGGGGCAGGCAGAGCGAGCGAGCAGGCAGACCCAAAGGGAGGCACGTCAGGGCTCGGCAGGCAATGCGAAAGCATTGGTAAGCCCATGGTGAGAGGCAGGAAAAAGCATCCCTGGACTCACCGTAAGATGAGGCCTGAAGAAGGCTTCCTTGCTGTGAGGCTGCAGGCAGGAGGGCCAGGATATGCTTCCTAGACGTGGAAGCTGCAGAGGAAAAAAGGAGGGATTCCCTCAGATGACCCGCTAGACCAACCAATCAAGAGGGAGTGGGGAGGACCAAGGGGAGGCAAGGCACGGCTGGGCAGGCAATGTGGAAGCGTGATGTGGAAGATGTTATGATGTCGGGGGTGGGGGTTGGTAACAATACGTGCATCCAAAGTTTACAAAACCTGTTATTTATGGAATATTTGGGGCTTCCAGCATACAGCGCATTAAAATAGTCCAACTCTAACCCAACAATCGCACTCACAATGATGGCATAATGAGTCTCTTTAAGCAGTGGTCTCTGGTGGGTGCAGCACCATCAGCTTATAATGGGAGGAACTAATTACTGAATTGATCTGAGGTATCAGGGTGAGATTGAAATGAAAGAGAATGCCTAAGGTTTTGGCTTTTTATGGCAGAGGCAATAATATCTCAGAGAGCCAGAGATGGTCACTTCATGAAGAATTTGAAGCATTCTGTTTGCTGGATTATACAAATAGGAGCTCTGTTTTTTTCCGTCGTTGATCAGCAATGAATTTTCAGACATCCACCATTCAGCTTTATTAAAACAGGTTTGAGTTTTAATCATATTAGCCTGTGGGTCTTTGCCAATCCTATCATCTGCAAAGCATGGGATGTGATGTCAAAATCATCCAGGATGTCATGAAGAGGTTTTACCATTTCATCCTGAGACTTAAAATGGTTGATTTAGACCCAACAGTATATAGCAGTAGTGGAGGAGGATAACCATTTGGTTGCTTGTTCAGAGATGTGTACAGTTTCTTTAATGTGATTCATTAAGGTGTAATGATCCAAGGTATCAAAGGCGGATGAAAGATCCAAATGCAACAGTAGCTGCTTGTCAACATCATCAATAATATTGAATAGTGAGTCTTTAAGAATCTATAAGCACCACCTCAGTACTTCTGGCTGTCTTAAACCCAGAATATTGATCCCCCGGGAGTGTGTTTTGTTGAGTGTAAGAGCTCAACTCTATTGTGGCTGCTTTGTCCAATAACTTTAACTAAAAAGGCACATTGGTTATTGAGCGGTAGCTTGAGCAGTCAGAAGGAGCAAAATCACACTTCTTTAAATGTGGGATAACCCAGGCATGTTTCAGTATATTAGGAACAACAGCATTTTCAAAATAAGAGTCAATTACTGTAGTGAAGGCCGGGCTCCAAATATCTGCACTATCCTTAATAATTATTGAGAAACATGGGTCGCCTGACACGAAAACGAATACAACAAAAGCCATTATCTGCTGGGCAAGGCTGGTCAGAATAGACAGTGATAACTGGTGATATGTTGCTAACATCCTTCACATGAGACAGGGAGCCCTTTTGCAGGTTGAAACAAATCCCTGGAATTGTATCTCAGAAATACTCTTGAATACATGTCCACCATTGCTCAGTGGGTTCCAAGGGTACTGT
The DNA here is from genome assembly GCF_040938575.1 of Ambystoma mexicanum. Lineage (NCBI taxonomy): Eukaryota > Metazoa > Chordata > Amphibia > Caudata > Ambystomatidae > Ambystoma > Ambystoma mexicanum. The sequence continues at coordinate 432,671,194 of NC_090927.1, read as the reverse complement.
GTTATTGGTTGACTTGGATAAAGAATTTTAGATGTCAAGCAATTTTCAGGTAGAATTAGTGGTTAGGTTGATTTAAGATGTGTAATACTTTTGCCTACTTTCTAAAATAGCCTTGTTGTAGTTGGAGCAGTATAAGGTATCATTCTGGGTGTTCTCTTTATTAGGATATTTTCTCAAAATTCTCTGTGATTTCCGAAGTGATGATTTGAGAAGAACAAGACTGGGGGTATACCATTTCTCTTTAAATCTCCTCAGTGTTACAAGTTTAAAGTGAGCTGGGCCAATACTTTCAACTAGATCAGTGATAGTCTGGTTATATTGACTGACCATAAGGTCAGGATCTGTCATATTGTTAAATGATTCAGACAGCTTACCCAAACCTGGAGATAGCAATTGGGCTGTAATGGCATGTTTGCTTCTCTAAGTAATCTGAATGTTGTCTTTATTAGTGTTGTTCATAGTACTGAGTCTGGGTACATTGAAAATAATAGCTAGGTGATCAGACTATAATAGTTTGAGAAGTGTTGGATCCTAAAGAGAGATGTTCATTGAGAAAATTCAGTCAATGCTTCTGCCCTTATTGTGGGTAGAGACAGTGGGATCTGAAGTGTGTGTGTTACATGTATATTTATTATGATTATTCTATAAGTTAAGGAGCTCTATTGCTCCACCTGTCCACCTGCTTCGTCCTCCCTTTGCAACCTTCTATGAACATTGTTCTCTCCCCACATTTGATCCCCAGTCTCCACGTTCTGCCAGCACCATGGATACCACAGTCGTCTCACTGCACATAGTCCCATAGATACTCTGACGTCCTCCTACATCTTCCGATCTAGTCGGCTCCAGGCTGCACACCATCTCCTATCTTTGCCCTTTTAAGTCTTGGGATCTGCTCCTTCCCAAGTTAAAGTTTTCATTAAGGAGTTTGGATTCTATTAATCCCCATATCCACCTGCATCCTTGCACATTCTCTGGCACCGCATATCCATGTTCCACACTCTCCTATCAGCTGCCTCTGCTGCATTTAACCACCGTCTCATAACTGATATTGGCTGTGACCATCTCAACATGCTCTTTCCTATGCCACTGGGCAGTAGTATCCGCACCAAGTCCCCAGTCTTGGGATGTATTGCCTCTCGCAGGCCCAGTCTGTCATGTTCTCTTTTGCTTCTTAGTTGGATTTCTCTTGTTATTCTTCACACTCTCTGTTTGTCCACAGCCACAAGTTTCGCTTTGCACAACCACAGGGTTGTTAATTTGGTATTTAGACTCCTTCCTCTACTAAATTCAAATGAAGATACCCCCATTTCTAAATATGGTGAAAACCTATGTACTACCACAGCATCTTCTATTGACAATGTATAATCCTTACCATTGGCTACTGCCCACCTTATGGTCTGTGGAATTTTATCACACTTGTGCGATGTTCTATGGCATAATGCTTTAAGTATTCCTCCATTTCCTTTTACTTAAATTGTACCCCATTGTCTGACAAAAGCACACTGTGATTACCTTCAGAATGCCTCATCTAGGAATCATATGACACTTCCCATGTTAATATCTGTTGTCAACTGTACCTCTACCCACCAGGTGAACAAGTTAATTACCACCACACAATACATGGGGCAACACTCAGAACTCATTGGACATAAAATATCTGAGTCGACCTTCTCCCATGGCATGTTAGGAATCTCAGTCAATGTAATGGGGCATTTATGACTCACACATCACTTCTCTCCTACGTCACAAAGGATACACTCCATGACATGTTGCTCCACCTATGTGTCACATCCTGGCTACCAGAAGTCACATCTCAGCCAGTGCTTGGTCTTTGTGATACCCTAATGTCCTTCATAGGCAAAGCTTATTATCCTCTCTCTTAAAACCTCAGGTGATATCACTCTCTTCTCCCTTTTAAGTAGAGATACCTTGATGTGCCATTCTTCGTTTAACTTGCCATAGACCTTCTTGATTGTTCTTTTTACACATCTTATCATGATATTGTTCGTGGATACCGTCGATTACTTTAATGATCTGTACATCGTTCTCCATTGCTTCCTTCCATTCTTCCTCTGGGATGGACTGACTCAATACATTACTGACATGATGTACTCCGTGGTTTCCTCAATAACTTGCTCTTCCTTACTTGCCAACCCTGAAAGACAACCTGCAGTGTGATTGTTGATTTGTGATACTGTAAGAGTGCAGAAGGAGGAAACTGACACACAGGTGGCATAGTGATTGCTATAGACTTGTATTCAATATAAAAGTAAAGAGGAAACCCATCTTTCCCTATATCTATGAGGGGCTTCTAAAGTGCTAATGGGTCTGTCAGGATGTCTTTGTAACTTAAAGTGTCCACTGTCCTGTGTCAAAACGTCCCTATCTCTGTCCCTTACACTTATAACAGAACTTAAGGTTGCGTCAACGTTCTTGGTCAAGGACAATGACTCCATTCTCAAGAACTGGATAGTGCAGTACTGGTTGCAAGTTCTTCACCAGGGGGATAACTCCCTTCCCATGATTTTAATACTTCCCAAACAAAGGATTGCTGATCATTTTAAACTGTGCATCAAAATGTTCACTATTTCTTTACTCCAGAGGGAATGACTTGGTTTGATCAATGCAAGCACAACTATCAGGAGAATGGCTCCCTTCTCCCAGCCTTCCTTGTTTTTGTTCTCACAGGTCACAACACCAGGAGAATGACTCCCTTCACCTGGCCCTTCTTGGCTTTATTATCACATTTCACAACAGCAGGGGAATGCCTCCCTTCCCCATGCCTTTCTCTCACTTGGTGTCACAGTTCAACAACACCAGGGGGCTTCACCTGGTCTTTCTTTCTTTCTTTCCCTTGATTTCATAGTTCAACGACACCAGGGAGAATGATTCTCTTCAAAAAAGATCCATTTGTGGTGAGGGTCCCAGACCTTGGCTTCTTTTCTTTCACAAGGAGTACTTGGTGCACTCTCCTGCCAATTACTGGCACAAGTACGATGACTCATAATCTTCTTTTCTTCTGGGTGCGGGCCCCAGATCCATATCTCTACTACTTTAATTTGGCAGACTTGGTTTACTTTCCTGCCAGGTACTGCCACGAAGAAGATGACTTGCGTTACATTTCTGTTCTTGGGTTCTCGTCCCTTCCCTGCTGGTCAGTGGCTTTACTTGACCCCGAGCATGAGGGAGACTTCCTCCGATTATCTCTGGGTTTATGTTCAGGCCCCAGACCCTTCAATGGTGCTCAGAAGAATCCATGTTCCCACTGAGACAAGTCTTGCCCTCTTGCTCTCTTCTTGGTATAAGCACATGATCCTCTCGCCATCACCCTATTCGAATCTCCCAAATAGCGGTCGCAGACTCCTGACTTCTGTGGTAGAAGACTCTAAGTACATCTTCATTTCTCTTATTATAGGGCTTGTGCCATCCTTGTGTAACGTCAGTCCTTGTTGTTAATTGCACTGTGGTATTCTTCATGCTTCTTGTGAGCCACCTCATCTCAGTACTTTTAGTTTTGTCACTCTTCCATGTACCACAGTAATACATGGCTCTATTTTCAGTAGTGGTTACATCTTCAGGTTTGTAGAGATACATGGAAGTGTTGGGTAAGGTATTGAGGTCTACAGAGTAGGGAGGTGTGCAGGGTATCGGGTGATGGGTGTTGTACTGCATTCGCCCTAGATGGTCATCCTTGTCCCTTGAGGAGGCATCTCTTCCCATGAGATACTCCCAAGGTGCACCATTGACAGGAGAACTATCAGGTAGTGGTCTCACGTCCCTGGCCTCATGGGAAGGGGCTCCCCCTCAGGGAGAAGTGACAACATCTAGGGATTTGTCACAGTACATATATCCCCTCTTTTGATGCTTTTGAAGTTCCCACTTCCTTATTCAGTGGGACACTTTGTTCGATCCTGTATGCATATGTGGTTTACCTCAACAGTTTATGTTTGGTTGAATCTCAAATGGAAAACCCCATGCGACAGACCAGAACGTAGTCACAGCCCATTTTATGGCCAGCATCTCCTTCTGGATTGTCGTATTATCCTTTTGGCACCTTTCAACAACCCTGATGCAAATGCAATTATGTATTCTTTATACTGGTCTGTCTGTATAAGGGCCACACCCAGACCTACATTGCTTGAATCTATCACAATTATGGTTCTCCTGCCCTGCTTGCAGTTTCTTAATATGGCAGTCTTTCTCAAGGCAATTTTAATTCTAGCAATTCCGTGTTGCAGTCACTCGAACATTTGTATCTTACACCTTTTTGCACTAACTCCCTCAGGGTTACATTCCTGTCTGCAAACTTCGGCACAAATTTGGCATAGTCCGACACCATTCCAAGAAGCTAATGAATTCTTCCTTGCTTTTGGTGGGGGTATTCGATCAATGGTATCAACCAAGTCTTCCTTAGGCCCCTTACACTTTTCAGAAATAATATGCCCCAGATGGTCAATGTGTCGCTTCTTTTGTTTGCATAATGACAAGCCTGCGCTCTTCAGATTCTCTAATGCACATTTTAGTCAATAAATGTGTTGTAATTTGTTGTCTCAATATGCTAGAATAAATTTATCATTGCATACAGACACGTCACTCCAAGTCAGATTGTCCCTGGATGGAACGTTGTCTGCCTCAATTCCAACTTATCGAGGACTTAAACAGGGGTGTATCCTGGCCTCAACAATATTCAATCTGTTCCTACTTGATTTGGGTTCCAACTTTGCAGATATCATCTCTGATGCACCTAACCTGTGTACACAGAAAATCATCTGGCTCGTGTATGCAGATGATCTTGTTCTATTGTCATGCTCTCCTGGTGGGTTACAAAATTTGTTGGACAAACTTTGAATCTATGTGAGTGAAAATCATCTTACTATTAATCTTGCTAAGATTCAGGTGGTAACGTGTGTCCCCAATGTCAAAAAGAAGTTGTTTAGTTATAAATGGACATTACAAGATGAGGAGGTAGTCAAAGTCACTCAATATAAATATCTGGGTCTTCCATTTACCAGTTGGCAAAATGAACAAATCTATTTGGCACTCTTAGTTGTGAAAGTCCGCTCTTTAACATCTCAAGCAAACATACTACTGTATAGATATGGGAAATTCACGTTAAACCATGTTTTAAGGTTTTACCAACAAAAAACAATCCCCATTATAAGTTATCAAGCCGAAACAAGAACCCCCAAGGAGAGAGCGTTCTGGGATCATCATGAATCCAATTTTCGGAAGGCTGTTTTAAAGCTCCCCAAATGTACTCCTTTACCAATGATTAGGTATCAATTGGGTACTGTGTTAAAGTTGGTGAATGTTCATTGTAACGTGAATAACCTTTGTGAATAATTTTGTAAGGTTGATTATTCAGCTGACCAAAATAAAAAAAAATAAAAAAAAATATGCTCGAATATTATCTTGGAAGAATAATAAACCTTCCCCTCCATTGAAGATCCTATATGTGATGTTCTGCAATATGGGTGAGGCCGACACCAGACCAAAAGGCATTTTCACATATTGATACAAGCGTTCTGGCATGATAAATGTTTTTGAATTGCTTGGATGTTTCGTGCATACTTGGTGGTATGCAGCAGTGAGATCCGGGGTAGAGAATACTCCTGCCATCCCAATAGTTGCCAATAATTAATGAATATTTGGTGGGGGTTTCTGGTCTGGTATTAGACACTTGTTTAGAGCTCTTAGATCCACCCATATTCTTAGCTACCATGATAGCTTTCGCACAACTACCAAGGGAGATACCCATTCTGATGCATGGATCCTTTTTATTATTCCTTGCCTTTCCAGTTCCAGTTTCTCCAATTCTTGCTTGACTTCATTTCTCATTGTGATGGGTACGTTTTTCAGCTTTTGCATGACATGTCTTGACTCCAGTATCATCCATATCTGGTACACGCACCCCTTCAGACACCACAATCGGTCTGATTTCCTTATTATGGGTTCATCTGCACACATGGGTACTGCGTCTTCGCAGTTGGGATCCAGTTTCACATTCAGCCTTTTTTGGTGTGGCCAATTTAGCAATGGCTTTTCGCCCTTCTATGTCAGGTACACTTTTCCTTGTGCAACTCAGTTCTTGAATTGGAGATTTGCCTGGAACCACGCAGGCAGATACATTTTCAATCCCCCATGCTCTGCCGGCCTAATGATGATTTTATGCACTACTCGTGTGTTAAATACTTCATTTAATTTCATCTTTGGCAATAGGGAATACTTTTCTCCCAATTCCACCATCATGATTATGGGCCTTCCATCTACATCCATCTACATGTACTATGGCTGTGTGGCTATCCAGGTTTTCGTACTCATTGGTTATCACTTATGTGCTTTCCTCTATTTCCTGGCTATATTTTTCTTCCATGCAGTGGACATATTCCGTAGACTTACAGCACCTTGCATCATGGTCCCTCCGATTGCACTTCCTGCATATTATTTGCCGTGCAGGGCAATTTGGGCTGCTTGCCCAGTGCATATCACTGTCACATCTGAAGCTCTGTTGTTTCTTACCGAGGTTGGAATGCAATATGTTGCTTCTTCCTCTGTTCGTACCTCTTCTGTGATAACCACACCCATGATATGGTTTACAATTTGATTTAATGGCTGGTGTATGACTTTCTCGACCTTGGTGTGGATTGCACAGCTGTTACCTACCTCATTTGCAGTACTAATGGGTGTTTCAACTACATGTGTCTTTATACTCCTCTCATCTACTGCTTTCACACATGCCTCCATGTGATCAACCTCCTTTGCCATGCAAAGAACCTCATTCAGTGTCAGATCACTTTTCGACCACAGTTTCTGCCTCGCTTGTTATTCCTACCTTGTAACAGGAACTGGTCTCTCGGCATCTCTTCCATCTGCTGTCCAAAACCGCACGTTCTTGCCAAACCTTGCATGGCTGTTATATATTGTTGTACAGACTCTCCTCCTTCTTACACCCTTTTTCCAAAATGGTTTCTCTCCAGGATTATGCTGATTTTCTTCATGTGGTGTTTATCAATCTTCTTCATGCATTTCCCATACGCATTCAAATCCCCTTCCTCCTCATTGGGCAGATCTGGAAGGTTTTCATATTGCTCTTGCCTGGCTGCCGCAGGCAGTGCATCAGTAGGGATTTCTTCCTTTCCATCACACATTTTGTGGTAAATACCATGGTAGAATAGTGCTCAAATGATTTCTTCCAGTGTTCCCAAGGTATAGGTGGCATGCACAACCTTACACTCTTATACTCTACCAGGAACATCATGGGCTGGTTTATATATGGAAATGTGATTTGTAGCCTTTTGCTTACTTGCAATGTAATTGTCCGTCAGAGATTTGGTCAGTAGGTGTTGGCAATTGTGTTTATGTGCTTTCTTGTGTTCAACATTACACTCTGATACTCAGTCAGTTCATGTTGGCAATTGTGCTTATTGGTGTTTTCCTGTGTTTGTCCTTTTACTCTATGTTTCTCCTGCACAGCGTCTTTATCTCCCTTTTCTTTTGTGACTGCAGTGCTTTGTAATCCTTTGCCTTTGTCTGGTCCAGTGCCATCTTGTCCTCCCTGTCCCTCACAGTTTTTCCTTTTAGGCCTTGTTATCTTAATCTTTTGTTTATTGGATACAATTCTATGTAATATGAAGCTTTTTATTTTTACTTTATTGGTTTATCACCGCTTGCTTGCACTGGAGCAATGCAGTTCATTGGACTAGGTTGACCAGCAACCAGTCCACATGCTTGTGATCCATCCACGTCTCCTCCCTGCACTAGTCCACGCTCTAATCGATCCCTGATTGACCCCACCTTGGCCGGCGTACGATGGGCCTACTTGACTTCATCTTCCAGTTCATCACCGCAGAGCGTCACAAAGGACCTCCTTCTAGGCAGAATGGTGCAGCAATGGGTACTTACCACTCCCACTTGCTGCCATTTGAATTATGCTGTGCACACACTGGAATGGTAAATTATACATATATTTATTATGATTATTCTATATGTTAAGGAGCTCCCCCGGTTCACCTGACTTGCCCTCTCTTCACAACTTTCCACGGCCATTGGTCTCTCCCCACCTTCCATCCCCAGCCTCCACATTCTGCCAGCTGGCACCATGGACAACACAGAGATGTTCCTAGAGAAAACCCAATTAATGGTCCTGCCCTTATTGTGGGTAGGGCCTGTGGGCAAGTTGCAAAAACCTAAGGTGGAAAACAGTTATTTTATATGATATGCTTGACATCTTAGTTATCATTAAAGTCAAGGTTTTAGTTGCCCTGTATAATAATTCGACTTTTAGGTTTTATGAGGGACAAAATCATTTCTGATAAGTGGTATAAAAAGTCAATATTACATTCAGGTGGACGATAGATGACTAGTATTAAAATAATAATTGACTGGTCCAGTGTATGTGTAACCACTAAAATGTCATATTGTGGAATGTCCATTACTTGAATTGGGTGAATGTTCTTCTGTACGCCCCTGATTGCCAGTGCTACCCCACCACCTTTACCATAGTTCCTACTAGTTTTGTGCAGATTATTACCAACTGGCATAGCAGCTGCAATTGTAGGGCTTGACTAATCATTTAATCATGTTTCAGTAATGGCCATGATATCTAAATCATGGTCAATGATGAAGACTCTGACATCGATGGCATGACAAGGAAGGGAGTGAACATTCAGTAAGGCCCATTTCAATGAGGTCCAAACAGTGCTGGTATATCACAGCTGAGGGAAGAAATTAAAACAACTGAGTGCTGAGCTATTGATTGGTAGGTCAGTGTTATCATCCAATTGATAAAGGTTCTGTGTACCAAAAGGTTCCGGTAAAATGGCGCAAAGGCGTAGTTATACCAATGTGGATGTGGGCTGCAGTTTAGTAGTAGGCAAATGGTCATACCTAGTGGTAGGCCTGGCTCTACTAAAGTTATTAGATCTCGGTTGTTCTGATGATGGTGGTTTCAGAATAGTGGGACCAGTTTGCCACAGAGTAGTAATAGCATGACAGGGAGCTTGTTGAGCGGTATCTGGTCATTGCATCTAATGCCATTCCATCATATTTTTCCATCTAAAAAATGTCAACCTAATGCATGTTTTGGGGGTAAAGGGTTAATTTTTGTTCAGGTGAATTTTAAAGGGTAAAGAACAGAGGTTTGGGGAGGAACACCCCCTCCCCTAAAAAAGGAAAAAAATTAAATCTTTCGATGGAAACATTTTGATGGAATGGCATTAGATGCAATGGCATTAGATGAAATGACCATAAACCCTTGTGAGCTGGTTAGCAGATCAACTTGATATAGTTCAAGATATTTCTTAAGCATAGCATTATGCAGTTGGCTATAATCTCCCTCTATCTGACATGAAAGCATGTTTGCAGCAAGAGTAATGGATTACCCTGCTAGTTATCTATGGTCTGCAGATCTGTTAGAACAGGTTTCTGTTATACCTGACAGGCACACAGAGAGCATGCAATCAGGGACAGAGGCTGCTGAGAAATTGACTCCCCAAGCCTATTGAATGTCTTGTGTTTTGTGGTGTGGTGAGCAGTTGGCCTATGGTCCAAAGGGTCCATACTACATACACAGCGAAGAACAGGTAAACAAGGGTAGTTGCATGACAAGGGAAGGATTGTTTGCAGATGCTCGCTTTGCAGACAAGCTGTGATTCAAACCAGTTGGTCGATTTGCTCCACGATGAGCATATGCAACCAGATATGTGGAGCTTAGTCCCCAAGTACACTAGTTGCTCATTACTACCTTGTAGATGATACATGCAGTCTTGAACAGTATCCTGGCCTGGAGAGGTGTAGTTCTTAAAGGATGGGGCTGATTTGGTCAAATTTCTGTGGACCCGTAGTAAGACGTACTGCAGCATGGTGGACTGCTTTTACGGGGAACCAAGTGATGAGCTCAGAGCACCATCAGGAGGGCATTTCTCTAATCAATGTTTGAGACCACAAAGGTCAGACATTCACCAGCGGGATGAAGGGTTTGATTTTGGGGGTGGATATTTGGCACCAGGCCATTTGGGCCTTCTTGGCTATGTGTTTCAGGCAGGACATGTCAATGATGAAGTCTAAGGATGTTGCTGAATCTGAGAGATGTGGATCAAATCCATCTGGCGCACTGCATTGAGCCATTGTTGGACATGTTGTTGTTTAGCTGGGAGGTCGATGAGGATGATGGATTAAGTTTGAGGTAGGCATTCAACATCCATGACTGGATGATAGCTAGGTAATCAAGGAGATGACTGATGTCCTGTGGACTTTTTATTTCATGTACAACTGAATATTGTCTGCGTATTGGTGGATGCCTATATTGGGATCTTTGAAAAGATGGGGCCTTGAGGGACTCTGCAGGAGACTAGGAGTCAGTTAGAATGCAATAACTTCATATGGACGCCCTGGTGTCTGCCTGAGAGGTAGGGTGTAAACCAATTCAGAGCAGTACCACGGAACCCCAACTTGTAAATGAGAAGGGAGAGGAGGATACAGTGGTTGTCGGTTTTGAATGTAGCCGAGAGGTCAAGAGGCATGAGTCACACTTATCCATGATTTAGAGGGTATCAATCACCAGCTGGAAGGTTGCTGTCTCAAAACTGCACTTGGGCAGAATTATGACTATTAGTGATTTTGGAAGTGATGTTTTTCAATTCTGGTGAGGTAGCAACTCCATTTTCCAAAATGTTGCCAATAAACGTGAGGTTCTCAATGGGCCAGTAGTAGGCCAGGCAGCCTTGTTCTAGGGTTGTTTTTTTTCCCAAAAGAGGCTGTTTGAGACCAGTTTTGTGGGTGTCCGGGAATGACACTTCTGTGAGTGGGGCACTATATCATGACTATATCATGACTCACCAACCAATGCAGGGACTTCATTAGGATTACATATCATCTGGTGGTTACTTTCAATACTTTAAAAGAAGTGGGGTCTTCTATCTCATTCTGGTCCCCTTTGTGTGTACCTTTGTGCAATAGCAAACTTTTTGGAGTTACAGTGGGTCTCCTACAAATGAAAGAGACGTATGATTCAAAAGCAGGATGCACTTTGCTATATGAGGCAAAGTCACATATCCCCATACCTTGTATTTGTTTGGCAGCACATTGGAGGTGTGTGTGAAATTAATATAAGGGTACATTTGATTCTTCTGTGTATTTTATTTGAAGCTGGGACTGCTGGCCGGTTGTATTTTCATTCATCATACAGGACTAGAAGTGCTTTGTTTTTTAACTTTCCCCATCACAGGCCATTTAACCTTCATCACAGTAAAATGCACAACTAGCCCCCATATTGATGCTTATATATTGTTACGTTATTAGTTTTAGGCTCGTGCACACCAAAATGAATGCATTTAAGGGGTATTCTAGAGCATAATTTGTAACAGTGCACTGTTTATAAGAAATGTACAGTTCAAAGGTGTCCACAAGTACTACTTCTTATGAGATGTTCTGTGATGCATTATTCTTTCTTAATCTGACCAGTGTTCTACATTGTATGATAGATTGCAAAGAAACTGATTACTAGTGCCAACATTCACAATCATATTACTAAATGTAAAAGCTGGAAGCTAAACAAATTGCTACGAAGTCCTACGAAGTATGTCATCTGTTTACTGGAGTACTGTTTCTGAAGCCAAACAAACTGCATTCTTGATGTTTTCTGTGCACTAAAATAATGAATTATGAATCTAATTGTTTATGGGTATGTTCTTAAACAGCTAACATGTTTGGGACAATATGTAAAGCAATGTCATCATTTGATTTATGCAAAATTTAAATTAAAAAAGTCAAAAATGTACATTGAAAAGACATTTGCATTTGTGTAAAAGTGAGTGCTGATTGCCATGATACTTTTACCTCGACAAATACTCTCCTGAAAGAGGCTATTTTTGGTATCAGATTGCTGAAGTGCGTTCAAATTCCTGTGTGTTGATGACTGCAGTACCACCTCCGGACTATGGGGGCAGAGCTGAGGAAAAAAGTAAACACATTTAAACACAACGTGAACTTTTTAAAAGTTGTAAACATTGGCACAGGTGGTTTCTGAGTCATTTAACATCTTTTGAAAGCCATTAATGTCAGGGGACTTTGGTTCATGGCCTCCAAAATTTGCTATTTACTGTCCAACCCACCGAAATATGGCATAAAAAACATTACGTTTTACATACTAATGGTGGTACATTATTCTTGCATATGCAAGTGTGATGGTGTATTTACAGCAGCTTGTATTGCCAATAGCTGGTAATATGGTGTATGCATGAAGACATTCATTATATAGATAGTCAGTAAGGATTGAAAAATATAATTTTGTCATGATGTTACTGGCATTGATATGCTTTCATCCTGTTACAAAGGCGGATTTTAGGCATTTTCTAAAAGGAGAGAAACTAAGCTAAAATATTACTTTTTAAACACTAAATTAATGCAACATATGTCCTACCTCTAATGGCTGTCTGCCTCGCTGAGCCGCAATTGCTTGAGTTGCTCAAAGTTGAAACACGTAGAAAGCACAGGTCACAGACATAGCACAGACATATTGCATGGAGGAACATACAACAGAAATAGTTTACTAAGTGTATTATTTTCTGTGTTTTATTATCACAACCAACAACCATATCATCATAATCTGATCAACAGCTAAACATACTTCACATATCTCACTGTTCTGTCAAATAGATCACTGCAACCTTAAACAAAACCCTAACATGTAAGGGTATTGAAACAATTAAATAATTCAATTAAGGTACAACCCTCAAAATAACTGCAAATAGCTTGTAACAGAACAACATTCACCTGTCATGAAAGTTTGTACACAAATTGTACATGTCTATTTTTCAGAGAGGCACATCTATCAATAGTCTGTGTGTTGAAGTCAGGGATCTCTTGAATTCGTTATTTTAACATGGACAGCATTGCCAAAGCAATCAGACGATCCTCAGTCATTGTGTTTCTCAGGAATGTTTTAACCCGCTTCAGTGTGGAGAAACAGCACTCAGAATCAGCTGTTGTCATGGGTGCAGTAATCAGAATTTTTAATAACTGCATTGTCTCACAAAATGCATCATCGAGATTTTCGATGAACAGTTTTAATAAAGAAATTGCAACACTTGCACTTCAGAATTCCAGTTTCTCATAAAGAATTGAAAGCTTAGTGTGCTGTCTTTCCTTGTTTAACATGGGTACGCTTGGACGGTTGCAGTTAGTGCATCATTGGGAAAAGACTGTCCATGTGTTTGAAATAGGTCATTATGCAACAATTTGGCCCCCTCTAAGTGTTTAGTAAATGCAAAGCGTTCTTGGGCTTGGGCAACTATGATATAACATACTTCATTTGCCAAATGATTTAAAGTGGTCATATTTATATTGCGAATAGCAAAGTTGCCTCTGGTGGAAGTTTAGCTTCCAAATTGTCAGTGCTTTCACTTACTCTGCCAATGCACTTGATAAACGCTGCAGTAGCTTTCTGCACATACACAGAATCAGTATCTCGCTTCTGATGCTGATTATATAGAATATCAACATGAGACATTATGTGATTGAACCAAAAAAGGAAGAACAGAAACTCCCTCTCTTTCAGAGTTCTAATGAATCCCTGGGCCTCATGGAGAGTAACTCCCTCAAAATAATCCTGTTTTTCAATGATCTCAAAGCATCTACAGAGTGCATTCATATTCTGATATATGGCTTCTACTATACGAATATGGTAGCTCCAGCGAGTGCGAGATGGTCTTGGAAGTCTTTTATCTAATACCTCATCTAGAACTTCAGCTCGTTTTGGAACACAAACATATTTACAGAAATATCAGTAAAAGAAAATTGAGCTTCTGATATTTTGGAAACAGCTTGTTCCATGATGAGGTTAAGCTGGTGTGCAAAGCAATTTACATAATGGGCATTTGGATACACTTCAGCTACTTTTTTTGGACTCAAACCTCATTACACCCACACCATTATATGCGTGCGCAGTTACTTTTTTTGTGGCATTCTTCAGGGAATACTTTGTCCAATTTTTCCATTATGGCAGTAGCAATGGTCTTCACACGAAAGTCTTTCAGATGAGTTTATCCATAAAAGCTTTTAACAATTCTGTATCATTCATTAATGTAGCAATAGATTAGCACATACTTAGTCTTAGTGGAAACATTGGTTGTATCATCTGCCTGAATAGCCACATAATCTGTGCATTGTAACTGCTCTAAAATGATCTCTATAGTAACTGTGAGCATGCAGTCCAGCAACTCATTCTGAATTGTTTTTGAAGTGCCTTTAAATACTGTTGCATTATTTAAATGCAGTTCCATTGCACTGTCTATGGTGGATACAAAATCCACCAGGCCTCTAAATACACCGGTATTCAAAGAATCTTCAGCTTCGTGATGGCCACGTAAGGCCAATTCAAATGCACCACAAAATGCACACAGTCGATTAACTTTGACAAGATGCATCTGTTTTTATCCACATCCTCATTATGCTTCATCACACTCCAGCGATAGGCATTGTCCAACTTTGTTGCAATGTTTACACTTCCCAACATGCTCAGCTGTAATATATTCTCGATATGAGATTTGCATGATTCATGTCGCTTGCTGTTTTCTGACAAATGTTTTAAGTCAGTGACTCCTGTTTTTGTCCATGCAGTTTCACCTCCAAACAGCATGTAGGGGAAGCAGAACAAGGACCGTTTAGCAACACAACTAGTGAGCCATATCTTCTTTTCATACTAAACCATGGAAAATGCATGTGTGTAGGCCTTTCCCCCATCTTTAGCGGAATGTTCAATTTTTAAATCTGGCCGATCAGGCCCTAGTCCAGAAAATGATTTGTGAGCAATTGATCCACCAAATTCATTAACACCTGTTAATAAGCAAAATATGATGTACATATTTATATGGGATCATGTAGTAATTGTTCAAAGTTATGCTCTTTTATTACACAGAAGTATATTTGTCGATGCTAGGCATAGATGACATCTGCAAATAATACCAAACTCAGCTGTGCTTATCATTGACCAGTACAGATGAGATGGGTCTAATTGCAGATGTTATCTGCATGAGTTAACATACATGCTCATTAGCAACTGTGACACCAGCCAGTATTGGAGCTTGTTTGGCACATGTGTGCTTATGGAAGAAATGAGGCAAGTTTGTTCTGTTAATACTGTTCTAAAAAATCCTTGTGGGAAGGAATGCACTTTGATGTTTCTGACTGCATCACCCTACCCCTCCCAAGCACTGGGATTAATGGGAAAGAAATAAGGCATTCTGAGGTTTCAAAGGTCGTGGGATTTCTCAGCTGTAAAATAATACTGAAATTACTGCATACCTTTTAACTGGAAGATACCAGGACATCATCAGGTACTTGGCAACAGACACCCCAATCCTATCCTTGCAAAATCAGTTTCCAAATGTACAATACGTTTGCTTCTGTTTGACCCAAATGCGGTTTGTTTTAATTATATGTCTTATGATTTTCCATATTTGCATGCCACCCTCTCAGCTAGCCATAGATACCATTCTTTAAGCCATACTGTTTATCTGATTTTCCACACGACTTAGAAACATTGGCTGCTTTTCTAATGTTTTGTAAAGCTGAGCACCCAACCCCACATAAGACTCGTTGTAGCTCACTTGGCTTGCCGTTCTGGAGAATGGTCACTGCAATTAACTATCCGGAAGGTGTATTATGCAGGTTTAAGTCTGATGTTTTTGGTTCCGCAATTAATCTGGACTGGTTGAATGTGTTCATGAAAGGTGTTTTGGATGATCTGTAAAGAGAAATCGGGAGACTGGTCTGAGAAAGGGCAACACAGGCTGAGAGCAGTAGGAAAATGGTTTCAGATGTGTAGGAGAGAGTTAACTGCTTAGATACCCCCACACACATAAGTTGGCTCTTCCCCCAAATTCTCTGAAGTAACCTCTCCCTGCACAGCTAGGGAAAAATGGCATATGAGCAGAGATAGACAGCTTGTAGATGTTGCTTGGTTATTTACCCTCCCACTGACTGCCCATAGTTTCTTTTTTATAGTGTTACAAATCTACATGTGATACGCTTGTTGTTTAAATTCCAAAATCTGCTGCTTTTGCCTAAGTGTACACAGCTTACCAGTGGTGCGGATGAAGTTAAATTCTTTGCCTGGCTCGCTGGGTAATCCATAATAAGGAACCAGTATATTTACACAAATATCACCCATGTACAACTCTCTGATGTACAGTTCTGGAGAATTCATGGCTGCTCAGCGGTGGCATTGCTCGCTAGGAAAAACATTAATGCAGTCTGGGAGCAGAAGTCCTCATCAACCTCAAAAGAATAAATTGTACGTAGGACTGCTTAAGTAATGACACTAATTATATGGAGTATTATTCAACCATCTTTATTAAGTCCTAGACTCAGAGCACATGAAGTCACAGCAAGGCAATGCCAATCCCTTTTATTTATGGGGTGCACCTGACTACCTGGGCTATACAGGAAGTGATGCCAGAAAACTTGAATTCACCACCAAGAAATGCCAATCCCTATTAGTTAACAGGGATTTACCTGGCTCCGTGGCATATACAGGAAGGGATGGCAGAAGACATGAAGTCACAGCAAGGCAATGCCAATCCCTTTTTTTTAACGACGGTGTACCTGGCTTCCTGGTATATGTTTTCTTGATGGGTTATGCAGCGTGTTTTCTCTTGCACTGCACTGTAGTAACCAGCATGGATGGCAACTGCCGAAGAAGGACACACTGAAGCACAACACACCTAACAAAGCTGATGAATTACTGCCCACTTTTCACACCTAACGTTAACCGTAATCATTTACACCTACTTAATAAAGAATTGGCAAAGTCAATAGTTTTGACTTTTGTATACACATTGAAAAGAATGTATGCATGGAAACACATGACCGCGTGTCAGTTGTACTTAGGGCATATTTACTGCAGGGATCAGTGTGTCATCTGCGTGTTATTAGCACCATTGACCATACCATACATTTGGGGCTCCTGCTCCATCTGTAGGTATGTCGGTGTACCCTGTGAATTCAGTAGTGGGTTGAAGTGCCAGCTACACAGAGATCTTAGTTCAATGCTCGTCATACCTTGATGTTGTGCTGAACCTAAATAAAGAAGACATGTCTTGCCCCTGGGAAAACCCCTTGTTCAATGTATGTAACCATGGACTCCAGAGGAGGACCAGGCCAGCTATACCTATCTATAACATGTACTGATTACACTTCTGATTCCCTTTCCGTGTGTATACATTTGTTTCCATCTTAACTCTGATTAATTCCTATTTTCAAACTTAAATTGACTTTTGTACATATCATGTAATGCATTTCACAACAAGGTCGGCCCGGGGCATACAATTGTCTTGGGCCCCAATGGAAACGTGGACCACAGTTGCAAATGGCATGTCTTGCCCCCGGGAAAAAACACTTTTTAATGTCTGTGACCTTGGACTCCAGAGGACGACCAGGCCAACCAAGCCCAGACTCCTTGGCTGGTCTGGTCTAGTCCTTCTCTGGAGTCCAGGGTCACTCAGAGAGACAGAGAGTGGTCCTGGGCTGCTGTACACAGTGCTCCATGCTCCGTGCTCCCCTACTGCTCCAAAACCATCAAGGACCACATTGACCGTCTCGCTCCAGCCTTGGTCAATTTCTGAAATCACTCTTTTGCCGCTGGAACGTTTTTCTCCCCTTAAAGTACTCCCTTTTGAAACCTTTCCTGAAAAAGCCAGCAAACTACCATGCACTCTGTATCACTGCTTTCCTTGGCAAACTCTTGAAAAATCTGGTCATCTCCCAGCTTACTCTACACACTGAATCTGTTGGTTGTCTCCATGTCCATCACGCTGGCTTCAGAGCAGCCAGAGGCACGGAAACTGCTCTCCTGAACACCTGTGAAGATCTGCTCACTAATTTCGACTCTAGCCTTCCTTCTGTCCTCATCCTCCTTGATCTTTCCTCTGATTCTGATACAGTCAATCATGTCATGCTGATCAATCGTCTCCATGAGAACCTGGGCATCACGGATCAGGTTCTGGCTTGGTTGACCTCCTTCACCCTGGACTGACCCTCCCAGGTCCAACTTGGGTCCTTTCTCTCCACCACCTCACTCTCCACATGTGCTCTTCCACAGGGCTCTAACCCCTCACCCTGGCATTTCAACATCTACTTGGCCCATCTGGCCCACCTCATCTGTACCTTCTCGTCTAACTTTCAGTTTTATGCAGATTACACTCAGCTCTCCTTCAGGCTCCTGTAAGGAAGGCATGGTATCAAACAGTAAGCCAGACACAAGTGATCGCCGTTCAAGGGTGTTTATAGAACTTCAATTGGATTTGAAAACCTAAATCTAAAGATGACAGCAAGCTACGACCGTCAAATAATAATAACCCAGTCCTAGTGATGTTTTGTCATGTTTTGTCAAATAAAAGGGCCTATAGTAATATACCTATTGCCAATCCTTACTTCTAATTACAAATAATGTGGGAAACAATGTTATGCAAAGGAAAAGTGTGATATTCAAGCCTTTGGGTTCCCTTCCCCATGTTTTCACAATGGGACACGGTGGCACCTTCGAGCTTAGCACAATCTCTGGTTTCTCTAGCATGAGGATGCAGTTCAAAACATGAACATCATGGCCTTCTGTGCAAAAGTCTGTTTGCCATTCAAAGACTCTTTTCCAGAGAGCCTGATGCAATCCAACAAACAACCAAGTTCTTTTCTTCTTAGGATTTCATGTATACAACTTCTCGGGTGATTTTCTGTATACCTCGAATACCCCACTGTCGGGCTCAGACCCACTTCAACACAAAAACTTCTTGGGTGATTTTCGCTTCATCCCGGATCCCCATCTGTCAGGCTCAGACACACTTTATCAACGTTACAACAAATTTTCTTTACTGTATCAACTTCAAAGACTTCTGATTGTGCGCAGGGTTTGGTTGGCCCGTCACAGGACCACTTCGTTTCACAATTCTCTACTTTCACTTTCCAGCTGGATACCTTACAGAGGCCTTTGATTGAGCACCCACATGGTTCCGGAGCACTCTGTCAAAGGTATCATATCTTTGTTTCAAAGTTCAACCTCTCATCAGCAGTTCAACTTTACTTCTGTCTTTTTATCACACGTATTTCAAACAATGTTCGTTCCAGCGCTCGCCATACAATATTGCCACTTGCAACCTTGATTTCACACATAATGGTCTTGTATCAGTCTCCACTACTCACCGGCTGTGTTGATTTCACTGACACTGCTTTGTTCTTGGAGCCAAGGACAGTACCATGGTGGATCATTCTCCCCGCCTTGATTCTTCTTGGGAGAAGGCCCTGGTATCTCCAGCACACAATGCAGGATTCTTCAGCCTGTTTTCCTGGGCTTACGTTTTCCAATCATGAGGGCTCTTGAAAGCAACAGTGTTTTGTTGAAAAGGTCAAGGCAAGCAACTTCCCTCCTTGGAATCCCCTTCCATTTCGCCGTCTTTCTCCTCTATGTTAAACTGACTTCTTGAAACTGCTATTTCCTTGTGTGCTTTGTCTGACTCAGAGTGTGCTCTCATGCTCCGCCTTATGTCTGGGTGGGGATGTTAAATGGAAGTCAGGTGTGTGTGATGGTCAGCAAATGCCTGATTATTGTATTGGGACACGTCAGGTATATAGCTCAGGTGTTAGTCTGTTGTCTCTCATAGCAAGCTGTCCGTGAGAAAGTGTTCATGTTGTAAAGGGTGGGTAGGTTGGAGTTCCTAAATATCCTATATGGTAGGATGGGGAAAAGGTAAAGAAGGGGATACTCTGTCTCACCATCCAGTGTCCCACTCCCACCCCTGAAGACCCCTCACCAAGGTGATCCTCCTGCATGTGTTCAACCCCAGGAACTGGATCCGAAAGCAATGTCCGTGTCCTGGTCATTTGGATGACAGATCCCCGGGGGCTAGTAGGTTAGACACCTCCTGGTTTCTCACACTCCCCTCAGCCCTCTCTCCTCTGTCACTCATTCCTGACTGTCTGTCTGAGATTCAGAAGTGGTGCGCCTCCAACATATATCTGCCTTAATGCCAGTAAGACTGAGATCCTTCTCATTGGAACCCCTGCTCCTGCTTTCCCTCTTTCACTTTGGGCGCACTACTTGGGCCCTCTGCCTGCCCTTTCCTGTGAGCCAAAAAACCTTATGTCATCTTTGACTCCACTCTCTCATTCTCTCCTCACATCACTGATCTCGCAAAGAAGGCCCACTACCAGCTGCACCTCCTCAGTGGTATTCTTCCTATTCTCACTTTTCCCTAGAAGCTCACTGTCTCCAGGCCCTAGTTCTTCTAGGCTGGACTACTGTAACAGCCTCTTTCTCAATCTGCCTTCCTCTGCCTTCCTCTCCACCCTCTGCAACTCATTCAGAATAGGACTGCAAGACTTGTCCTTGGCCTACAGCCTTGTGATCATATCTCTCCAGCCCTAACATGTCTTCACTGGATCCTGGTGGCTACAAGGATAAAGTTCAAGACCCTCTCCATCATCCACAAGGCTTTCTGGGTTCAGGCCCGCACTACATCTAACAATCTCTTCCTAAACGCCTTCCTTCTCAAGACATTCGCTCAGCCACCTCCAACTCTCTGAGGGTCAGGCGCTTCTCCAGGCAGAGAGTGGGTGGTAGATCTCTCTCCTCTGCAGGTGTCTCCCTCTGGAATAGACTCTCTATCCCTCTCAAACTCGAGCCGGACCACCTGATGTTCAAAAAGCAGCTCAAGACCTTCCTTTTTGCTTCTGCTTTTTCTCTCTCTCTCTCTCTCTCTCTCCCTCTCCACTGCTGACCTACTTGTCTTCTGCACTGACTGGTTGCCTCAGAATCTTTATGGGCACCAGGCTCCTCTACGAACAGTAGCCCCTGCACAGCCTCTGGGCCTACGACGCACTAAGGGGCTGTATCTGTAACCCTATAGCCCCCTGTCTCTTTGCACTTACCCAGAGCCGTGCTGCCCTGGTTGCACTTACTTAGAGCTAATCTGCCCTGATTGCACTTACCCCTTTCCTCCCCCTGGCACTTCTGCTCTCCCCCCTGCACTTGCACGATCTGAATGACACAAGGTCTAGTAAGATCATTTGTTTTGTCCTCCCTCTGTCTTCCCTACCTTGTCTTGTCGCACCTAGAAACACTTGTTTACAGGTGTGTTATAAATGACTCATATTAAATCATATCATACATGTAAATCCACCTCTGCCCAGCACATGCTCACAATTCTTCCTATATTGATATGGATTTCTAGCTAGAGCTAGGTGTTGGGGGAGAGGAGCCTGGTTGGGAGGGGGCAGTGCACTGCCCTAAGGGAATTGGCAGGACTTATGAGTGATTGGCCATAGCAGCTGCAAGAGTGCAATATCCCTGTTGCCCTCTGCCGGCAGCCGTTTCCCATCCCCTCTTACCCCCGCTCAAAAGACTATGGGCCTCATTACGAGTATGGCTCAGAATAGGTGGTAATTCTACTTCTACAGAATTACCTTTACCAACATGGTTTGATCGTAATTTACAACACGTCACAACATGGAGGTTGCGTGCACACACCATTGGTGGCACCGGTAATTCCGTCCAGCGGAATTACTGCAGAAAACCATGCAAGCATCAGTAATTTCACCAATTACTGTTATTGCCATATAAATCAGCAGAATTTCTGTTGGTGGACATTCCATTGGCGGAAATTCTGCTGGTGGAAATTTTTCATCGATGAACAGGAAGCCTTGCGGAGGGTATTTTGAAAAATGCAATCTGTCAAAAATCAGGCTGTTGGAATGTCATCCAGTCATGGAGACAAATAGATTCATGTCATCAGGGAAGGGCAAGCCCAGGGTTCCAGATATGCAAATGCGCAAACCAAAATGTAGTGAGCAGGAGCTCACCGTACTGGCGGAGAAGGTGGTGGTGCACTCCGAAAAACACAAAAATATCAGCCAACAGTGGACAAATGCCATCTGGGCCAAAATCCGGGACAAGGCGGTGGCCGTAGGATACGTCCAACATGATGCTGAGGACATGAAAAAAGGTTGGAATTACCTCAAGTCCAGAGGCCGCAGCCTGATTGTGAACCACCACAAGGAGACGGCTGCCACTGGCGGAAGAAGCATTGACCCACTACAGCTGACACCATGGGATGCGATGGTCAGAAGCATCCTCCACATTGTTGGCATAGAGGGTGTGGGCTAGACGGAGATCAGAGCCAGCAGGGAGGGGGAATACCTGAGTGAATGATGGTCCCATTGCAGAACAACCATAATGGCATGTACACAGACACTTACTGCCATGCATCCATGCAATGTCAACCCCGACAATGCATGACCGATTCACGTAACACTGTTGGCCATAAAAACATGAGTCAATGAAGCCATGATACCCCTTACATGACAACCAAGCAGGATGACGAGGGCATGATGTAGTTAAGTACCACCATTGCACTGCAAGTAACAAGGACTAATGCACACCTGCAGTGCACATCACAAACAACCGTGGCCCGCACACTGGTCAACCATGCACAGTCAACATAGCAAGCATGGTACCAAACATGTAACGCATGTCTAGCAAAGAACATCACTGGACGTGCGTGTCAGACTAACAACCACAGCAAATGAAAAGTAGCACAAAGGCCCACATGGATACAATGATGTCCAACATCATGTCAGCATGACTCTACCACAACTAGCAGGTCACCCCATCAAAAGACAGCAGTACAGGATAACCATGCAACAACCGTCCTGGCCTACATATGCACACGTGATCCTGTAGGACATTTCTGCACAGGACTGGACGCCCCAAGCAAGGCAGGTCCCCCACACGGACCAAATGCTTGTCCACAATCAATGCAGAAGACTGTCATACTGCCAGTCACATGAGACATGTCCCCCTGGAGGCCTAACACCCTGTGACCCCATAGTACAAGTGACAGTACATGTAGACTCACCAGGCACATTATCATCAATGTTTGACGCACATTCTCATGTCTCCAAACTTGCACACAAGACACCCAGGAACCATCAGAAGGGGCCAGCACCTCCACAAAACCAGCACCAACATGCACCACATAGTCCACAGGCTATGACAGGCCAGGAGTGAGAGCATACCCCTCAAGAATAGGCCTCAGGCATCAGTGCCGTCCACCACCATGGCCACTGGTGAGAAGGACAGAACTGCAAGGCCTACTCAGACCAATAGTGATCCAGCAGCTCCACCTGCAGCAGGGGCACCCGCCACAATTGCTGGGGACAGTCATGAAACACGCACTAGCCCAAATAGGGATGACAGCCTTACATATGAGCAGCCCACTGCACCTGCTCCACTGCAGATGTGCAGTCACAGTCATCCTCACCCACCTCCAGTAAACCACATTCACCTGTGAGAAATATTTTGCCAGAATACTCCCCCACAAAGCCTCTCTCCCATGCATTCCTCCCCCTCACCCTTGTCATACTGCTGTGCACTACAATTCCAGGACGACTCCTCCATTGATAGGCTGTAACAGCCTCATCAGCCAGAGGGTGAGGGAGCTGGTGGAACAGATTTTGGCCTCAAATGAGAACATGGCCAGGGGTATTAATCTGACAATGGAACACCTCTGTGGCAGCGCAAGGCAGTGTCCCCTGCCACTACTGAGGGGTCATTGGCCAGCATGCAGCCCAGGCGATCATAGCGTTGTACACCCGATGCTCCACTGCCTGCAGACAAAGGGGACAACAGGAAGCACAAGTCTTTTGGTCATGGGACAGTGTGATGGTGTGGGATGGGTGATGATGTTGGTGGTCAGGGTGTAGGGTGGGAAATTGTGTTGGTGGTCAGGCTTTGAGTGGGTGATTGTGTTAGGGTCAGGGTGTGTGGTGGGTGATTTTGTTAGGGGTCAGGCTTAATTTATTGGCAATACAAACACAGTTAAGTCATGATTATGTGTACAGTGTTTATTCCATGGTGTTGATACAAATGCATTCAGTGCATGTTGTTAGGGAGAATTCTCCAGAATGGCTAATTTCCCTTACCTACTGAGTCCCTCAGCAGCTTTGCTGGATTTTTAGGATTTATTGGTTTCATCTGGTAAGAGTGTGAGCCTTTTTTCCCACTGTTACATGTGTTTTGCTGTGTGTTTAACATGTTTGTGTTCATAGACTGTGGAGCCTCACCTATTCCATAGACATCATATTTTTACTGTGTGTCACACAGCACCTTTAGTGCAGTGACACATGATTGTCTTTTTCAGATTTCCCATTTTAAACTCCATTTTTTGGGACTGACTACTGTCTCCCAGAACATGTAAAGTTGCCATTGACTTTATTAGTTTTTTTAAAACCACAGACCCAGTACAAACTATCTTCTATAGAGTACTGGAAAGGGTTAATAGTTATCCCTTTTTGTCTGTCTCTCATGCATGAAACATTATTTCATTCCCCTTTCATTAAGATTTGGCTGGTGGCAGTGGTATCTACCATATTTTTCCTACCACGGTCTATGTAAATAGCCATGGTACTGTTTTAGGCTAAGTAGCCTCATACTTAAATCCACTAGACCCCATTTACTTTTATTTGGTTCTGGCTGGGTTTATTCACCATTTCTTTTTGTAAAGGTCTTTCTCGTGTTTTCTCTGCGCGCCAAACCAGGTTTGGTTCCATTGTTCGCTGTCCTTTGGTGGGCTTCTGCACAGAAGCCCTCCTTAGGCGCCTAAGAGTCTGGGTAGATAGGATGTGAGGGAGGGGTTTTTGGACCACTGCACAGGTTCCCCTTGGAAACCCAAGTCACACTCTTGTTTGATTAGCTGGGTGACTGTCCTGCCAGGACAGCCACCCTGCTGTGTGATTGACAGCCAGGCTGTGTGACTGGGGGAAAACTGCATAAAAAGCAGGTCTCTGGGACTTGGAAGGCAGAGTCGCCACTGGATCGAGAGAACCGAAGAGAAGCTGAAAGAAGAGGACCACTACCACGACCGAACCTCCCAGTGAAGCCCTGCTGCAGGTCTGAATCTCCAAACTTTGATGACAGAGAAGATCTGCAAGGAATCTTCTTCCCTTTAGCTGGTGGGACCAACCAGTTCACCAAACACCAAGCAAGGCCTCCCTCCCCTGGTCGAATTTGCTGTGCACAGCTGCAGTGAACCGGATAGCCAGGAGGACCGGACCATGTTTGGATTTTAAGGAGCACACCTTTTATTCATTGCTTTGCTCTGCTGCTGGTTTCTTCCCCGGGCAGTGCAGGACCCTCCAGTCTTCCTCCTTCGTGTCAGTCTGACAGTCGCTTCAGAAACCGTGAGCCTGCAGGATCTGCCAGGAACTTCTGCCTCAGCCACAGCATTCTTCTTCTTCTAAGTTACTGTTCTAACCCGGTTGTTCATTTCGTCCGACCACAGTGAAAGTGTTTTAAATCTTTCGCCAATCCGAGGGCTTGTCCTGCTCTACTCTTTTAAGTAACTTTTCTTCCAACCAACTTCGTTTCGAACTCTTAGCAAAGACTTAACCGCAAACTGATTGGGTGTTGTGTAGTATATTAAGAGTGTGATTTTTCTGCCACTTTATTAGTTTGTTTGTTTGTTTATTAATTTGTAGGGCACACCAAACACTTAGCTACCTGGGTGCACATCATCACAAGAATACTTCAAGCTTAGTTACAGGTATAGACAATACAGGCAGGTTCACACAATCATAGTTACACGTGTCAGGTAAAGAGGTAGGTAGCATATACGTAGGCATCCATTTGCAATTCTTAGTCTAGTGGTCGTTGAGGTGTAGCCAGGTGCGAGTGTTACGTCTGAAGCTATAGTATGATTGGTCTCTTCTGAGCTCAACTGGTAGTGCATTCCATTGCTGGGCTGCTTTTACAGGGAAGCTATTACCTCCTGTTTTTGAGTCTGAACCTAGGTATTTGGAGGCAGTAGGAATTGGGAGTCTGTTATACTTTGATGTGGGATTAAGAGACACACCGGTAGTCGTATATATTTTTCCACACTTTTATTTTAGAACCAGCAACAAAAATAATACAAAAACAACAACAGACAAGAAAAAGGATACTGTAGCGTGGCTTGTTCCTCCGGTGTCAGGTATGAGCTTCTTCGTGGTGACACTCAAGTCTATTATTGGTACCGTGGAATAGCAGGTCATTTTGGTACTGTATGGTATAGCAGCAAACAACACCAAAGTCTGTTATGAAGAGAAGCCTTTGTATAAAGTTACTATGTTTTGCATGGTGTTCTATAGGTTTCTTTATTATTCTCCCTCTCACAGTATTAGGAGTGAGAGACTGTTGATCTGGCAGGTCTCTCTCCTTGTTCTCTAACACAGTACTTCCTTTGTTATTCAAGAGCTTTATCAGGATCAAAGGACAGACTTCTGCACGTACTGTTCTTAATGTCCAAGCCTTTTCTTAACAAATAAAACAAAGAACAGACTTCTATTTATCTCGTAGTACAAGATCAGGACTCTTTCCCCCCTTTGTTGTCAGTTTCTCTTCTTAACGCTAGCTCCACGTAAAGATAGTCTTTTCCGGAGGGGCTCCACCTCCCTATGTCCCTTTCGACTCACTGTGGTTTCATGAGCGGGCCACGCTGAGCTCACAGCTTTTTAGGCCCCTCCTCCTCCTACTGGATGTCTTCCATACGGCCGTAGTTAATTGCCATCTGATATGAAGGACCCGGGCACTCTTAGATGCTCCTCCTCTTCACCACACCTCCTGCTCGCTTCGGAGCCTCAGCTTCTGATATCAACGGCTCGATCAGCTGTGAAGCTGATCCTTTTGTTCTCCAGAAACGCGAGGCGAACAGTGGTTGCTACGGCTGGACCTCTGGTCAGCTGCTCCTCTTTCACTTCGCTTTCTCACTCGCCTCTGATTTTTCTCTCTGGACGACGGCCCAGGAGTCTCACTTCTATCTGCAACACTTATGTTAACATCTTAATGAATAAACTTGTATAACAGGCGCAACGGCGCATATAACTTCCCTCAGGAACTCTTCAATATGCCCACTGGTAACGGATGTCACTCTCCCTGTCCTCGTCTGGGGTCTCCTAGCAACCAACAGAAAAGCAATTGCTCATTTGAGGAAAGGACCAAATGCATTATAAGGCTGCCCATAGCATTATTATTAACCCTTGTAATTAGCCCCCATTACAGAGTCCTAGTAGGTCGTGCCAAAATGCATGGTACACTTGCAGTCATTAACAGTGTATGAGATGTCATTCATTGTGTATTTGTCTATGCCTTGTCATCACCAATGCAATTGTCGCTATTGATACGGCGGTAGGCCATCTACCACTCAATGACCATGCTTTGTCAGGGAATGGTGTGATGAGGGCCCTGATTGTGTTTGCTGCCTTGCATGCCAGGATGTCCCGTGTAGTCACATGACTTCAGTCTTTGCACTGGGGTAAATCAGTCATGGCTCGTCACCTGTTCAGTGCTTTACTGTTGATGCATTATGGGACTTGTAGTTGTGTCATATCACTCCTCATTCCATTTCCCATGTGAGTCACACTGATGTATCTCATTAGGATTGACTACTGCTTACTCACAAGACAGGTAAGCTATCCTCTATGTTTGTCCATGTATGCTGGTAGGGTGCTATTCCTAAGTATCACAGCATCATGTGTGGCCCCAGGGTATTGGGCGCAGCAGTGGCTGATTGTGAAGCCTGCGTCACATGTCATTTGGACATTCATGGAATGATACTGTTTCGTTTTCAGGTATGCCTGCTCCACTGCCTGGGGGCACCAATGCCACATGTGCGCAATCCAATGCCGCTTCAGTGTTGGTGGAAATGGGAAATGGTGGAGAAACGTGCCTTTGCTGAGTGCACCTGGGTGATGAGCATGGACAAGTTCTGATTGGCATGCCTCATGAGCAAATCCAGGACTTGGTCTTGCACTTTTGAGAAAGTGGGCTGGGACACCCCATGCAGTGTCCCAACAGTGTGCTGAAACCCGCCAATGGCACAGAAGGATAGGACAGACACAGACTTCAGCTGGGGGGCAATGGGGGGGTTGGCAGTTCTGATTGAGATGGCACTCTGGAGATCGGCCTCAATCAGGGTGAGCACATCTGTGATGTTGGGACGGTCCAAAGGATAGAGGGTCACTAATTGGCTGTCTGTCAGCATCCATGGGGATGGGCAGATACGTGGTATGGGTGCCCTCCGCATCACACGTCTCCTGCGCCTTTGTAGTGCCTCTCTCCTTCCCTGCTGGAGTCTTTCATACTGCTGTAGCTGGATGAATAGTAGGAGGGTGTGGATCCCATAATCAACGTCTGCTTGTGGCTCCATGTTGCTTGGATGTGTGTTGCGAGAAGGTGTGGCCCTTTTATACTCCGCCGCAGTGGATCTGGTGCACCTGTGCCTTGATTGATTTCAAGCACCTGTATGAATTTACCTCCACCTTTTTGGTGGGGTTAACTACGCTGTGTTTTCTGCAGAATCACCGCTGTTTTTGGAGGTAATTCTGATGAGTTTCACCTGGTAATGTTGCGAAAATATTTTTTTTGTTTTTGGCGCTCATTTGTAAACCACACCACTGAATCCTTTATTCAAAAACCAGTGAGGTTCTGATGAGGAATTCATAGAGAGACATTTTGCTGCATGCCCATGTTCTCCATTAAATGTAGCAATGCCTTCATTGCTGAGAAATAATCCTTACATTATGGGAGTGCACTTTTTATATGCATGAGTTTGTCATTTTGTGAGGAAAATTGTCTGACTGAAATCATATTTTAGGCTCCTGAAACAGAAACAGGGGCTCGGAAAAGTTCTAAAGAATATGTGGGATCTTGCAACTGGTCCTATGACTTCATTGACTGGAATTACCACTGTGTTAACTTTACCAGTTTGTCTGTTGCTCAACCAGATGGCTTACATATAATAATATCTATATATAATACATGATATAATTATATGGGCGAATGCTGAAACAGTGTTGGATGCTTCCCCCGCTGTGGTTGACTGTTATGTTATGTTAATGTAATTTGTACAGCGCACATTCACCCGAAGGTTTCTTGGCACTAGAGAGGGAGGTCGACAGTCATAAGCATGTTTTGAGCTCTTTCCTGAACAACAGGTGGTTAGACAAGATTTTTACTGTTGAGGGTAAGTGATTCCACATTTGTGCGGCAGCAACTGAAAAAGCACAACCTCCAATGCGTGACCTACGAAAAGTTGGAACCAGTAGCAGACCGGCGGAGGCTGAGCACAAGGGGCGGGTGGGGAGATACCGGGTACTTTTAGACTGGAGGTACTATGCCCCCTGTCCATGCAGCGCCCGATGTACAATGCAAAGTGCCTTAAACTTGATCCGCTGCATGACCCGAAGCCAATGAAGAGCACGTAGCACAGGAGAGATATGGGCCCCATGAGGAGACCCTGTAGTCACCCGGGTGGCTAGGTTCTGTAGGCACTGAAGCCGTTGTATCATGCCTTTGGGCTGTGCAAGATATAAGGAATTGCAATAATCAAGTCTGCTTAGCACCAAGGCTGCAACCACCCGGGCATGGAGAGTAACCAGCAACACAGGAAGCACCTCCTTTAATGTTTTGAGGTGAAAATGACCAGCTTTGCATACTGCAGACACTTGGTCATTCATAGAAAGGGAGGATGAAAGAATTACTCCCCGATTCTTCACCTTGGTCACGGGAACAGGAAGAGTGCCAAGGGACACAGGCCAAAAAGAAGACACCCAAAGCGTGGGATCAGGATTGACTCAGTGATAAAATGGAGGAGAGTTGGTTCCCTTCTTCCGGTAAAGTTGAAAGCCAGCAGAAGTCTTTACTGTAATCAGCAGTAGTAACTACAGACACCGGGACTTCCCTGAAGCCAAGTGTGCCTACACAATGATTGAAAGAGCTAAAAAAACATTTGGAAGAGGATACGCTCCATCTGAGTCTAAAGTGAGTACTGTGAAGAAGATCATTGCGAGTTTTAGGATCACTCGGGAGAAGCAGAGTGAGCGGTCTAGCTTCTGACGAGATGTCATTTGCCAGAACAAATACAAAACACCAGCGCAGGAGTTCAAAAGGAACTCAGTTGGGAGAAAGAAGGAGAATTATCCTCCGAAAGAGGAGCTGCAGGAGCAATGCACCGGGCGGGCAGAGAAAAGCTGCAAGGGGACCTCTGAACCGAGGGAACGGGGAGCTTAACCATATTCCTAGATGGAAGGACTACATAGGCTGCTGCTAAGAAGTACTTCTGGTCACACCAGGCTCCTGTGAACCACCTGTGAGGAAGGACATGACACCATACAGAGAGAAATGGATGCAGAGCCGCTGCAGGCTCCGCCATTCACCGGAAAGCTGCCAGAGCCTTGAGGAACAATACTGTAGCTGAGGAAATTCTGGTACCTACGGAGAAGCAGGAAACAGGTATGCAAGTTTCCTAAGAGACATTGGAGGTCCGGGGAAGCAAGGGGGTGAATACAAATATTGGAAGAGGAGGGTCTGCAGCCCAGAAGGGACATTGGGAGTCTGCGACGTCTGCTCACATCAAAACAAAAGCATAAGAGGATCTGGGACCCCAGAAATCACCAAGAAATCCGAATCATATGTTTGGCAGGAGAATGAACCAAACTGATATGATAACGAATTGCGAGTCTGGGACACGCACCCATATGAGAAGCAGAGAATAATCAAGATAGCAGAATCAGGTGTTTGGCAGGAGAGTGAACCAAACACATAGGACAGCACAAGAACAAGCAAGACAGAGGAGTCATATCTTTGGCAGGAGAGTGAACTAAATAGATATTTACAATGAATTGAGAATCTGGGACCCGCTCGTATGTGAAAGGCGAGCACCTAATATAAGGAAGAATAAGACCCATGTGAAAGAGAGACAGTCCATAAGAGGACGCTAGCTTGACAGGAGAGTTTAGCAGACTATATCACGAGTCTGGGACTCACACCCACATGAGCCATGAGAGGATATTAGTTTGGCAGGAGAGTGAACCAAGCTATATTGCGATGCTGGGAACTGCACCCATGTGAAATATTGAAAGGGTCAAGACCCCAGAATTGATCAAATGGAATTCTACATTTGATAACACACTGTATCAAGTTGGTAGGATAAAGAGTTGTGAATCAAAGAAACATTGTCCAGGGACATTTGCATAGGAGGATAAAGGGGGCTCACAATCCCAAAAGGAAGAATAGTGAGAAGTCTAGGTGAAAGGAAACTAACACTAGCTTTTAAGTCTTACATTTATAAACACTGTTTATTTCATCACCTGTATTACCAGAGAGACTGGGAAGTTTTGAAAACATCAGGAACATGTGTTGGTCTGAGAAGAGATCATCCGTGCACAGTTACTTTAGATAATCAGTGTTAAGGACAGCAGTACGTTTTGGGGCACGACGATGACAGACTTTTTAATTTTCTGAATTCCTGAATATTTCACTAGTTTTCTAAGTGTTAGGGAAACCCCTCTTAGCTTTAGGGATACAGAGGCATTTTCCAACCTTTTCTTAATGAATAAACGTTTATAGCAAAAAAAAACATGCCACCACAGGGTGCAAGCCTTACTCATTGACTATACCCAGCGCTCTATTCTTGTCATTTTCCCAAAGTCCCTGATCCATTTGAAGCAAATCAGCATATGGGTTTGCTCACTTAGCTCTTAAATTGCATGTCAGGAAGTCATGACTCATGGGACCATATCCATAATGTTTCTGCCACACCTCTAGAAGAGAATATTCTGCCTCTGGCTCAGTAAAGGTTCGAGTTGCGACCTGGTGACCAGCAGTTACCTCAAATGTTTGCCTCCCTCAATATTCAATTTGCATAACTATGTTTGAGCTCTTTCAACTTAGTTTTTAATTCCTTGCTATCTAACTCCCTTTTTCTTCTGAATTGGATGCTAACACCAGTATTTGCCATTGTTTTAATGTTTTCAACACATCCCATAGCCTCTCCTTGAATAGTCTTCCTGATTTTTATTATTAAAGTATTTTGAAATATGCTGTTCTATTTCACTCCTACATACAACATTCTTCAATAGGCGTGTGCCATGTTTTCAAATACATGGCTACTCATTACTTGGACTTGGAGGTATATTTAGATTGAATAGAGCTTGGTCCATTAGAGTTGTTGTGACAATAAACACACTTACTAACAAGCGACAACTGACCTTGAGCCGGACAGGCAGGGATCTACCCTCGAGTAAGCCTGGAAGGCATGCAACTATCCATATACACTTTCTATGTGATGCGAAATGCACATGGCAGCAGCCAGTTCCAAATCTGTTATTTGTTGTTTAGGTTTGTCCATCTTAGTAGTCTTATTTGAAGAGATAACCACTGATCTTACGAAGCATGTGTTTAAGGAACCATTATAAATATTTTCCAGCTTGCAAATCAAAGCAACAACAATGTTGTCTGGCCTGTGTTGGTGGCATATATTTAAATCACTATGAGATGACCCAACCCTTCAACATTATGTGCTTCGCCATTGGATTTAGCCAATGTTCCATTTGTTGTAAATGAAGCTACAGCCTGGTAATGAGGATAGCAACATGTACCTTATTAGCACTGTCTGAGGAATTATGCTGCTGGGGGGTCAGAGGGGGGGGGAGAACTGTTTGGAAACAATTTCTGGTAAACTCTGAATAAATTACTTTCACATAAGAATATACTCTCCACATGGGAATCCAGCATGTTTTACAAAATCGTGAGCATTTTACATTAAGAATCAAAAGTTCAACTATGAGTGTCACCTAATTCCATAGAACATTATATGACGCCTTTCACAATGTCTGTCAAAGAACAACATTTATAAAACAGACAAGTTGCATTTACCCCCTGCCACGCCCCCCCCTCCCCCCGCTGCAAGTTCCCAGCTACTCACTTACTCCTTAATAGGATTGGACGAACTTTGGTACGTCCTCTGTTGCCGCAATCTAAAGATTGTAGGTAAAAGAAAGTGTGCACGAAAGGCTGCAGACCTTTTA
Organism: Ambystoma mexicanum; assembly: GCF_040938575.1. Classification (NCBI taxonomy): domain Eukaryota; kingdom Metazoa; phylum Chordata; class Amphibia; order Caudata; family Ambystomatidae; genus Ambystoma; species Ambystoma mexicanum. The sequence goes on along the minus strand of NC_090927.1, from coordinate 432,638,308 downwards.
TTGTATGCAACCTTCAATTGGCAGGCTACAGACATAGAACCTGGACTGTCCACTATGAGTCTGAATCACTTGAATGTTTAGTGATTCATCGAGGATGAACCACAGAAAACCTTTGCAACAGTTCAACTGAATGTCATCCATGTGGTTTAAAGGGGGCATGTGACTGAAGCTCTCTTCAGTCTCAGACAGCTTTCAGACAGACGGGGGTTTATTGCTTGAGGCAATCTAAGACTTTTTAGGCAAGTGCAAACCTATTTGGAGTACATGAAAGAAGAAGGGAAGGGAGAGGTACAGAGTGACTGGGACTCGGTCAGAGAGTGAGACTTAGGGCCTCATTACACAGATGGCGGAGAACCATGGCGCTATTAGCGCCATGGTTCATGCCGGTAAAATACCGGCACCACCTTGGCGGAAAGGGGAATTACCACCCCATTCCAAGGTTGGAGGGGCGGTAATTCTCCCTTCCACCATTGCCCTTCCCCATTCCCATTTTTGCCCCATAGGGCATAATGGGAATGGGGAAGACGCTAATTACGGTACCGCAAATTGCCGTAATTAGCTCACTGGGTCCCTTTGTGGGTTGCAAATAGCAGGCGTTAAATTCCCCAACCCGCAAAGCGACCTCATAGTAAGGCGGTAAATATTTACCGGTACCGGTAAAATACCGGTACCGGTAAACCCTTACCACCATCCGTGTAATGAGGGATTTAGGTTTGGTTTTCCATATGCACCAACGTGCAACACTTTCACTGAATTGCAATGGGTGACATCTCCATGCATTAAGGGGAGTGGATGACACATCAGTAAATGGATGAGTCTTTAGGCAAGTGCTTGAGACATGTACCTTTGGGTGATACACAGTAGGAGGAGCAGGAGGATCCGGGAATTCCCTAGAGAAGCATTTTGGAGAATTCTGATGGCCTGCTTTACCTGGAAGGGAGCAGCAAAGATTCAGGGAGCTGGTTGACACACTGTTGGACACATGTGTAATGCCATTTCCACATCCAAATGAGTGAGAGGGAGAAGGTGGTATTCTGCTCAAGGTCCTTTCACACTTCAAGCAGCACTTGCTGTGTGCACTGGGGCAGGCAGAAGTGTGTGTCTCGTGACCTGTGTGTGTGATACACTTGCAATCAAGTGACACCTGGGAGGAGGAGGAGTGGGAAGAGTTTTCACACATGGAGGGCATTTTATGAGAGAGTCACAATCACACGATTTGCATAGGAGGGAGCAGCAGAGATTCAGAGAGCTGGTTGGCAAACAGTTGGATGCATGTGGAACATGAGGTTTGCACTCAAATGAGAGAGTGGAGGAGGGATATGTGCTGCTCAAGATATTTTAACATCGGGATCAGCACTTGCTGTGAGCACTGGGGAAGACCGAAATTCATATGGTCAATTTAGGGAATCATACAAACAACATTCCACTTCCCCATCATGTCACTCAGGGATACATGCCTCTGAACAAGAAAATGCACATTGCACCATGGCAATGAACATCCACTGAATCCAAGAGCGGAGGGAGCACTTTCAGTTCCAACCAGCATTTCTGTAGAACAAGGGGTAGGTGTGATGTTCTGATCTAGCGAAGATCATGGAAGAATGATGGATAGTGTCGTTGAACAGCGGGAGGAAATTGAGAATCCCGGTTTTCTATCTCCATAACCCACTTCCACTGGATCAAACAGTAAGAATGATGACATGGATGATGTTGTTTTAGAGTTGGATTATGTTCTGTTAGATAAAACACGTTTATGTTGGACAGCAGTGACACTAAGGTGGAAGAGGGGAATGACACCACCACAGATACAGAGGCTGTAGTATTAACTGAAGCTCGACCCCACCTTTTCTTAAAAAAGACCTCCAATTGCAGATCATAAAGTACAACACATCATTACCTGGCATCCAGACCTCCCAAAGCACCACCACCTCTAGTACCATCAAGCCTGCATGAATCCGCTCTATGTGCTGCTAGTCCACAACTTAAGTCAAAGGTATAGCAGTACTTCACAGAAAATAAAAGAACAATCACATCTGTTAACCTGCACACTGTACAGGAAATCAGTCTGCTGAGGGAAGGTAGAGCCAAACTTGGGTACATTGTTTATGTGGTACCATGTGCAGTGGCACCATGCAAAGATATGAGAAGAAGTCAAAACCTTTCAGATAAATACTGTTTTTTACCATCAGACAAGTAGCATGCCTCACCCAGTCTGCAGTATTACTGTAGAACATATTTCAGTTACACCAGTGCTTAGCACTTGGAATAGCACAGCAAACACTACCCCCCCCTCTTCCCACCACCCCATTGGATGAATACCCCTTACTTCAGGGTATTGTTATGGTAGGGTTTGGGCATTAGCATACATATCTCAAGTACATTGACAGACAGCACCTGCTCAATGCAAAATTGACTTTAATGTTAGAAATGGATCTCTTCCCTCACTGATATTTGGAAAATGCTGGATTCCGGCACCTTACATAAAAAGTTGATCATACTGTTATGCTACCAACTAACATCTTTTCTCTCACACAGCAGTACTGGAATTGAGCAACACGGCTATGACTAGAGTTGGGCTGGCACTACAGAAGTCTATGAGCCAAATAGTCCACTTCACCATGACCATGTGTACAGGTGTTAAGAGTATTGATTAAATTGTCTTCACAGCACATTGGGTAGTATTTCCGCCTCTCCAACAGCCAAGGGGGGTATCAGAGTATTTTAAAGGGGAAGCAGGTGTGTGTAATTCCACACCAGGAAACCTTGCCATTGAAAGGGTGTCAGGACATAAGCCAATGGGGTGTTGGAATTTTGGAGAAGGTGGGGGGTTGGAAAAACAGTGGCTAAGGTCGCACCCTTTGCATTTGGGGTTTGTGTTGGAAGACAATGGAACAACTATCATTGCTGTATAAGAATTGAGAAGCCAATGCATGCCCCTCCATAAAACACAAGAGGTGATGGATGGAAGGTTCAGAATTAATCTTAACCCCTGGAATTGCTCTGGGCAACCCACCAGATCATCGTTCTTCACCTGCCAAGCCATTGCAGAAGCATCCTCAGACATGTTACACTTTGTTGGGTCTCATCAGTGAGGAATAGCTTGGGTCTGTAGGCCTAGCAGGCATGGGGCTCACGTCTGGGTGTACCCGTCCCACTTTCTTTTTAGCAATTCATTGTGTAAGAGTATGGGGCATCTACCAATAGCCAACACACCTGCTCAAAAGATGATTACAATGATTTGTGACCTAGTAGCACATGCCACACACCAACAACTGGAGTGTGGTAGATAGCAGTACTACTGACTTTGACTAAGAAGCCTGTTGCTGACTTATACATTCCAGGCATTGACTATTCTGCAAGTAATGTTTCTGAATGCTGATTACACACTTGTCAAAGGTTTTCATGTTCTACAATGCAGAGCCACCACTTACGGTTCTAGTTTATTTTCGAAGGGTGCAGCCATCCACTAGGGTTCTAAGATATTTTCACAGGGCGCAGCCACCCCTTAAGGTTGTCAGTCACTTTCACAGGATGCAGCTGCCTACTGGCATTTCAGGGTATTCTCACAGGATGTGGCAACCACCCACCAAGGTTTGCAGATGTTTTCACAGGATGCAACTAAACTTTATAGTTCTCAGGTATGTTCACAGGACACACCCTCCACTATAGATCTCAGGCGCTCCAACAAGATATTTCATAAATGTTTACATAGCACGCACAGACTGATTGTAATCTCACTGGTGGACATGTCCTCCCAATGAGTTCAGCCACGTTCTCATGAATTCCTTATTCCCTCTGCCCTTCATAGTGTCAAGCACTATACTTTGAATAGAGTATTATCTTTTTCCTCTGTGCTTTTTTCTGTGTATGTTGAGGACTCAGAGGAACATTTTATTTGTGTTGTTTTTGGTTGATGATGTGATTTTGTGGAGCATGGCCTGCTTGGTTCATTGCCACTGGTACATCACGTGGAAAGGGGCTGCAGGGTGTGGATGAGTGTGAAGTATCATGTGCACTCTTCCATGAATGCAGGAGTGATGTCCCCCTGAAGGGTCAATGTCCATGAGATCCTGTGGATAATTGCAAGCCCTCCTTCAATTGCCACGTTGCAGTCCATTTGTTGGATGCTGTAAACTGTTGGGAAGAGGATATCCAGGATGTGTGCAGTTGGGGGTGAGACATGCATCTGTTATGAAGAGCACATGTAGGATTTGAGACAGCTGTGTGAATTCTCAACAGGAAGAGGAACCCTGTATTTGCACTACATTTTGATAAATGTCTTATAAATAAAGGTGTTTGTGATATCTCACGTGTAGATGGTGGCTTATAACTGAGCATTTAACCCACATAAACAATATATAGATATGCATTTTATATCGCCATTCAGCCCAAAAATATTGAGATGTGACTTTTGGTCCATATTGCCTAGCCCTAAATCTATGCAATAGGAATGTAGGCAGGTGGTATCTAGTGCATAGGACTCAGAGCCATGCTGTTGACTGGAGTTTTCAGATTTGAGCAAAGATCAACATTTTTATTTTTTATTTTTTATTTTTATATAATGTGTTTCAGTTAATTTAACTTTTCACATTTCATACAATTCAATTAATGCTTCATATATACACAGTTTAGCTTCCTTTATAATCCAACATAGTAACACAAAACTATTCAGTTAATATACTTAAAATCATAATCAATTCATATTCTAAAATAAAATGATTCAAGGACATTTAAAATCCTAAAAATGAAATTCCACATATCATTAATTTCATCCCAATAAGTTAAGTACAGTTACTGCATCTCAAGCACATCCTGCTGGCCCCACTGTCTTTCTGAAGTACATAAGCTCTGGGAATGAATAGTCTTGTTTTCAGAAACCTTTTAACATACAAGCAATATTCTTCCATACACCAAACAGGAGAACAGATGTAGACATACTGATAGTGTTCATACAATACTTCAAAAATTCCTCTGTCTTTATAGAGTCGTACTCATGAACTAGGGATCCCAGTTGATTCATATAAAGATAAAGTTAACACGTGCCAATTGATTCCAGAGCTTTCTCACTATTGCATATCCTGCCAATTCCTTTCTCGTATGGGATTCCCATGAACTTGCCTAACGCCATTAAAAGAGGCAATGTTCTCAATCTTAGCAATAGAGCAAACCTTCTTAACACTTTTGTGGGACAGAACAATAGTGTTGGGGCCTGTATCAAACCAATATACTCTTTATCACTGTCCATTGTACACTTTCTGTACTGTCCATCCTCTCCTCCCCTACCCTCCTCTCCCCTCTCCTTCTGTGCATGCTCACCCTCCTTCAGCTACCCCCACCCTCTTTCTCATCCGGTCCTCTGTTCTCCCCTGACAAGGTCACTAGAGAAGTCTGATCTAAGAAAGCCTTGTCAAAACAGGTTCATCCCTGTTTCTCCAAAACCATCAAGGATCACGGGATACCCTCGCTCCTGCCCTCGCCGACTTCTGCAACCTCTCCTTGGCCTCAGGAGCCTTCCCCTCCCCTCTGAAGCACTCCATTGTTCATCCTCTTCTCAAGAAACCCACAGCTGATCCTTCTTGCCCGGCTAAATATCACCCAGTTTCCATTACTCCTTTTCTTGTCAAACTTCTGGAAAAGCTGGCCATCTCTCAGCTAAACCTTCATTCCGATGCTGGTGGCTGTCTCCATGGCATCAGTCTGGATTTAGAGCTTCCAGAAGCACTGAAACTGCTCTCCTGAACATCCGTGATGATCTGCTCTCCAACATTGACTCTTAACATTCCCTCCGTCCTCATCTTATTCGATCTCTCTTCTGCCTTCGAAACAGTCAACCATACCATCCTGCTCAACCACTCCATGATACCCTGAGTATCGCCGATCAGGTTCTGGCCTGGCTGACCTCTTTCCTCTCTGATCGACCCTCCCAGGTCCAAATTGGGTCCTTCCTCTCATCTATCGCCCTTTCTACCTGTGGTGTTCCTCAGTGGTCTAAGCTTTTGCCCTGGCTTTTCAATCAATACCTGGCAACTCTCACCCACTGCATTGCAATTTTCTGCACCAATTTCCAGTGCTATGCTGATGGCACTCAACTCATTTTCAGGCTTCCCTCGGCCAAGTCCTCTCCTTCTCTCATCTCTGATTGCCTAACTGCCATTCAAGATTGGTGTGCCGCAAACAATCTTTGTCTGATTGCCGGCAAGATGGAGATCCTCCTCATCGGCACACCTTTTCCCTCTTTTCCCCTCACTCTCTGGCTGGCCTACCTTGGCTCTCCTCCTACCCCCACCTGCGAGGCCAAGAACCTCAGGGTCATCTTTGATGCCACACTTTCCTTCTCTGCCCACATCTCTGACATCTCTAAGAAGTCACAATACCAGTTGCACCTCCTCAGAGGTGCTCTGCCTTTCATCTCCTTCCCCCAGAAGGTCATTGTCTCCCAACTCTGGTTCTCTCTAGGTTGGACTATTGTAACAGCCTCTTTCTAAATTGACCTGCCTCCACTGTCCACCCTTTGTAACTGCATCATATCTCTCCTGCCCTGAAATCACTCCATTGGCTCCCAGTGGATGCAAGGATTAAATTCAAACCCCTCTGCATTATCCACAAGGCTTTCTGGGGCCTAGGTCCAAAATACCATCAGATATCCCTCCGTAAATACCTCCCCTCTCGAGCTCTTCGCTCTTCTAACTCGCTCGGCGTCAGTTGTTTAATGATCTGGGGGAAGATTCTTGTCTTTGGCTGGGGCCTCCCTCGGGAACAGACTCCCTGCCACCCTGAAACTTGAGGAAAACCATCTCTGGTTCCGGAAGCACCTCAAGGCCTTCCTCTTTGCTTCTGCCTTTGACCCTCCTCTCCCCTGCTAATCTGTTCTTTCTCGGCACCGTGCACCTGGCCAACCCTATGTCTCTGGGCCCAGGTACCTGCTCACCCTGCCACCCACCTGCACTGCCTCCGGGCCATCCCTTGCACTGGGGTCTATTTCTGTGCCAATACAGCCCCTGCAACCTTTTTTCTCTTCAAGCACTTATCAGACAAACCATGTCTTGTGCCTTAAACCCAGCACTTGCCACTTGCTGGCTGCACTAAATAAATCAAAATGTTTATTTATTTCTATTATTTATCTGTTTTTCTTTTGCTCTGCACTTTTCACCTCTCCCCTTCCATGCATTTTTCTCCTTTCCCTCTCCCATGCACTTACGCATTCTCAATGTCACTGGGATTAGTAAGATCATTGTTTTTGTTCTCCCCTGTTGCCCTCCCTTGCCTTGTCGTGCTCTGAAACACTTGTGTATGAGCTCGATAAATAAAATATCAATGTATAGCTTTACAGGGCAGCCAGATGGTCGTAGTTCCTATACCAGTCATATAGCTCTAGGTGTTTCACATATTGCTGTTTTAATGAATAGAAATCCTTAGAGCATTCTGGTTCCCAACCAATCCTCACAAATACCTTCTCATTAACAGCTTGAAAGTCCCTTGCTAAAGATCCTTGTGCATATTTTGTCACAGTGCCTTAAAGGACAAATAACAGGCACAGAGGCTCTTTCATTATTTTCACATATAAATTTGCCCCTTACAATTGGCCTGGCCTATCAGGGACATCAGACCAAGCTACAACCTTAGTGCTTCAATCAGTATACTAGAGGAAATGCCCAAAATGCTTTTCCAATATTTTCCTTCTAGAACATTCAACCAGCCCATTTCCTCAAAATCTACAATGGAAGCATACAACCCATAAAGTGTGGTTGTGCAATAACACTGCTGGTACATCGAGCGGGCCCTCGCAGGCTATGGCTTTCAGTTTCACGAGAAATCTTTCTAGACATATTTGCCAACAGTAATGCTTTCCTATTTTTACAAGTAATTAACTCTGCATGTGTCTTGGCAGCAACCATAGGCACCCCTAAATAACAATAATTCTGGACTTGCTCAATTGGAACATCAGGGATGCACATAGAGTTGGTGATCGCCTCTTGTATCCAAAATACATGAACTTGGTTTTGTCCGAATTGAGAGCAAGTAAATTTTCCAGGGCATAAAGACTTAACTCAGCCAATGTATGCTGGAGGCCGATGAAAGTATGGTCAGGTAAAATATCGTCATCTGCGTATGATACCCATACAACATGCCTAGCGCCAATTTTAGAGGAGCAATTCTTAATCACAGTCAGCCTACTCGGTAGGTCAGCCAAATAAAGGTTGTGTAGCAGGGGCACTAACGCACAACCTGCTTCAGACCCTTTAATGATGTTATGTCCTTAATGCAAGCACCCCGGCTACTCAACCTCGCACACACACACACCAGTGCTTTTGGTAATTTGCATTACTAAATTCAAAATAACAGCCAGCACACCGCATTTGCTCAGCTTTTTCCAAGGAAGCCATCTACCTACTGAATCAGAAGCACCCCTAAAGTCAATGTATACTACATAAAGAGGGGAGCTATTCTATCTTTGCACTACCTTAATTAACAGATTAAGAGTAAGAATGTTGTACGCAGTCGCCAACCCAGATCTTAACCCCATTTGAAACAAGTTTAAGAAAATCATTTTATCTGCCCAAGCTTTCAGCTCTTTCACTACCTGGCCTACAAACAATTTCCCAGGCACACCTAGTATTGATAACTGATGATAATTTATGAGCTACAGGTAAGATTCCTTGTTATAAACTGGAATTAAGGTTTCCTGCTTCTAGGTGTCGGATAAAATGCCATTTTCACAGACTTTCCTGAACAGTATGTCTGATATAGCAGCCCATTGTTCCACGTTCTCATTCAGGACCACATTTGTAAGGCCATCAGGCCCAGGGGCCCTAGACGTATTCAGCATTCTACTTGCTGCCTCAATGTCCTTGCAATAGAAGTAAAGGTATATATATACCAATCAACTCATGGTGCCTTCTTGTGGACCTCACACCTCTGTCCCCTCAGATTAGCCTTTATGTAATTATACCAGACCTTTTTTCACTGATGGGGCTGATGACTACCTCCATTTTATTGTTATTAAAATACTTCATGAATTTCCAGATTGACTTATATTTATGCTGTTAAGTATTTCCACTCAAATCTGTCATTGCATGTTTTTTTCACAATTGTCTCCTCCTCTTAGGTCAACAAGTATGTTTGTTCTTTACTTTCCTAAAATCCTTTATGCTGCATTCTGATTGGGCCCACTGATATATATCATCTTTTTCCTCATATCGCGCTTTGCGTCTCATACCTTCTTAAAAAAACTTCCTCAGGTGGGGCTTTCTAGTTTCAAATAGTAATACCCTTTCAGCACTGTGAAACCCGAGGTGAGAGACGTAAACCAATTAAAGTTTTCTTTGGCTGTCATAGTGTTTAATAAGCCCAAGGTCCAAGTGCCCCATGGCAACAGCAACATACTAATTTTCTCTAGTTTAGCCTTAGTCCAACTAACCCTGGTACTACCGTTGTTGATATCAAAATCCTCTAACACCAGGTCTCGACAAAAGGCCTGACTTCTCTCAATCCCAAGGCTTAATATCATTATTGCATGATCACTGTACTCTATTCTCGATCGCATCCAACTTGCTAACCAAGAGATGTCAATCACGGTTACAGATAAAATAATCAAAGGTGGCCATCTGTTTACCTCCAAGACAAGTGAATCTACCAGGAATATCCCCTGTTGTTCTCCAATTCTAACATCATCATTGCACATTTTCTGATAAAACTAATTCACTGAATACCCTGTTTTTACTTCTGGCCTGAATCATTGAGCTGACATCCCTAACTTGGTTAACTTAGTCTTCCATCTCTTCATCTATGCAATGTGCATTACAATCCTCCCCTACTAAAACCATGTTGGAATCTTTGTTAATTTGCCAATCAAGCAGAATTCCCATCATTGCCTCCTGAATGTTATCAGTGTCAAGACCGACAGGGGGATCATAGACGTTGACTACTAATGCGCTCATTTCCCCAAGATCATTAGTGAAAGCAATTTCAGTTGCCAAGATACTCTTCTCCCAAAATGGGACTAACACCTGTGTAGCCAACAAGGATTGTGTATGGCGATCAGCAACCAACCATAAAGGTCGCCCCTTAGAGCCTTGACAGGTAATATTCGGGAAGATGTTATATCCATCTAAAGAATAATTAGTCACAAACCCGTTTCCTTGTATTCAAAAGAACATCCACACTCCTGAGTAGCGTCAATGAGGGCCCAGCTCTACAATAGTGACCATGCCTTCTCGTATTCCATGACATGATGTTATAAGGCCTAGAGCAGAGCTTTACTGGCAGCAAATAAACATGCACGCGAATTACAATCACAATTTGTCTTTCCACAAACAATTCCTAGGCTCTACTTATAACCATTCTCCCCTGTTTACTGGTAGTAATTTTAGGGTCCCTACGAGCCTCCACCTGTGGCCCTACCACCTTTTTGTTACGTATGTCCACACCCATTTGCAGGCCATACCCCATTCCTCAGAGTGTAGGAAAATGGCTACTGATTAAATATTGTATAACAATATACATTTGTGTCATTTGTAATGCAGTCTTCCAAGGACCTTACATATTCAAAACCAGTAGAGTTCAGAACCCTCAGGGAAGGAATCCTGGGTATCAGATATAATAAATAGGAGTGATTAATCCATTCATCCCTTGCTTCCTTAAACAGGCTGACAATCGAAAACATCCTAGGTTTCTTCGGACCCATCTCAACCATTTTAGCGGCATGATTACGTTCAGCCGTTAAGACAGTCTGGGGGGTGGTGTGAGCTACCTCGCCTGTTACGGGGCAACAGACAGCAGAGACCTGCTTTACTATTCTTTTGGGAAACATCAATGATGGTTTTATCAGAGCACCTTTCAATTACGTTCTGCTGTGTTCCATTTATGGACCAATCATTACAGCTCCCTTGTATAGCCTGGGTCTCAGGTGTTTCCTCATATTCTTCGATAGCTTTCAGTTAGCTTTCATCATGTTTTGGGTTCTTGAGAATACAACTTGTCAGAGTGCCTTTGCTTTTATTGAGGCATTTAAATCACGGTTGGCCTTTTTCCGTGCTCTCTTGGTATTCAGTTGTACTGCCAAAGCATCTTCTTTCTCAGTAGCTCTCACATTGGTGTTGTTGGCTTTCGCAGTGCCCTTTTTGGATTTCAAGATAGTCTACATCTGATATAAAGGTAAACTCACAATTTTTTGTATGGGGGATCAGTTTCTCAAAAGTGGAAGTGGGTAACAAGAAAACTAAAAAGTGAGAAAAAGATTACCCCTCTCTATACTAGGACGGAAATGATTGGTTGTGCTTATACACCAAACATCAACATCCCATTTACTTTTTTGGGGATGTGTCAAAACAATTAAATTACATACCAGACTGCACATATACTTTTAGAACCAGACATAAACTGTACATTTTTCCAACATTATATGTTTTTATTCCAAAAAGATTTTTTTTTAAAAAGGTCAATAGTACATCAACTAATAGTTCACAACTCTCACATGGTTTATACACACCACAGATGTTTATATTTGAGAGGAATAAGGATCAACAAGTAAATAGGGTACAGTAATCAAAAGTTAAATACTGATTTTGTTGAAAACAATCTTTATAATTAATACAGGGTTCAATAGAGATGAAATTATATAAACGTATAATACATGAAAGTCTTATTAGATCGTCGACATGTTTCGGCCTTTGTGAAGACATTAGACACTATGGGCCTCATTACGACCCAGGCGCTAATGGGTTAACAGCGCGGTAAAAGGCTTTGGCGCTATTAACCTATTAGCGCCTAATTACGAGGTCCCTTTGGGGGACCCGACCTTAACGGCTGGTTTTACCAGCCGTTAAAGTAGGGACCCGCAAAGGGACCTTGGTGCTATGTATGGTGCCGAAATTTGCGACACCGTACTTAGCGCCTTCCCCATTCCCATTGAGCCCTATGGGGCAAAAATGGGAATGGGGAAGGGCCATGGCGGCATGGGGAATTACCGCCCCGCCAACCTCGGAATGGGGTGGTAATTCCCCATTCCGCCATGGCAGACACAGGCATGGACCATGATGCTAATAGCACCATGGTCCTCCGCCTGGGTCGTAATGAGGCCCTATCTCTATTTTTGTACAGGCAACATTTTTGCTGCAATTTTATCACTGCATACCCATGTGGGTAGACTTGAAAACTGAGAACAGAGCTCAGGAGACAGTAGAGCTGAGGATACAGTGTAAAGAATCCCATGGGGTGGGATGTCATAGAAGTATGTGAATTCTGCAGAATATTTGGCCAACTGCAAGGTGGAGGTGCGATGCAGACATGTGAGCAGCAAAGTGGTAATTTCAGAGCAGAACCAAGTAGGAATGCAACCAAATGTAATTTTCTGAAATAAGAGTGCTGTAATTTTCTGAAATAAGAGTGCTGATTACACTATGTATGTCTGCTTTGCTGTTATCCAGCCAGGAGACTGTGCCTCAATGTTTGGTCACATAAGAAACTTTGCAGGAGATGTTTTGAAAGGGTTTTATAGAGCGGATGGGGCATGTGGTCTCATAAACTACTGAATACTGAGGGGGCAGCTATAATACTGTACACATGACTAATGGCAATGGCTGTCTCTGTCCACCATAAATCGTCTGGTTCCAGGATCCTATTAATTCCTCTTCTGTAATCCCTATGCCTCCCAAACACTAACTGTGTACCCCAGAACCTGTCATCTCCCATCATGAACACAATAGTGAAGCCAATATCAGATGGAAGTCATGGAATCAAAACTAATTGATTCATTTTTACCTCCACAGGTTCAAAAAACAGGACCTTTATTGACCATTTGTGAGACAGCAGCGTTGCAAATCCAAGCTCCCTTCAGATAAGTAAAATGTCCTTGTAACACCTTTCCTCAATTAAATTACTTCTTCTGAATGTCTCATGCAGCTGCACAGTAAACAGCTTTACTTTATTTGTGTTTCCTATAGGCTAAATAGAAGACCAGCCAACAAAGGACAATCTTGTTGACCCTTGCATCGTTGGCATGTTTAAAAAAATATATCTTTTCCCCTTGGTCGATACTATGGGCATTCCAATTAAAGCTGGATTTGGGTACTAAACACGACATCCCTTATCAAAGACTGACCTGCCCATGTACATGCATGACTCTTTCTTGCATTAATTCAACCTTGTGTAATTCCACCGCTTTGCTTTGCACTGATAGACCCATTCACAGTTTCATCCGTGCTGGGGCAGGAGAAATGTGTTTGTGTCATGGGGCTGTCATTGGTGTCTACATATGCTGGGTCTCATTACACGGACGGCGGTAAGGGTTTACCGGTACCGGTAAGGGCACTGGTACCGGTAAACCCTTACCGCCTTACTACGAGGTCCCTTTGTGGGTTGGTACTTTAACGCCTGCTGTTTAGTAGGTGTTAAAAACCAACCCGCAAAGGGACCAGGGTGCAAATTACGGTACCGCAATTTGCGGCACCGTAATTAGCGCCTTCCCCATTCCCATAGAGCCCTATGGGGCAAAAATGGGAATGGGGAAGGGCAATGGGGGAAGGGGGAATTACCGCCCCGCCAACCTTGGAATAGGGCGGTAATTCCCCTTTCCTCCAAGGCAGTGCCGGTATTTTACCGGCATGGACCAAGGTGCTAATAGCACCTTGGTCCTCCGCCTACCGTGTAATTCGGCCCACTGTGTAGTGTATTTTATTTTAAAATGTGTTTATTGGTATAACCAGCAAGTGCTTACAACAGTCAGCTATAAAACTGTGGGAATATCGTACATAGCTGGATTTGTAATCAAATGCAAACAAACACGCAGCTAAACAAAGGGAGAAAAAGAAACATAACAACAAAGAAAAAATGACTCTCCAGGCATGTTAACTAGGCTCAGGCATAAGTAAAAGGATTTAGGGTGTACAGTGATGGTAGTATTTCACTCCAAGCTTCATAGTGTGGGGAGCTGAGCGAGAGTGGGATCAGGCAAAATCAGGCTAGGGGGTAGGGTAGTGGCACACAACCCTGGCATTTGCTCTCAATACATGCAATGTAACGGGCAGGTAGTAAACTGTTCACGGTGGTTTATCATCCGAGGGGTGAAACATATCAAAAACAAGCATCGTCCATGATTCATAGGAGTTCCCAAGGGTGTAATCAAAGCCCTTCAATGATCTAGCCCACACTCTTGTTTCAGCTTCACACCAAACCTCAAATTCACGGCACCACTGTTTGTACTGTGGGCCCCGCGGTGACTTCCAGGACATAGCAATGCAGCGTTTAGCTAGGATGCAAGTCAGATCCATGAATTTAATAATATGCTTATGTTTGCTACTCCTAGGGTACGCACCAAGGAGGCATTCTGTAGGGTCCCAGTTGTATCTAACAATCCCTGCTATTTCGCAAGCCTCTTCTATATGGGTCCGAAACCTTTGCACCTTTACACACTTCCAAAACATATGGAGTAGGTCCGCTTCATCTTGGTGGCACCAGAGGCAGACCGAGTGCTTGTGTTTAAGTTTTGCAACTCTACTAGGAGTCATGTAAGTGCAGTGAAGCACATTCCTTTGCACCAGTTTGAAGCAGTTGTTCTGGGACACCTTTTGGGGAAAATGAGCATCTACTCCGTGTTCCGCAAACTTGCTTCCCAGATCTGACTCCCAGTGAGTTTTTAGTTTTAGAACTAGAGGATTAGGCCTGTTCAGAAAACAACCATACAATCTGGATACGGGCCTCCAGCCATCCCCTAAGGCATACATTAGAGGCAGTAGTTCAGTTTCTTCTGGCTCAGCAGGCCACTCTCTCCACTTCCGTCTAGCCACCCCTGCAACGCTAAAGTACCATCAGAATTGTCCCCTGGGGAGACCGGTTTGTTGGGCCAGATTGTGCAGATTACTGAAACTACCTTTCTCGAACATGTCACTGTATGCAAAGATGCCCCACTCCTCCCAGTGCCTCATAAACCCAAGATCATCCCTGTTTTTACACATGTCAGCTACTATTGGGAAATAAGGTGAGTAAGAGCGCAATACCTTAAGGGTATAACGTCCTTTCATCGTCGGACGTTTTTTCGTGGTTTTTTTTACTGTGAATTTTTTTATGAAAAACCCATCAAATTTCTATTTTGGGGGGTTAGAAAATTATATAGATGGGATGTGGGTGTTTAGGAATAGATAAAAACTGAAACTGAAAGGGAATGGGGGTTGGGGAAACCCCCCAAAAATAAATAAAAAAATAAATTTGATGGGTTTTTTGTTGTAAAATGTGTGGTAAAAAAACCCACGAAAAAACATCCCACGATAAAATTACAGGGGACCATATTAAGCACTCTCAACACCCGGAACCATATCTTCTTACCAAGTTCCACTAGCAATGGGAGGGAGTTCATGCAGGTACTTGGAAGCCATAGCATGTCATTAAGGCAGGCAGGCGCTATCAAGTGTTTAAGTAACAGTGTTTCAGAGGTAGAGTCATCGGATAGCCATTTTGTTACAAATCCAAGCTGGGCTGCTTAGTAGTAGAGCTCTAATGTGGACAGTTGAATACCACTGTCCTTGTAGGGTATGTATAATACTGTCAAAGCCAGTCTGTGTCGAGCAGGGCCCCATAGTAACCCCCTAATCGATGTATGTAATGAGCGAAAGAAGGAAGTCTTGATGTAGTAATGGACATTTGTGAAGTAGTAAAGAAATCTTGGTAGAACAATCATTTTAATAATTGCTATTCTACCCATAAGTGAAAGTGGTAGTCGGGAACAGAAAGACATCGATTTTCTAAGACCTTTCACTACCCCCAGGGTGTTACGGGTGTGCATATATTCTGGTTTATGCATAATCTAAACACCCAAGTACTTAAAAGAACGTACAGCCCACGGGAGCCCCAGATGTGGTAACGCGGTTTCACTCTCCCCACGAAGACCAGCCAAGGGAAATAGGCAGGACCTCTCTCTATTGAAGGATATCCCAGAGAGTGTAGCAAAAGTATCCAGCATGTCTAGTATTATTGGTAGATTGTGGTCTAGCTGACACAGATACAGTAAAACATCATCAGTGTATAGGGACACAAGCAGTCTAG
Source organism: Ambystoma mexicanum (assembly GCF_040938575.1). Lineage (NCBI taxonomy): Eukaryota > Metazoa > Chordata > Amphibia > Caudata > Ambystomatidae > Ambystoma > Ambystoma mexicanum. The sequence continues at coordinate 432,622,273 of NC_090927.1, read as the reverse complement.
TACCACGGACCATAATGCCGTCAGCCAGGTATTCTTTCCGCAAGTATCCCACCAAGGGCTCAACACCAGTATATATGACACAGGAGATAACAGTCTGCCCTGGCGTGTCCCTGTTGGATATTCCATGTATTTGAGATATATCTACCAGATTTGACCCTAGCAGTAGGTGATGAATATAACACTCTCCTATTCCAAAGCTTTGCAACACAGGAAATAGCCATTCCCAAAAGAGGGAATCAAAGGCTTTGATAGCATCCATTGACACAACTATGTGCTGTGTAGTGTATGTGTATTATTTGGACAAGTTTGCGCGTATGTATTCTCTGTGTTTTAAGATATCAGGTAGTCTGTGTGTCTAGGTCTCTATTACCTCAGTCAAATACTTTTTTCTGCCATCATCGGTAACAAGGTGCTTGGTATTTGTGCCAGACTGTACCAATGAAGCTGAATGTGACACCAGGAACAAAGCAATGTGAGGACAGCCACAGAATGTGTGGCCTGAGCCTTGCACAAAGTTTATCTGGGCAACTGGTGAAGTTTTTGTTTGTGTGCACTGGTCACCTATGACATGGGTGGGTGAATTTGCACCAGATAGTCCAGTGTTAGCAGCAGAATATGTTTTATTTTCGCATTGTGGGAAGAGTACACAAGTGCAAAGATTTGCGCCATTTGGCACATGTTGGCACCGATTGGAAGAATGGACCTTTCTTTCTCTTTTCTTGTTGTCCTCCTTAAATGCAATAAAGGAAGTGAAACTGCTTGGAGCTTTCGCTGCAAAGAGCCTAGTTGGCTTTATACCCACAGCACCAGGAGCGACGTGCCTAGTCACACTGGTGACATATATACAAACCTTTGTGAAAATATGTATAAAGGAGCATTATGACACATATAAGACATTTAACAGTATATTGAAGAATATCAATACAAAGTATTGTTCATAGTTTAAAATAACTTTCCACAAAACAATACCACCATAATAATAAGAAACACATTAGCAAACAAAATTACAATCACATTAAAATTACAATCAGGGATAGTTTGGATTTCATATGAAAGTTACATTTGTGGCATTTCATGTACTTGTAGCTAGTTCTCCAAATACAGTTCCTGTCTACTAGATGCTGCCAGAAACCTAGGAACTGCACCTGGGTAGAACCTGGTCATTAAATCTTTGTTTTGATCAATAGGAACATGTACACACCCAAAATCTCACAAACACATTGCAGGTGATAACCGTTAGGGATAATTCTCCAGAATTGCTAAATTCCCTTACCTTCTGAGTCCCTCAGCAGCTTTGCTAGATTTCTAGGATGTATTGTTTTCACCGGGTAAGAGTGTGAGCCTTTTTTTCCCTACTCTTACATGTGTTTTACATTTTTTGTGTTCATAGACTGTGGAGCCTGACCTAATGCATAGTCATCAAATATTTACTGTGTGACACACAGCACCTTTAGCACAGTGACACAGGGTTGTCTTTTTCAGACTTCCCACTTTAAATTCCATTTTCTGGGACTGACTACTGTCTCGCAGAGCATGTAAAGTTGCCATTGACTTTATTAGGCTTTTTAAATTCACGGACCCAGTACAAACTATCTTCCATAGAGTACTGGAAAGGGTTAATAGTTATCCCTTTTTGTCTGTTTCTCATGGAACATTATTTCGTTCCCCTTTCATTAAGATTTGGCTGCTGGCAGTGGTATCTAACATTTTTCCCCTACTGAGGACTATGAAAATAGCCTTGGTGCTGTTTTAGGCTAAGTTAGTAGCCTTGAACTTTAATCCGCTGGACCCCTTTTAATTTGATTGGGTTCTGACTGGGTTTATTCGCCATTTCTTTTTGTAAAGGTCTTTCTTGTGTTTTACTCTGCGCGCCAAACCAGGTTTGGTTCCTTTGTTCGCCGTCCTTTGGCGGGCTTCTGCACAGAAGGCGCCTGAGAGTCTAGGTATACAGGATGTGAGGGAGGGGTTTTAGGCTTGGAGACCCAAGTTGCACTCTTGTTTGACTGGCTAGGTGACTGTACTGCCAGGACAGCCACCCTGCTGTGTGATTGACAGCCAGGCTGTGTGAATGGGGGAAAACTGCATAAAAAAACAGGTCTCTGGGGCTTGGAAGGCAGAGACGCCACTGGAGTGAGATAACTGAAGAGAAGCTGAAGGAAAATGACTACTGCAACTACTGAACCTCCTGGTGAAGCCCTGCTGCGGGTCCGAATCTACAAACTTCAATGATACAGAAGATATGCAAGTAATCTTCTTCCCCAGAGCTGGTGGAACCAACCAGTTTGCCAAACACTAAGCAAGGCCTCCTGTCAAGATGCCTGCCTCTAAGGAGCCAGGCCGGGCCCAGCAACCCCAGAGGCAGACATCATTTTCCCCTGGGAAGTCCCAGCGGGCCCAAGTCGGGGCCCTTTGGACTCAGTCCTGGCGCCTTAGGCGCCAGGCTCATAGGGGCCCCCAGGCTCATAAGAGAGGATATGTGTTTAAGTGCTTGGGTGCACACTTACCTGATGCAGACCATGCTGCTTCATCCAGGCCCTCTTGAGGCCTGAATGGGACTACTTTACCTGTGGGACTACTTCACCACCTGGGTGTGGTCGGGGAAGGATACATACCTGATTGGTGGAAGGATACATACCAGGAACTTCTTCCAAGGCTATTTAAACCACACTCGATCAGCCACACGTGCTTCGCGTTGTTCTGCACCTAGCAGCTGGACGCTCACCGTGTCTGCTCCTGCATCCTGACTTCAGCCACGCCTGCCAGCACCCTGGAACACCTGCAAGGGGAGAAAGGGGAGAAAGGAGAGATTAGGTGAAGAAAAGCCCTTACCTGCTAAATCTGCATTCCGGAGTCACTTCACCGACGATCCTGAAAAGGAAGACATCTTTTTTAAAGCATTTCGTTTCGATCGCTGCAGCGCTGCATTTCACTCACCTTGGCAAGGCGCTTCCATCTTCAGCAGCGATCTTCCGGATTCAGCTACGTTCCGGTGCCTAGAGGAAAAAAGACAAGAACAAAGGTGAGAGGGAGAAAAGGAATAAGGAAAGCTCAGTTTCCTTTTAAGACTTACTTGTTGGATATTTCCCTCTGCATTTCGGGTCCTGCCGCTTCCTGGCATCTCCGGACCCCGGCCCCTATGGGGAAAAAAGACAAAGTCATTGTTGAGCGTTTGTAAAGACATTACCTGAGCGCTCATCCGGAACTTACCTGCCATTTACTGAAGCGGCACGCTTCACTTCGGGTCGGCGCCATTTCTCCGGCATCCGAACCCCGGCCCCTAAGGGGAAAAGAACATGAGCATTAGCGTTTGCTGCAATAAGACAACAGACATAATTAAAGAGCTTGAACTTTTGAACAGAACTATTACAGCGCCTTACCTGAACAGTCAAGCTTACCTGAACTCCATCAACCCTCAATCCAGTGAAGTAACTGGGTTTCAACGCGCCCCTGCATCTGAAGCAGGACGGAGAGCTCACCATTCCAAACCCTAAGGTGAGGCTTCACGGGGAACCGTGGAAGAGGTTTCGTGGAGGGTTGGATGGGAGTGGGAGGCTTGAACATTATTTCCGCCATTTGGTAATACTCCCTTTCCACGTACAGGAGGGTATTCTTGCGAGCCAGAGAAGCCAGAATAGAGGGGCCCTTCCAGTCCATCTTCAGAGCCGCGCCTCCGTGGGAATCAGGTGAGCGTTACAGAACGCGAAGCCTTACCACAATTTCCCACTCGGGCGCTATGGAGACTTCCGAGACAGATCAGCTGGCCCAGCTTTTAGGGGAAGTACGGGCAGAAGTGCACTCAGCCCGCCAGGAGACTAACGCTCTTAGAAGAGAATTAATCCTATCCAAGGAAAGAACTGATGATCTGGCCAAAAGGTTGTTGCAGGGCCAGGCAGGGCACACTCCTTTACCCGATTCCGGGGGTACTTCTACATCAATGGGTTCGACTAACCCGGCACAAATCAATCTACCTGGACACATGCCTTTGGCCCCGCCTGAACGTTTTGCGGGGGATCCCAAGAAATATGCCGTTTTTATGAACCAATGCCGTTTACACTTTTTATGCAGGCCCGGGGCCTTCCCCAACGACCAGACCAAAGTAGCCTTTGTACTATCTTACCTCAGTGGCTGTGCTGCCGATTGGTCTATTCCATTGGTAAATCAGGATGATCCCATTCTCCGGGATTTCCAGGGCTTCCAGGCCAGCATGGAAAGATTGTTCGCTCGACACTCGCAGGGACAGGCCCTTGACAACGAACTGTTATCCTTACGGCAAGGTAATCAGGATCTTTTGTCCTATATCGCCACCTTTAATAGACTGATTGTGGAAACCGGATGGCCTGAAAATAAAAGGATCACCTTGTTTCATCGAGGCCTGCGCGGAGAGCTTAAAGATGTTATAGCTCAGATAGTAGATCCACCCCAGGCCTGCACAGACTACATAGACTTAGTGGTTCAACTTGATCACAGACTTCAAAATAGAAAAGCAGATCGGCTCAAGTACGAAACCAGAGTACCCATCAAGACCCACGTTACCTCCAAGAGTACTGACATTTCCGAACCGATGCAAATAGGCAGTGTTAAAGGACCATTAACGCAGAAAGAACGAGAGAGAAGGCGACAAATGCAACTTTGTCTGTATTGTGGGACTTCCGGTCACTTTCTCCAAAGTTGTCCAGTAAAACCACCCAAGAAGGTGGTTGGAGCCACTGATAACGAGTTATTGACACCTGGTTCGGGAAACGACCTAGCCCGACAAGCGTAGGGGTCCGCTTGCCGAGCTTGAAAACAAACTCTTTGACCTCGCATTTTGTCATGCCAATGGTGCTAGTGAATCCAAAACAGCCTCAGCAGTTGCATGCCATAAAAGCATACATAGACACTGGAGCTATAGGAAATTACATAGACCATGAATTGGCTTCCAGGATTAAGCTTCCTCTCCGTCCAAAAGTAACCCAAGATGTAATTACCACAGTTGATGGAACCGAAATAGCCTCAGGGCCTGTAACGCATTCCACTGTTGAAATCACACTGGTGGGTCAAGATGGACACCGGGAAGCAATCGTGTTTGATGTGATCAAGGCCCCACAATTTCAAGTACTTCTTGGAATCCCTTGGTTAGAAACACATAATCCAAGAATAGACTGGCGAGCAAAGAAGATAACTTTTCCTGATTGTGAACCAACCTGTTATCCAAGGAATCCAGTTATGGGTCTAGCCTCTGCAACTGCCACCCCTGTACAGCTACCATCCGAATACCAAGAATTCCAAGACGTTTTTCAGAAAGAGCAGGCTAACACTTTGCCTCCCCATCGATCTTACGATTGCCAAATCGACTTGGTACCCGATGCGCCACTACCTTGTAGCAGGATTTATGCTCTTACTGAACCTGAGAACCTGCATTTGCGTCAGTACTTGGATCAATACCTGGCCAATGGCTTCATTCGCCCGTCAAAGTCTCCAGTCTCTTCCGCTTTGTTCTTCGTACCTAAGAAGGAAGGAGACCTCAGGACCTGTATTGACTACCGCGCCCTGAATCAGATAACGATTAAGAATCAGTACCCTTTGCCCCTGATACCTGAACTCATCGACCAAGTAAAAGATGCTCGTGTGTACACCAAGCTAGATCTCCGAGGAGCTTACCACCTGGTGCGTGTAAAAGAGGGCGACGAGTGGAAGACTGCATTCCGCACCAAATTTGGGCTCTTCGAGTATCAAGTAATGCCCTTCGGTTTGTGCAACGCACCTGCCGCCTTTCAGTACTTCATGAATGATGTTCTTCGGGAACTTATTGATGTTTGTGTCATCGTTTATATTGACGACATCCTGGTGTACTCTTCCTCAGAATCTGATCACAGAAAACATGTTAGGGCAGTTCTTGAGAAATTGCGCCAGCACAAGTTATTTGCCAAGCTTGAAAAATGCGTTTTTCATACCACAGAAGTGGAGTTTCTCGGATTCATCCTGACGCCTCAAGGAATCCGAATGGACTCGCGGAAGGTGGACGCCATTCTCAAATGGCCATCTCCTAGCTCAGTGAAGGGAGTGCAAAGCATGCTTGGCTTTGCCAATTTCTATCGAAGGTTCATCCCGGAATTTTCTCGAACAGTTCAACCCATCACAGCTCTCTTAAAGAAAAATAAACGCTTCGAATGGACTCATGAGGCCGAACAAGCCTTTCAGGACCTGAAAACCAAATTCACCTCTGCACCTGTATTGAAGCACCCGCACCCAGATCTCCCTTACATTGTGGAAACCGATGCATCCAGTTCGGCCATGGGAGCTGTCCTGTCGCAAAGAGACCCAGAAACTAACCAATTACACCCTGTAGCATTTTGGTCGAGAAAATTCTCTCCACCTGAAATCAATTACGCAATTACCGACAAAGAACTACTGGCTATTAAATCGGCTTTCAAGGCTTGGCGTCACTATCTTCTTGGGGCTAGACATACCATCACCGTAATTACGGACCACAGAAATTTGGAGTATCTAAAGACGGCCAAAGCTCAATCTTCACGACAACTCCGATGGGCTTTATTCTTTGCGGAATTTGATTTTGTAATTACCTATTGCCCTGGCTGCAAGAATGGTAAAGCAGACGCCTTATCCCGGATTGGCATGGAGGAACCCAATTCGAGTATAGAACCTGTGCCAATCATACCTGAACAAAGAATTTTGGGCTTAACTTCATTGCAAACTATTGAGGACATCCAAACTCAAGTAAAACAACTTTTAGACTCTTCAGCCTTACAGGAATGGAGTCAAAAGGGTCCTCACTACACCGTTAAGGATGATTTACCCTATTTCCAGGAGCGGTTGTTTCTGCCAAGTAAAGAATTACAGGAACTTGTCATCACCCGTCATCACGAATCATTAATGGAAGGACACCCTGGTATCGCGAAAACAGAAGAAAAGATCAAACGCCACTTCTGGTGGCCTTCTTGGAGAAAAGACATAAAGTCTTTTGTGTTGTCTTGCGGAATTTGCGCCCAAAATAAGAGTCAAAAGAAAAGGCCTGCCGGTTTACTTCAACCTTTGGACATTCCACCAGCACCTTGGCACACCTTGTCAATGGACTTTATAACTGACCTGCCTCCTTGTGGAGGTTACAACACTATTCTCGTCATAGTGGATCTGTTCTCCAAGATGGCCCATTTCATCCCTCTAAAAGGATTGCCGTCAGCTTCCACCTTGGCCAAGGAATTTTTGCAGAGTATAGTGCGCATACATGGTTTCCCCTCTATACTAGTCTCAAATCGTGGAAGTCAATTCATCTCCCATTTTTGGAAGAAATGTTGCCAACTGGCACAAATAGATGTGCGGTTATCCACCAGCCACCACTAAGCCTCCGGATCCTGTCCAAATTGATGGAGAATTCGAATTCGAAGTGAAAGACATTTTAGATTCCAAGATAGTTAAGTCGAAACTTTTCTATCTTGTTGACTGGAAAGGATATGGACCTCAGGAAAGATCTTGGGAACCCAGTGACTTTATTCATGCACCACGACTGGTACAAAGATTCCATCGGAGATTCCCGCACAAACCAAAACCCCCGGAGGAAAATACCTTGGGAGGGGCCTTGAGGGGGGGTACTGTCATGATGCCAGGCTCATAAGAGAGGATATGTGTTTAAGTGCTTGGGTGCACACTTACCTGATGCAGACCATGCTGCTTCATCCAGGCCCTCTTGAGGCCTGAATGGGACTACTTTACCTGTGGGACTACTTCACCACCTGGGTGTGGTCGGGGAAGGATACATACCTGATTGGTGGAAGGATACATACCAGGAACTTCTTCCAAGGCTATTTAAACCACACCCGATCAGCCATACGTGCTTCGCGTTGTTCTGCACCTAGCAGCTGGACGCTCACCGTGTCTGCTCCTGCATCCTGACTTCAGCCACGCCTGCCAGCACCCTGGAACACCTGCAAGGGGAGAAAGGGGAGAAAGGAGAGATTAGGTGAAGAAAAGCCCTTACCTGCTAAATCTGCATTCCGGAGTCACTTCACCGACGATCCTGAAAAGGAAGACATCTTTCTTAAAGCATTTCGTTTCGATCGCTGCAGCGCTGCATTTCACTCACCTTGGCAAGGCGCTTCCATCTTCAGCAGCGATCTTCCGGATTCAGCTACGTTCCGGTGCCTAGAGGAAAAAAGACAAGAACAAAGGTGAGAGGGAGAAAAGGAATAAGGAAAGCTCAGTTTCCTTTTAAGACTTACTTGTTGGATATTTCCCTCTGCATTTCGGGTCCTGCCGCTTCCTGGCATCTCCGGACCCCGGCCCCTATGGGGAAAAAAGACAAAGTCATTGTTGAGCGTTTGTAAAGACATTACCTGAGCGCTCATCCGGAACTTACCTGCCATTTACTGAAGCGGCACGCTTCACTTCGGGTCGGCGCCATTTCTCCGGCATCCGAACCCCGGCCCCTAAGGGGAAAAGAACATGAGCATTAGCGTTTGCTGCAATAAGACAACAGACATAATTAAAGAGCTTGAACTTTTGAACAGAACTATTACAGCGCCTTACCTGAACAGTCAAGCTTACCTGAACTCCATCAACCCTCAATCCAGTGAAGTAACTGGGTTTCAACGCGCCCCTAAATCTGAAGCAGGACGGAGAGCTCACCATTCCAAACCCTAAGGTGAGGCTTCACGGGGAACCGTGGAAGAGGTTTCGTGGAGAGTTGGATGGGAGTGGGAGGCTTGAACATTATTTCCGCCAGTTGGTAATACTCCCTTTCCACGTACAGGAGGGTATTCTTGCGAGCCAGAGAAGCCAGAATAGAGGGGCCCTTCCAGTCCATCTTCAGAGCCGCGCCTCCGTGGGAATCAGGTGAGCGTTACACCTCCCTCCCCTGATCAAATTTGCTGTGCATTGCTGCAGTGAACCGGATAGCCAGGAGGACCGGACCCTGTTTGGGTTTTAAGGAGCTCACCTTTTATTTGTCGCTTTGCTCTGCTGCTGGTTTCTTCTCTGGGCAGTGCAGGACCCTCCAGTCTTCCTCCTTCATGTCAGTCCGACAGTCGCTTCAGGAACCGTGATCCTGCAGGATCTGCCAGGAACTTCTGCCTCAGCTACAGCATTCTTCTTCTACTAAGGTACTGTTCAAATCCGGTCGTTCAATCTGTCCGACCACGGTGAAAGTGTTTGAAATCTTTTGCTAATCCGAGGGCTTGTCCTTTTCTACTCTTTTAAATAACTTTTCTTCTGACCAACTTCATTTCAAACTCTTGGCAAAGACTTAACCACAAACTACTCTGAACTGTGTGATCCTCTGCAAAGACTCTGAACCATTGACATTGGCCCAGGCCTATTTATTTGAATCCTAGTTGTAGTAAGCCTTTTCTAGATTGCCCAGCCTACTTACTTGGTGCTGCTTGATTTTGAATAACCTTGTCTTTCCCTCCCTTTTTAAATTGCTGGTGTGTCATTGTGCTCACACTTCATGTGTATTAATATGGTGATTTTCTGCTGCTTTACATTACTGAACTGTTTTACAAATTATTGTCTAAATAAATGTAACTCTTACTCAGAAACCTTGAGTCAGTGTTTGTTTGAACCATAGCAATTGCTGACCTTTGTGTAACTTCTGATACTGCTCACTTTACTCTTGAGATAAGTCTGGCTGCTCAGCCATCACTTACCACTTTACTGTGTAGTACAGGCTTGTACCAAAGGTGAATTTGTACTGTCACTTGTAGTCTTAATTGTGTGTGGTGTTCCCAAAGCATACTGCATATGATTCTGCCTAACAATAGCAGATAGAAGACAGTCTGATTACTTAAATTACAAGCCAGAATGCCTATAGTATAATCTGTGTTCCATGAGTTACTTCTATGCCATTCCAGCTGGCAGGTAAGAGAGCTACACACACCACAGTCTTGTGAACATTTTTAGATCAGCTCACCATTTAAAGTTAGGTCTTGTTTGTGCCTTCCTTGTGCAACTCCCTCTGCCCTCCAGTTTGGGAGTCTCTCTTCTGGACTCCACTCCCTTGGACTACATATTGAATATCTATCTAACCAGTCTGCAACACTTTTCTAATGGTCATCATCTTCCTTGTCTTCCTTTCTTTGAATCAGAGGCACTGTGGAGACGCTCACTCTAAGCGGTCTGCCATACATTGCTAATGGTTTGCCTACTTTCTTACAATCTGCCATGTGGGAGGTGCTCGATATAAGTGGTCTGCCACTTTGTGCTAATGGTTGTTTTCTTTCCTTCTTTCCTTACTAAGCATTACGCAAAAATTAACTAAAGGTCATTGTGTTGCTTTTTTTTAAATGTGATTTATGTATGCTATATGGTGCCATCCACACCATGCTAACTTTATATCCACATTAACAAGGGATATACAGTGTTTCACAAAGTGGCTGAGGGAACCATAGTCCCATAACAAGGACATACAGAAGAAAAAACAAAATTACGAAGTGGGTATGAGGAAAACATTGCTGTGGACACCTGTTTAAAAATGAGTAACTGACATGCCTCAATAAACTGGAGAATTAGTAGAGTTTATTTTTAACCATCCCACTTGACAAATCTCTGATCCTGGCCAGATTACTATCTCTGTTAGCCTGCAATACCTTTCATGCCATACATGATGTTGCTTTCAAACAGGACATTTTCTTGCAGAAAACTCTATTGAAGACTCTGAACAGTTTACAACTGAAGATGGAATTTGTAGTTATTAGTTTGGGCTATTAGGTGGCAGATCCACCTATAACCTGAAACTATTGCATTAGAGTATAGATGGAGAAAAATGGCGTACGAGGAGGGACGTAAAGCTTGAAGGTGATGTTTTGCTATTTGACCACCCATTTACTGCCGATGGCCATGCCAATCTCTATCGCCATTCCCCACCAGTTCCTGCCCCTCCCTGCCCAAAACACCTCCTCATTCAAATTCCTTGAGCTCCCTTTAATCAAACCTTCTCATCAAACATTGCACTCGAAGTGACTGCAAGTGTTTTTCCAAAGCAGTCGTATGAGAATGAATGACTTAATTGGGGCTGTAAACAACTTCAGGTGCAATACAAATGTTTAAACAGGTCTGCCTACAGCCACTGAATCTATAAGCACTACATGTGTATTAAGTCCTGTGAAAAACAAGAATTGGCAAATCCAACAATTTTGGCTTGTGTATAAGTGTTAGGCATGTGTCAGGCACTGAAATTAGATGCCCTCGTACTCACACCATGTTGCATGTGCTCTACCATCAATGGCCAGTTAATACCACTATTGCAGTGCCTGACAAGTGCCTTTCACATGCCTACACAAAAGTCCAAATTGTTGGCATTGCCAGTGTTTCTTTTTGATGTATAAATTGTTAATATTACCATTTAATGAACTTGGTAAAGTAATTAATGGGCTGACATAGAAGCTACGATGATTATGTAGATGTTGCACCAGGGAATTGGTAGAGTAAATGTGGCTAACTGCCCATAGCTTTATTTTTTATATTACTAAGGACCACATTTAACAGGCTCCAATCCAATTCTTGGAAGAGTCCATTTGTACAACTATTTGGCCAAAGTCACACACATTGTAATTGACATTGCTCAGATTTGAATGCTTGGACCTTGTTATAAATTGCTTGTCTTTTATATAGCTTTCCCTGCTGCAATCATAGGATATGAAATCATGCTAGATACTATTGTGACTTGGATGCAATCTTGGGGAGTCGAGAGGTAGTGCTCTGCAATGAAGTGTGGTGGAGTTGAAAACCAATACTTTAGCAGACTATAACATTAATATGATGGGCATGTCCAAATATACAATCTTTTATTTCAGAATGTTTTGCTGTGATTGTGAGTTTCTCATATAGTGTAGATTAGCTTCACCTATGGTTCTCTTCTATGGCTGCTATGCTGTGGGAAAATCATCTGGCTTCATAAGTGCTTTTTTGATTGAATTTGTGAGTGATTATCTTTACTTTTAAACACACTAACCTATTGGCTTCACATGGCTGTAAACATGTTATGTAGATGTTAATTGCACTAATTTGCCCTGTGAAAAACTACATTTTAGTGTTCTGGCACAATGCCGACATGTATGATGTTTGAAAGACTGGTGAGTGTAAATAAAAAAAATAATAATAAGACAAGTAAAGTGTCATAAGTGGAGGATGAACCAAAAATTAATAAGAAATGTTGGTGAAGGGGGCACAGTGTGGCAAGACACTAGCTTCCTAGAGAAAATCAGTCCTTGCAATTGTTTGTGTTTGATTATAGATATCCAACATATGTTGAGCATGCAGTTCAATGTTGGCTTGCAATCACATGACAGCGAGGCTCTACATATTTGGATAATTATTTTTTTCTTTTCTTTTCTTTTTTGTTGGCCTGCCAGTGATGTTGCTTCAAGATGTTTTCTTCATCTTTAATATGCATTTTCTAAGTCACTGTGGAGAGGGGAGAACAGCTACTCCAGTAAATTCCAGGTTTATAAATACAAGGTTTAATTAGGAAACCATTAATAGACAACCTTTAGGACATTTGGTTTGTAAGGGTGTACAACATTATTATTTAATAATGTAAAGGTTTACTCACAGTACTGAACTGCGTACTATTTGCAAAGGTTTATATACAATTGTAAATGCTGTAAACCAAATGTTTACTCATATTGACAAATTGGAGGTATACACAAGGTTTGCAATGATAATAGTAACAAATAATAGTAAATGCAGTAAACCAAATGTTTACTATTAGTGGTGAATTTGAGGTGTACACAACGTTTGCAAAGGTTTACAAATATTAGTAAATGTTGTAAATGAAATGTTTAATAATAATGATAAATAGAGGTGAACACTAGGTTTGCAAGGGTTTACAAGTACTTTTTTTTGTAAATGAAATGTTCAGTTTTGCATTACGCATTAGGTGTACATTACATTTGCAAAGTATTCCTGTTTTATAAACCATGGGAAACTTAAGGTTTACAAATATGTGGAACATAAAGTCCAAATTGACTTGCAGAACTACATGGTTTGCTCATGCGTAAACACAATGTAAACCAAAAGTTTACAAATGACTTTCCCAACCGGTGTAAACCTGTGAAAACATAGAGTTTGAACAGGTTTCATGGTGTTTAAACATTTGTAAACTATCATTTTTATGCAGTGTGGTGTGTAAGAGGTGACCTGTGATATCAGGAAGGATGAGGTGGTATTCTGAGTCAACGGTGACTACCTCCCATCCTTGGAACCTCCCATTCAGGCAAACAACATAACAAGAGATATCTCCACTCAACTGGAGGATATCGCCGAAAATTGCCAAGTCCAAGATTTTTCCAGGCTTTAAGCAGATGGTTGAAGAACAAATTAATCTCACTGATGCCTGTGAGACCAAATTGCAAAAACCAAAGTTGAAACAGTGTTTCTGGATGATCAGGATATCTTTGCTGTGGATTCATATGATTTTGGACGCCAGAGAGACATTCAACCACCATACCCCCCACAGAGCCAGAGAAGGCTCCAGTATTTGTGAAGCAATACCGGTTGCCTCTTACGTCCATGGAGTCACTCATGGAGATTATTAAAAACTTAGAATCCAGTGGGATATTTCGTCCAATCCACAGTACCGTTAACAACCCGGTGTGGGGGATACTCAAACCCAATGGCCAATGGAGACTCTGTGCAGACCTAAGGGAGTTACATAAAAGGGTCCACATGTCAAGATGGCCCCTTCTCTACATCGATCACGGACAGGCCCTGATCCAAGGGTCACAGGTATATACCGCCGTTGACCTGACCAACGGTTACTGGACAGTGCCCGTTAGTAGGGAAGACCAGTACAAGGTTGCCTTTACCTTTGCGGGGCAGCAATACATGTGGACCCAAACACCCTTTGGTTACATAAACTCCGGCAGCAGATTTTACATCTTCCTACTTAAGGCCATACCCAATTTGGGAAAAAGGGGAAACCTGGCATATGTAGATGATGTCTTAATCAAGAGCTTAACCTTGGCAGAACACATAGCTGAAATAGTCTATGTTCTGACCCAGTTGCAGAAAGACAGAGCAAAAATGTCCTTTCCAAAGGTACAGCGATGTAAGACCCGCATGAACTTCTTAGGGTATAAAATCCCTCCTAAAGGTCACAGTCCCTAGGTGAAAAAGGTGGAACCATTTTTGAAATTGAAAGACCCTACTACCCTGCAAGAACTAAAAGCCCACTTGGACTCATTGATTATAGCAGACAGTTTATTGAAGATTACGCAGAGGTCGCTCGACCATTGGTCCATTTATCAAAGGCTGGGGTCAAGTGGGAGTGGGGTCCAAAACAATCTGAGGCAGTAAAACAACTAGAGAATAGTGTTTCCCAAGTTCCTTGTTTGGCTTATCCCATAAAGAACAAGGAGTTTGCCTTGGAGATGGGGTTATCAGATACTTGCTTAATAGCAGTATTATACCAAAAGCAGAACAAGGTCAAAAAAGTTATCTTATATGCGAGCAAGACTTTGTCGTCTGTGGAGGAATAAATCAACAATTGCAAAAAGGCACTCCTGGCAATGGTGTGGGAATTGAAGAATTACTGCCTGTTCATCCAGAGGGAGCACATCATAGTGGAGACTCCTCACCAAACCGTGCAATATCTCCAGAGTGACCAAATCCGAGCAGGGAATGTGAGTTATTCTACAATTAGTTCCTGGTTTCTGTCCATGCAAGGCTTTCCTGGGGAGGTCATATATGGCCAAAACAAGAAGTATCCTCTAGCGCAAGGATTGACTGACTTTCATGACTGTCTCCAAGAAAACTGTCTCAAGAACAAAAGTCTAAGGACCAATGACAACATGGAGGTGTACCTTACTTCCCCACACAAAGTCTATGAGGGAGTTTATGTGGATGGGTGCTCCTACCATGTTGACAATCACTGGGAAAAAGAACTAGTGGCTGGCATTGGGAATGCCTGGGTGAATCATGCCCAGGAACCCTCTGCTGGGTACCAAATAGGTCTCTGAAGTAGTAAGGTGGCAGGATTGTTGGCAGTACATCAAGCCATCCTCACGGCCATGCAACACTAACTCAAATAACTGGTCATAATCACTAATTCAGATTATGGGCCTAATCACGACCTCGGCGGTAACGCTAACGCTATTAGCGCGGGGGGTATTAGCGCGACCGCCATAGCCCCCGGCGCTAATAGCGCAGGATCACGAGTTGGTCGGACTTGGAAGTCGCCATTCCCCATTGAGCCCATTGGGGAATGCCCCATTCCCCATTGGGCTCAATGGGGAAAATTCACGCTCTTACCACTGGCGGATTTCCTGCCGGCGGTAATAGCGCAAATTTTCGGTTGATTTCCCCCCAGCCAAGAGCTGGGGTGAAATCCGCCGAAGCCCTGATTTGGCAGACCCTTAAATCCGGCGGTAATAGTGCTACCGCCAGATTTAAGGGTTACCGCCGAGGTCGTGATCAGGCCCTATGTCAGGAATGGGTTTGTGGAACACCTGATGAATTGAAAAATGGAGGCATGCTGTGTGCGAATAACAAACCGCTCAAGCATGGGAAATTTATTAAATCAATTGTTGATCTGGTAAACACTAATGAGATGACCATCTATTGGAAAAAAGATTAGAGGTCACTCCAAAATAGAGATACCCAACAAAACTGGAAATGACTTGCTGACCAGTTAGCCAAAACTGGAGTCATTATCGGGGATCTCATAGAAACTGAATCCCTGCTGGGGGAAATCCACGCCACTGCTGTCACCAGGTCCCAAACCATTGCCAATAATGAACTTTCAACTGGCCAGTGGAGTAAAGAAACCCCAGATGCCGATCTGTTTACTGCACAAAAAGAGGACCCAATTACTGGGAAATGTTATCAACATATTGAAGACCCCATGAATTTTCCTATGACAGAATGTGATTATATTGGGAAGGATGATTTCGGATGTTGATGAAGTTTTCAAAAAATGTCTGAATCCAAGACGGTTTGTTGGTACCGAGATCCATAACTGGATGGGACAGTGGGTGGTACCTTGCTCATTCTGAAGCCTCATGTTAAGTCATGCCCATGACACAGCCACAGCCAGTCATAGGGGTTTTCATACAAGATTAGAAATCATGTGCGAGGTGCATATTGGCCACACATGGATCAGAATATCAACATATACTTAATGAGGTGTCTTATGGGTGCTCTGTTTCAGCTAAGCTCTCTCACAGAGCTACCCTACAGAAAAGTGGAATGGCACTGCCTTGGTTGGATTTGCAAGTCGATTTCATTGAGCCAGTGAGTCGCTCTTCTAGAAGAAACAAGTACATGTTGACCATGACATGCTTGTTTACCAAGTGGCTAGAATGTCTTCCGGTCCTGAATTCTAAGGTGGAAACAGCTACCACACTAAAGATCAATCACATCTTCACTTGTTAGGGCCTTGCCCAAAGAATTGAGTCAGACAGAGGAAGTCATTTTACCAGTGAGGCGATGACCAAGATGTGGATGATTTTAGGGGTAAAAAGAAACATCACGTTGCCTACCACCCAGCCTCAAGTGAGGGAGTTAAGAGGTACAATAAAACAATTGTGGGCATCTTGAAGAAGTTTGTGGCAGACTCTGGACCAAGTTGGGACATCTGATTACTGCTTTTCCCAATGGCCAAGAGGTTCCCACTGTCTTATGCAACCAAAATGTCTCCATTTGAGGTCATGATTGGATGAAAAATGATGCTACCTCAGCATCTGCTCTACTGAATTCAAGAGCAGACCCTCCTCAACGTGTCCAC
This sequence comes from Ambystoma mexicanum, assembly GCF_040938575.1. Taxonomy (NCBI): domain Eukaryota; kingdom Metazoa; phylum Chordata; class Amphibia; order Caudata; family Ambystomatidae; genus Ambystoma; species Ambystoma mexicanum. Next base: position 432,605,556 of record NC_090927.1, on the reverse strand, counting down.
TACCCATGAGTACATTGATAATTTACAGAAACACCTTCAGCATGCTTTGGTGTATGTTTAGTACAGTTTAGAAAAGTCAGCAGACAGAATGAAAGACCACTACGATTTAAAAACTACCAAGAAGAATTATGAAGTAGAAGACAGGATCTACCTATACAATTTCCAAAGGAATCAGATCAAGGAACCGAAGTTCCCCCCTCTTGGCACAGTGCTTTTGAAATTGTTGATAAAATCTCACCTGTCGCCAATAAAATCTGCATTCCTAAAGGCGAACATACAGAAGAGAAACAGATCCGTATCAATCAGGTGAAGAACTGTCACCCCAGATAGGTACTACAAATGATTGGAGAGCCCAGTGAGGGTAGAGCCCAGGAACCAACTGAAGAATGAAAGGAAAGGAATGTATACTTACAAAGAATGTATAAAAATCAGGAAACAATATAAAGAATACGTGTAGAAATGTTCATGCAATGTGTTTTGTGATGTTGTTGTCTAATTACAGGGGAGAGAAGTACTGTATAATATACTTATCCTTTCTTTTACGCTCTACAGACTCAATAACTCAATTCAATAACTCCTTACCTTGGGAGGTCTCAAATAGGAAGGGGTTCCAGGACCAAAACCCCCAATTCCAAAAAGAGTGGAGTGCAGACCAAAGCGCCACTCACTCAGGACAGGAAAAGATCAGGCATGCTCCAACGAGGAAATTCAAGGAATGAGCCAAAGCAAAAAGAAAATAAAACCCCCACTCTTCCCTGTTCTTTTCTGCGTGACACCCGAGTCAAAGACCCAGAAAGGACTTGTGGGGTAAAAAGTTAGCCCCGGAGTGACAGAGATGGAGAGGCCATTCTGGGCCCCTATTGTAAGAATGAAGCTGGGTAATGTGGAGTTCCATTGAATTATGAAAGCCAGCACAAAACAGTGATTTCGACATAAGGCCTACATGTAGTCCCTTCTCCCAGATCCCTGGTGGCCATTTCTGTACTATTTGTTTTCTGGAGTTGAGAAACGGTCACAGCACTGTTTCTTGACTCGAGAAAAATTACAATTAGTACCCCGATATGACGTGCCGGGGTACTAATGACAATATGACCCTCACAGGGGCAATATGACCCTTGGGCTTCTAACTATGGCACCGGGGGCGTTACCCAACTGGTAATGGCCCCCCTCCTCAGGTCATAATGCCTTATTAATTGGGCATTCTGTTCCCTAGTCTACAATTTATCTGTGCATCCCACCTTGTTCTCCATTGCTGATTACAGGTTCTAAAAGATGTTTGCGATAGAGATTGTGTACAAAAACTGATGGAACCCAACCCTTGTACACCTTTGTAGTATCAACTACAGCAATTCAGTACATTAGCAATAAAGTAGATCCTCAATGTTTCATTTTCCTTAAAAAAATCACCACTGCTCGAGTGGCAGAACCTGTGGTTAATGCATTACGGACAAAAATGTACATCATCAGATCTGTTTCTGTTGGCAGTCAGAACAATAGCATCAGTCAACACTCCTCTTAGTCTGAAAGTTCTAGTGCCTTCTAAATGTGGGCTCACATAAGCTCCTATTCTTATGTGAATTGAGTCTCACTGGAGGTACTGGAATAGGAAACTGTTCACATAAGAATACAGCCCCAGTCTTGATCATGGACATTTAGTCCAAAATGCATTGGCCAGAGGTTGTGCCACTGAAACAATGGTGAAAGGACAACACCAATAAAGACATGTTTAAGAAAATGAAACGTCAAGAATCTACTATATCAAGAATGCAGTGAATTGCTATAGTTGATACTACAAATGTACCACTGCTAGGGTTCCATCAGTTATTTTGTACATAATTATTTCCTGAAAAAGTGCAATTTGGGTTTTATCTATGCTCTAAATAGCATTCAGAGTATTTGTTAAATAACTCTTGAAAGTCAATTGGGGTGCCCTCTCCAACAATTGTAATTCACTAGAGGATATGCCATAAACACCTAATAAATGTTGATTTGTAGAAATAGATTCGAGCCCACCTAGACTTTCATCAGGGCTGTTTCTACTTACAGTGCCATGTCCTCAGCTGGCATAGATGCTTTTCCTGCTACAGTCAGGAGCTTTGAATCTATATGCAATACCTTGGAATATGTGTGGATATCAGTTCTTTAGATGTCCACATAGACTTTGAACCCTAAATTTGGGTAACACGTTGATTTCTGGGTCTAACTTTCCCCTTTCAGTACTTTTTTGGGTGAATCCCAGCATTGGCACTTTTGAGGAGGAAAGATGGTTTTGCTTGCTTAAGAGTTTCCCCTTATCTGTGGGTGCGTCTGCTTGTGTCTTAGGAATTGCTAAACATTCAATAAACCTGGCTTCTGAGTGCTTTTCGCCTCCTCATCGTCTGACGCTACAGCACTAGCTCTCCATAAGACTCCTTCTGTTTGTTTGTTTTCTTGCTCTTCAATTGTCGATCAACACTGAATTACTCAAAAATTCCCTCTGACTCTTTTCTTGATTTTGCATGACCTGAAATTAAATGATGTCTTGCAAACTTATCACAAGGGTTGTGATGCTATTTGAGGGAAGGTGAGCTAGAAGCTGAGGTATAGCTTTGCCCTTTTGATCCCTTCCAGAATAGATTTTCTGAGTACTTGTTGAAATCCATTTGATCAAATAGTCATACCAACACTCATCGAGATAGTAACCCATTACCTAAATCATGGCATGCGATTTTAATAAGTGCTTTGTGCTGATCTCTGTCTATCCCTTTGCAGCTCTGATGCATCCTTAACCCTTGAGCCCACTATACCACCTCACTTTCTCTGTGCCTGAATGGAGCGCTAAATCTCTTCCTCTCTTGAACAACAGGCCCAGCTGAAATCCAAAACTGGCACATCCACAGGCAGAAGGTACCTCCATCCCCATTTTCTCTAATAGACCTGACTGACCACAGTGCCTTGTGATCTCCTTGACAGACGTATTCTGGAATACAAGAGCGATTGGCCTAGAAGGAGCTAGAGAACCTTGGCTTACAGAATAGGGGCAAATGACAATGAGACGTTTTACAGGTATGTGTGTAATAGGCAAAACAAGAGGCATTTTTAATACTCCCTATTCTTAAAATAGCACCTATTTACATGTTTGGATCAGATAGGATATTTGCTGCATGGGTTAGATAGAAGATACTGCATGAGGTAAATATTAATTACTAAACCCATGCAGTACTTTCTATCTATCCCATACTGTAAACAGCCCAGGCTGTTCAAACGTGTCATGAGGCAGAATTTTAAAAATAGGACGTATTTAAAATACCCCCTGAATTTAGGTTTACCACCATACTTGCAATGTGGCCCAACAAAGTTTTGGTTTAAGGTTCAAGAAGATCTGTTTGTAGGTCTGGTATGATCTCATTAGCAACGAATGCACTGAGCCAAACAGATGTGTGTGTAATGACTAATTGAGAGATATGTCACAGAGGTTTTTATGTAAATAGAAAGGTATCACTATTGCATTTTTGTTTTTATTAAATTCCTTGAAACAGGGGCATGATAGAAATAGTGAAGAAATGTTCTTCTCAAATAGATTGAATACATATTTATAGTTAGTTAAGTAAGAAACACAGATAAATAACCGTAACTAAGTATATCTATGTGACCAGATGTACATTTCAGTCGGTTGGTGTTAAATGCTGATATTGTAAGGCCATTAAGAACCGCAGAAGCCCGCACTTCACCATTCGCTGCAATGTATCATACAGAGAACAGCGATTGCATTTGTAACGGCATGGAGAGTTGTGAACACTATCACACCAGCTGAATATGCAATTACCACATGATGCACTGTTAGGGAGTGACACAAAGCAGTAAATAAATGGGTGAACATTGCCCCTGCCATTTGGGTGACACAACTGCTATATTTCATCTTCCTCCTTTATGTCAAACTCTTTCGACCTCTGTAATATCTGTAGATTGTTTTCAATTTGTTTTCCCTTTCCGTCATGGTGATTGATGTCTTGTTTGTTCACTTCACACTTTGTGGCCAATAATTCATCTTTGCAGAAAGTCAGGGAGGGCACGCGCCTGAAGACTAATCATTTCAGGAGAAATAAACACTGGTCGGTGCAGACAACATTCATGAGGGGTGTGATATGTCTTAATGTCATACACACATGAATTCAAAATGTATCTATATTAAATGTGTGCATTTATTCGTCCATTTGCTCGATTTGTTATCATTGCAATTGTTTTATAAGGCACCCGCTATGTCGGCCCTTGACATTAAAGGACAATAAAACCATTATTTCAAAAAGGCAAACCTTGTGTTATGATAACAGTATAGCTGCATATCCTTTCCATAAATACATTTATGCAGAATCTGTTTTCGTACACAGACTGCTGCAAAGTGGTAGCTAAACTTGCCATTCACACCGTTTCCATGTCCCGAAAATGCCATCATAATCTCATCACGCTACTCATTTGCAGGGAGATGTGTTGTCCATCTGATGGATTGGTAAGCGCTTACATTTTGTTTCCCAGGAAACAGTTAACATGAATACTCAACGAAGATTCCTCTACTCCCCCATTGAGACAAAATGGTCTTCCATCTATAATTCCTCTCATAACCTTCCCATTTCTCCTATTGTCTATGTTATTAAAACACCATATTAAAAGGTCATGACACATCCTATTTGAAACTTGTACTCAGTTCAGAGGTGGAAATGGGCGGGAACTAAAGGCCATGGCGTTCCTTTACATTTTAGTACAAGCAGCCAGCTTTACATTAATTTTGGTCATGCTGAGAACCATTCTTGGATGGCAGGATAGTGCACGATTGGTTTTTTCGGCCCCCTTATAGGGAGTTCGAACCTCAGGCCAGCTGGGTCGATCGATCCCCTGCAATTTTGAGTCCTGCTACTGGCTTGCTGTTTTTATTGTTTGTTTTTGTATCCTTCTTGGCACATACAGTCCATTCCAGAGCTGCTATATTGCCCTGCTCCCACATAGATCAACATCTGTCTTCTGCATTTAGGCACTATGAACATGAAATTGCTGCAGGCTTAGCTGTGTGTGCAGGTAATGGGTGGGAGGGGTTGGCTTTAGTCTTTGGAATGTGTCTTAAGAGGTGTGAATGTTAGGCGATTTGAAAGGGGGTTCTGTATGAAGCTGCATGCTGTGGTGGCATTGGCTGAAAGTAATGGTCGTTTAAGATGTAGTGTCTTTCTTTGTGATTATTTCAGTTGTGTAGAAAAGATGGAAGACACAGTGGTGGGGGTGGTGGAAAGGCAGGACCCGGTAATGGGGTTCGTTCTACGGGGGGAGGGGCATTTGAGGAGGATGGAGTCAGGGTTGGTATGGAGTCAGTGGGAAGCAGGGGTTACACTTATTCCCTGAGTATGCTGTGCAGAAAGTGTAGTTGGACACTAATCCCATGTTTGAGGACTGTGCCGTTTGAAGACGTCACGTGGCAGCTACAGAAAGTGAAGAAAAGGTTTGTGGAATGGTAAATAAGAATAAGGAGCACTAAAACCCCAACTTCAAAGATACACTAAAAAGTGGATCAAATTTGGTGCAAATGAGGTTCAGTCTGGATTGGTGACTTGTATGTCACAGTTAGGTGGCAACTCTTTTCTGTGTTCCGTTCTTTGCTGACATTTTTTTAAATGACACTCCATCCAGTGGGCTACTTTATTATGACCATGCTTTATTTCAAGAGTACATTATTTTCTTCTTTTAACCTTTTTTTCAGAATCTCAGTTCAGCAAATCATCCCCCATCCACTTCGGAAATCCCATCTCTCCCACGTGAAATGTACATCCCAACCCTTTGCAGCAGGGCAGGTGCCATTCAGAACCTGTGTGCACGTTCTGGACATTTCACTTATTATGTCCCTGCTAAATTGTCTGGATCGGCCAAATATCTCGATGCTGGCTTAGCCCCAACCTTTCTTAGATTTTGGTTGTGCACAGCCATTCAAGACACTTTGTATTTTTACACCATTAGGTTGTTCCTTGCCATGCAAGGGTGGTGAAAGCGCTTGCTCCAACATGCACTTGCGATGGCACATTTTTGGATGCATGTATGGAATATGTAACTTTTGTGATGTACTCAACAAACAATAAAATGTTCCTGTGACATGTCTTAATTGGGTATACCCAATAACTATTCAATAGCAATGCAGCAATCTCTATCTGAGTACCGTGCCAAGGACATTTTCTTCAGACAAATCGGTTATGAATCACAACATATTTGATTTACTATAATTCATTTAAGATCAGTTTCATTGCAGCAGTATTCCAAGTAAACACATTTCTTAGTTCATTAAGTGGATCTTACAAACAATAGTGCACATGAACATTTTTTATAAATTAAACACAGTACAAAAATTGTTACTCATAATTATGTCAATATAATCTCTTCACTTACATATAGTTCATCAAACATACTTCTGCTACCACTCTCACACCCAACATGTTTCATTCCTTTCATGCTTAATACAAGTTTTTGGGGGAATTTCTTCAGGGGAACACTACATGTTTATCCACAAATAAAGTCGCCATCCCTTAGTATGGTTTCACGTGGTGTCTTCTTGGACACATCTGCTGTTTTAAGCAACCTCTGGTCGGCCGTATTTCTTAACTCTTCACCTCATAGGTTTATAGGTGTTTTCAGTTGTACCCTGCAAAAATTACACATTAGAAGGAATAAATTACCCACTTGCAACTCCCATCATTTTAGAATGCTGTTTCTTAGACACTATTCAGTGGTGCATCAGAGATTAATTCCCTGAACCTTAACATGGCTTAATAAAGATTGCAATAAACACCCACTCACCTCCCGTGAGTCTTATCTGCACCCCGATGGACCCACAGAATTGGGGCATAGAGCCAAGGATAATGAGGAGTATGTGAGCACTGTGGTGAATTTACAACATATGAGCTAACCAGAAACAAATTAATGGTCTTAGAGAAATGTCTGGGTTTCATGACTGGCAAAAGAACAACAGGTTCTCATTTAGAGAAGAATGTTGTGATCTTATGCAAAATATTCACCTCAAACAATTTTTTATGGACAAGGAGATGACATGAGTATCGAGTTCTAAATGTCCTGGAAAAGCTACAAAATAAGAGCTGTAAGAAACGCTGGTACCAGAATACTAGTAATATTGAAAGAGCCATTATAAAATCCCTGTCTGAAAACAGTTACATCAGAATATGCAAGGCAGACAAAGGAGGAGCCACAGTGAGACAAGACCGAGTGGATTACATCCATGAATGTGAAAGACAGCTGTTAGATGACAATAGTTATCTAAGATTGGAAGTGGACCCCACAAACACACTAAGTGAACTCATCATCCTGAAAGTGGGAAAAGCATGAGAAAGGGGTTGGATCACAGATAAAGAAGTGGACTTTCTCATTATGGACAAACCAAGGATGCCCCAGCTCTACACACTTCCTAAAATACATAAAACTCAGGTCAGGCCTCCAAGTCGTCCAATAGTCCCAGGCATTGATTCAGTGCTAGAGCCCCTGTTAAACCTTGCTGACATCTATCAACAACCCCTTGTTAAATGTATGGCATCCTATGTTAAGGACACACTACAAATAATTAGAGAAGTTGAAGGGCTGTGATTTGGCCAGATCCAAGAGCTATTCATTAGCTTAGATTTTGTGGCTTTGTGTATGATTATCCAACAAGGCCTGTCCCTGGAAGTAATTGAAGAATAACTTAGACAGACCACACTGGGAACCAGAACTCCTACATCTATTATTGTTTTGTGCGGAGAGGTTGCACTTATGGAGAACTATTTTCACTTTAACGGCAACTACTACAAACAAATTTGAGGGACCGCAATGGGGGCAACACTGGCCCCTAGTGTTGCCAACCTCTATATGGAATTTTTCAGGGTTAAATGGATTTATGCAGACACCAACCCATTTTAGAAGAATCTACGGCTGTGGGGGCGGTATATAGATGATGTGTTGATTATCTGGACAGGCAATGAGATAGAAGTGGCTAACCTTTTGGAGTGGATTAACCAGCAATATGGCCATTTAAAATTCACATATTTAAAGAACCGGAACACAATCAACTATTTGGACTGACCATTACCCTGGATAATGAAAATAAAAGCCTAATGGTGAAACCATTCAATAAAGAAATGGATAAGAACTCGTTATTGCACTATACTAGTTTTCACTCCAACCATACATGAGATAATCTGCCGTTTGGCCAATTTCTCAGACTGAAAAGAAACAGCACCAACCTCAAAGACTATAAACAAGAAGCAGAGAACCTGAGTCACAAATTACATAAGAGGGAATATATGCCAAAACTCACGGCAAAGGCCATGAAACGGGCCAAGAGCAGTAACCGGGAGCCCTTTTAGATCAGAACAGAGGAGGTGACAAAAAGAAAGGGGAGACACTGTAATTTGTTAACAACTTTAGCCACATATCAAACCAGATTCAGAAAATTATCCCTAAAACTTAGAAGATTCTGGAACAAGGGATAAATCCTTTGGAGAGACCCCTGATAGCTTACAAAAGAAGTAAGAACAGTAGAGATCAGGTTACATGTAACAATATAGTGGGATGGAAACCAAGACAGCAAACCATAACCGAGAGTTGGGGGCTGGCAAGGTCTTTTTTTATTATTATTATTTTTTTTTTTATTGATTCAGCTGATGTTACTCAACTTTTCAATAGCTTAGATAAAAAGCAAAATTAACATTTCAATGCTAGCATATTAATCCATAAGTCAAATCATTTGATATAAAGAATAATACTAAAAAACAATAAAACAGACAAAATAATCATCGTTGTGATACAATACAAAAATGGTTACTTTGTATGAGTAAAACACTCTAATATAAATTAATTTTCTTTAGGTGCCTTCTAATCATGTTATATTGCTATTAACTTTCCATCAAATCACACACATCAACTGGCTTCAATATGTATGACTTGCTTCACCTCCGTAAGATTTAAGGCATTAAGGAAGTTTGATGTGACAATACGAATACTCATGTTTGGGGAGGCCACAATAAAGGCCCACCCATATTCCGATATTATATTTCCAATTTGATGGATATGGTGACGATAGTGTTTTTCTCTCAAATCTATGAGTGCTATACAGTCCATGAATAAATATTCCAGGGTTTGTTTGACCGACACAGTTGAGCAAAAGTGACAGAAATTGTCTCCAGATTTTATTTGTTTGTGCTGAGCCATAACATTGCGTGTAGGCCAAAGATTCATCCGTAGTCACAGAATGGCACTTTTGATCTGTGGAGATGGAGCTTTACACAAGTATGGTTCAATATCTCAGATTTTCTTTTCACCAAACCAGGAGGTGTTAAAATGTTTGTATTTGAGACATGGGGCCTCATTACATGGACGGCGGTAAGGCCGGTACCGGTAAGGGCACCGGTACCGGTAAACCCTTACCGCCTTGCTACGAGGTCCCTTTGCGGGTTGGTACTTTAACGCCTGCTATTTAGCAGGCGTTAAAAAACAACCCTCAAAGGGACCAGGGTGCTAATTACGGTACCGCAATTTGCGGCACCGTAATTAGCGCCTTCCCCATTCCCATAGAGCCCAAATTTATGAATAATAAGCCTTGTCTGAGATATGGCTGATGTCACTTTATTTTCAATTCTTTCTAGTTGTGATTCCATGGCTGCTGAACCGTCAAACAATAGACCCAAATACACATAATTTGGAACAATGTCCACATTTACACTCTTGATTTCCCACTCCATTCTATTTCTGTAAGTTACTTTTGGAGCATACATTACTATTTGTGAATTTTTTAAGTTGATGATTAATTCATGGCTATCAAAATAAACATTAAGCGCTGTTAATAATACGAGTTCTGGAAATTAAGCCCAGATCGTCTGCGTACCAGAGCGCTTTGATTGCAACACCATTCATTTTTGGCGAATCCGCACAGATGTTCACAAACGCTTCTCTCACATCATGAATAAAGAAATTAAAGAGGGCTGAAGCAAGAATACAACCCTGCTTCAACCCTCTTGCTGTCCGAACAGCCATTGATAACATCAGAGAGAGTCTTATTTGTACTGATGTGGATGAGTGCAACAAAAATAGTATGACACATATAGATGTAGAACATTTGGCATTGATTAGCTTCTTCATTAGTTTCATTCTTGGAATGAGCTTGAACTTTAAGGGCATTAAGAGTTAGCAGATTTTCTGCTGTACCCAAACCTGCCACGAAACCAGTTTGGTGGGAGTCAGGCTGTTTAACTGTTTGGGTCCATTGATTGAATTCTCTCAAGAGTAGCCGCGAGAAGATTTTTCCGGGTGTGTCGAGCAGCGCTATGGGGGGGGGGTAATGGGGTAATTTACCGTGCTTCCACGATTTGAAAATGGGGACGATCAAGGATGAGCACCACGAGACAGGAATTCTTTATACTTGTAGGTTGTGCTGAAAGATATTATGGAGGACAGTGTCCCACTGTTTGGGGTATTGCTTAAGCATGAAATTGGTTAGACCATCAGGTCCTGCTGCCCGAGAGGATGAGGACTTGTGTGTTAGTTCTTCCACTATTTCCTCAGAGCATTCAAGCTTTCAGGCAGTCTTAGTTTGCATTTTGTATTTGTATTGCTCAAAATTTTCATCAGCATATCATTTTGAGACATGTGTGAGCTATTGGTCATCTGTAACACCGTTTAGTTGCTTGTCTATTTGTTTCTGGCTCTATGCTTCATTTAATAACGTCCATATTTGTGCTGCATTTTTATTGTGCAAAGCCAGCATAAATGTTTCACTATCTTTTTGAAAAAGTTTGGCTTTATGTCCACGTATCCAATTGCGGTATTTGCACTTGATGCACTTACGAATTTCATCTCTTTCATGACAAGGGAGTTTAGTAATGGATTTTAGTTCTCTTCTATAGGCGGCTCTTGTCTGCTGTAGAAAGAGCATGTTAGGCAGAAACCTGTGCAGTTCCCTTAGGGACCAATGCAAAAGATTTAGGACTACAGGTGTTAGCAGTAAACCCACTTGGTAGCAGTCTGTACCACCCAGATTTACCTGGTAGCTGTGGCTGAGCAGTCAGACTTCTCTCAAGAAGAGTTAGGCAGTATGCAAAGTATACACAATAGGCACTCAGACACACCAATACAAGCAAACACTGACCAGAGCTTTGGTATCAAAGTATATAATTATTTATTTAAAAACACACTGTTTGAAACACTCCAGCACTCTTGTTATAAAATATTCTAAACACAGTTACTATTGTAATATATACACCCCTTTTTCCTTATCAGATAAGTCTCAGTAAAACACCACTTATTTTCATACAGAGGTGAGCGCTTAACTAGATGGCACTCCAATAAGTTTGTGAAAAAGGGAGGGAAAAAGACAGAATGTGGAAAGGTACACCACTCTAAGATTCAGGAACACTGTTAGCAAGGCAGAAGAGCAAAAGTCACTGGTGAGCCAAAGTCCAAAGGCTGGGCCCACTCTTAGAGAGAGCAGAGCACACATGCACCCAAGATCACACAGTTACGCTAGGCTTAGAAAGTCTTGCAGAGAGTTCAAAAAGAGTTTAGAGAGTCTCAGGAAATTTTAGCCAGGGTGTCCCAGGCCAACCCAGGTTCAAAAGCCGGGGGCTAAATCTACCCCGTACAGTCGGTGGCAAGGGAAGCCAGGCGGGACACGGTACCTTAAGTGGGAAGGATCCTCCAGCGGTGGCAGTTGTTCCTGGCAGTGGGTGCAAGTCACGTCGTCGTCCAGGGGAAGAGAAGATCTCGACTTGGAGGAAAGATGAAGGTCGTTGCACTGCCAGGGAAGAAACCAGCCGCAGAGTTTTCCGGTTAAAGGTGGTACCTTTTTTCACGGTCGTGGTAAAACGCGGTATCCCGGTTGCCGGGGTGCTTGGCACAGGCAAGGCGGCCATGAGGTACGTCAGGAAGGCGAAAAGATGGTGAAACTGGTTATCCCCACCAGTCAAAGGAAGAAGACTCTCCGGCAGGAGATCTCCTCTGTCGTTGGGAAAAGTGGTGAGACGGTCCAGCAGGGCTCCACCAGTGGTGTCGTCGTGGCAGGTCGGCTCAGCTTCTCCCTCGTCGGATTCTTAGGTCCTGTGGCGACTTCTGAAGTTCCAGTCCCCAAAGCCCTGCTTTTATGCAGAAAACCCCCATTCACTCAAACATGCTAAGTGGTGAGCCGGCCGGCTCACCACTTGGGCCAATCAGGATGGAGTGCGACTTGAGTTGCCTAGGCAACTCAGTCCAGGGTGCCTAAATCCCCCTCCACCCCTCCTAAGTACCCCAGACAGAGTGGCACCACTTTGGAGGGCTTCTGTGGAGAAGCCCGCCAAAAAACTTGAACAAAGGGCTTGTCTTGGGTTGGAGTCACAGAAGAGAACACAAACGCCATTTTAGAACCAAGTTTTGGCAAAAAATACCAACCGGAGAATTAATATTAATTAAATAAACCGGCGGTATGTTCGAGGCTACCGTAAATAATTAAATAAAGATAGTAGCCTAAAAAAATGGGAAATCCCATAGGAAAATATTTGCGGTTGAATATAAAAAGTAGTATCCACTGCCACCAGCCAAAACTCGATCAGGGGGGACGGAGACGTGCCCCCTCGACTAACAGACCCCGGGGCAATTGAATTGCTCCAGCCAGTACGTCCACAATATGATGGTTTGTACTGGTTCTGTTCTGAATTTAAGACTAGTAAAGTCAATGGTGACTTTACATGCCCTGGGAGACAGTAGTCAGTCCCAGGGTATGGAGTCTATACTGGGGGGTCACTATGACACCCCTGTGTTACTGCACTGAGGGTGCTGTGTAACACACATCACAAAAACACATGAAGCCCTATGGGGTAAAAGACCCCATAGCCCATTAAGCACATCTAGATTCAAAGAAACACTCTCAAATCATGCCCAAGAGTGAGGGTAAAAGAGTCTCACTCTTGGCAGGAGAAAAAAATAAACCCCAAAAAATCCAGCAAAGCTGCTGGGGGACTCACTAGGTTAGGGAATTCAGCCTAAACAGAGAATTCTCCCTAACAGAGCATAAAAGGTATGGGTGTGTTTTTTGTTTCGTCGAGAGCCATTGATGACATGTATATTCCTAAAGGAGGATTGGGTTCCTACGTATGATTCCAATTTTTGCCATGATTGTTGGACATTGAGTGCTTCATTCCATGAGGCAAGATTATTCGGATTCCACCTGAATCGGGATTTTGAGTTGTTTATAGTAAGCCTCTGATTCGTCCATTGTTGTATATTTGATACCATGTTCTCGGCCCACGGCCAGTATAATGTGAGCAGATGGTGATTGCTGGCTATCTGATGGACAATTTCGAAATTGGTTACTTTCATAAATACCTCCTCACTCAGGTACATGTAATCAATGACGCTCTTCGATACACCTATCTGCCATGTTGGCTGAGGAGGTATATCACCAGGTAATGAACCATTGGCCATCCTTAGATTTGTATCTCTTATTTAATTAGCCCATTTTATAACTTCACATGTTCTCTTTTGTTTGATCAGTTCTATGCACTTTAGATTTAAGTCTGCAACCGATATTGTAGCTATAATATCATTTGTTTTAGCTATAGTCTCAAATATACTCGCTAGATCTTTATAGAATGTTTTATCTGAGATCGCTGCTGGATTGCTAGTCCCCGTTGCAAATGTGAATTACCTCACGAATTCCAGGTAGCAGAGATACAATGTTTACATTTACATCTTTTAGTGGTTATGCTTGTATGTATTCAGTTTTTTCAGGACATGGTTTGGGTCTCGGGACACAAAATGCACATTGGCATTCCTTGTGATTTAGATTCTGGTTATAAGATTGTTCACCTGGCATATTTTTGATTTTTTTCTCTTGTTCTGCACGTTCAGGGTCTTGTGCTAATAAGAAGCCCATTTTGAATAAATCAATTTTGCTTGCCACAGAGTGTTTCGGACAAGCCCTGACTTGATCCAAAGCCGTAAAATAGATAGATTCTGATCACAAAGAAATTCTACTTGATCAATGTCACTTGATGCAATGTCTTCTAAAGTATGTACATCACTAAAGTCATACCGTTCATATAGAGCATCACAACATTTCATGATTAACGTGTGATAGTTCTGGAATGTATTTTTTTTGTACTCAACTCGTTCATTCCTGTGATTATTTTCTTTATTTTACTTAATACTCATCATCAAGTGACTTGAATTTCCCTGGAATCAGACATACTTGGATCTCCGTTTGTGTTTTGGCATGGCATCTGTTTTTTATTAGTATTCGGACATGCATGCTGTGCAACCCTCAATGACAAATGAGTTAGTTTTCCCATAGGATCAGCTGGAAGTACAGGGGGTGAGACTTCTGTCATTCGCTGAGAGAGGTACGCATCTACTGCTGCTTTTATAGCCGTAGTGCATTCTTCTAGATTTTGTGTGTGAGCTATTTCTCTTATGTTTGATGCAGCTACAAATTTTACAAAGTTTTTAAGGAAGGTCTAACCATTCTCTGATTCTCTTGGGAGGTTTTTCCTATAAGAGCTACCAACTCATTTAATGGTGGATGATGCGCCGGTTGTTGTTCTTGCTTTTAGAACTCTCAATTGCAGCCATTGTCTTTTTTGGTTCTATATAAATGTCTGACCCTTGTACGTTGATATTTTCAACTGTTGTTGTGATTGTTGGTATGCAAACCAATGGCAACTGATCTTTATGGCTATTCACTGTGTTTACAACAGAAGGTCGTAATTGAGAATTGGTTGATTTACTAGCTTTTTTCGCTGTTTGGTACGGTTTTGTTAAAAGATGTCTCGCCCGCCCTTTGGTACGAGATTGTTGAGTAAAAACATCAAAAGGTGCATGCCTAGGCTTCTGCTGTGGTGGGTGCGGTTGAGTGTCAACACTTATCCATGAAGTATTCAATTCTGCGTTTATACCTTCCCCACACTCTATGGGTTGAATTATTTGCGTGAACATGGGCAGAGCTGTGGCTACAGGGCTTTCTGGTACGATAAGCACCATTCCATTCTGTGTATCTTTAACCGCAATTGTTTCTATTACATTGGAATGCATCTGGGTAGCAGGTATTGTTTGCGAAAATTTAGCAATCCAATCCACTATGTGTTGAATTTGTAATGATTGTTGAGAGATCTTTGTGTCAAGCGATTCAAAGAGTTTATTCGTTATTGTGCTATTAACCGCTACTAATGTAATTTCAATGAAGCTGTAATTGATTGAGGATTTAGTAGGTTCAATGGAGGAAAGGCGCCACCTATGGGTCGGCTGCATGAATGAATCTATCATGGGAGGACTGGGAGAGTCCATTGAGCACCGTGCATAATAATCTGGAGACACAGACTGTATTGATATGGTGTCTCCTCTATGACTCGCATGAATTGATATATTAGAAAACACTTCTTCACGTCCTTTAGTTTCCTCAACATGCAACATGTGGGGCCTGGGGTCCATTGTAGAGTCCATTTCCTTATTGGGAGACTTGGTTGTTTGTAAGTGGTAGCAAGTGAGAACCCAGGGGTCGCAGCTGCGACCCCTGGTCACCTCCAAATGACATCCCTGGGGTAACCTACATGTATTTGATAAAGCATTGCAAGGAACAAAGAGAGAAATGCGCTGCAATTCGAGGTTGTTAAGAAATCTCCCCTGGCCATTGTTTATTGTTAAGATATGTTTAGACAAACACGCATTTAAACATTGGATAAAGTGTCATAACAGCATGTTGGCTCAACAGGAATTAAAAATAATGCTAATCCCATAGGAAGAGCACTTTCTGGGCAGCTTATAACTTCACTCCCTCTGGACGAATCCTCACCAAACTTTGCAAAATAAATATATGGCCCACTCTGATTTTTTTTTTGCAAAGTTTGGTGAGGATTGTTCCGGGGGGGGTCCAAGTTATAGCAGGGGTCCCAAAACCTCTTTTTTTCCCCATAGACTGAATGGGGAAAAAACTTTACTCACGCCTACAGCCCAAACCGCTGGATGGATTTTTACCAAATTTGCAGCAGGAGCAGTTTGCTCTGTGGACAGGACATCGATTGGCTATTTGGCTTGCGTCATGTCCGCGGACATGCAACGTGTTTGCTGATTGGCTGAAATGATGCGTGAGGTGCGTCGTATTGTTTTGATGCGTCCGCCATCTTGGATCCGCGGACATCCGTAGACAGCGCTGTGACAAATGGGGGGAAATACAACTTTGGCAAGTGTGTTGGTGTGTAAGAGTGTTTGCGGAGGTTGGGGTAGTAAGAAATGGGTTAAATGCTATATTTATTTAGGTGGAAGGCACCCCCGTTGTGTTTGTTTTGTCCGCGGACAGTCGTGCTGTCTGGGATGTCCATAATTAGTCAAAATGTGGGTGTCCAAAGGACACTATACCTGTCCATGCTGTTCGTAGAACACATTCTGTGTCCGGTATGTCCATAATTAACCAAAATGGAGGTGTCCTAAGGACACTGTTCCTGTCCGTACTGTCTGCAGGCAAGTTGAAACTGTTCTAAGAACACCCTCAGTGTCCGGGATGTCCGTAATTATCCAAAATGGGGGTGTCCTAAGGACACTATACCTGTCTGTGCTGTTCTTAGAACACATTCTGTGTCCAGGATGTGCGTAATTAACCAAAATGGAGGTGTCCTAAGGACACTATACCTGTCCGTGCTGTACGCAAGCAAAATAAAACTGTTCTTAGAACACGTGCGGTGTCCGCAGACATAAAAAATGGCATAGTTAAAATGTTTGATTCTATGGGTGTGATCTCTGGGTGTGATATGCTGCGGTGGTTGTGGCCAGGACCTAGAGTCTTGGTGACAAAGGCCATGCACCCAAGACTCTAGGCCATGGCCACAACCACCACAGTATATGACACCCATAGATCACATCCATAGAATGGAATATCTATGAAATATTTGCAAATCTATAGGTAATGTACTGTTTGATTTGTATAGTTTGTATGTGAAGTTGCAGTATAACATATCCATGGAAGTGAACATTTTGTATTGTGGTGTACGGTTACATGTTTGCTTCAATGGTTGTGTTATGGAGCAGTTTTTATGAGTTGTATTTATTATAATATACTTACGCTTTGGTTTGGTAACTGGAGTACATATATTCTTTGTCAATTTATGCGATAAAAGAAGAGATCATGTTAGTGTTGGTCGTTTATAAAGACTTATAACATTGAACAATATACATTTCTGATTCATTTCGACCCTCATATTTAGTAGATTACAAACCAGTGTACTGTGCAATTTGCTCCTCAGTTTCTGTGTTAAATCATTGGGTGTGTGGGAAAAAAAAATCCATGTTGGATTAAAAAAAAACTTTTTATTGTTTTGGTACAGAACATTTATTACTGTGTTTTCAGTGTTTCTAGCTAATGTTCTATCTGTTAGCTTGTTGCAGATTGTTAGATACTTGTTGAATTGTAACTGGTTATAGTTTTTTCTTATATTCTCAAGTTGCCAATCTATCTGTTGGGTTGTTGCAGATTCTTGGGGCAGTTAGATACATGTTGACATTTATTTCTTGTTATTTTACAGTGGTATTGATTTATCTGTTTGGTTGTTGCAAAATCTTGGGGTAGTTAGATACCTGTTGGCATATTCTAACAGTTTATTTCTTGTTATTTTTCTGTGGTATTGATTTATCTGTTTGGTTGTTGCAAACTCTTGGGGAAGATAGATACCTGTTGCCGTATTCTAACTGTTTATTTTGTTGTTATTTTTCAGTGGTATTGATTTATCTGATTGGTTGTTGCAAAATCTTGGGGCAGTTAGATACCTGTTGGCGTATTCTAACTGTTTATTTCTTCTTATAATTTAGTGGTATTGATTTATCTGTTTGGTTGTTTCAGAATCTTGGGGCAGTTGGCATATTTTAACTGTTTATAGTTTTTTAATTGAAGTTGTATTAATGTTTATGCACAGATTAGTTATTAAATTTTGGTTTTAAGAATATTAAATAAGCGTTTATAAGATTTGCTGGTAATCTTTGCTTTAAAGTAATGGTACTATCATTACATTCAAACCATCCACAATTCTTTTTATATATGCAGTGTAGTGACCTGCATTGCTTGTAGTTCCTGCATGGTAGATTATACCTTTGGTTGTGAAGGTTTTCTTACCAAGTGATACTTGACCATGTGTGAATCCAGTCAACTTGCTGTTGTTTTTAGTACCATTTGCATCGTAACGTAGAAGCATTAGTATTACGTATTTACTATGTGTTTGTATTAGTAAGGTGGAGCGATTATCTGAATTGCAGGTAGTGTATAATCTGCCATGGTTTGCATTTTGTACAAGTTGCTGAAATAGAACGGATTCACAGTTAGGTATGGATACATACACAAAACGTTAATTAGGTATTTCTTTGCTTTGCATATTGTTGCAGAGAGTGCATGTATGTTTCCACATGTCATTTTTTTCGGAGTGTGTGTTGCTTCTTTGAAGAAGTACCTGAGTTACTTTGAGTAATAGATTCTTCTTTGGTTGTAGTAATTGATGAAGTATTAGCTTCTTTTACTCTCTTTGGAGGATTTGCAGTGAGATCCTGTTGCATTTCTGTTTGAAGTAGTTTTCTTTTACAATGTTTTCCTTTTTGTGGAATAGGATATGTTTTTAGATGGGGGTGTATAGTGAACGTAGTCTATTGTATTCTAAAATGCAAGGAATATCAGCGTTTCCTTTACTTGCATCAAAGTTGATTAGAAATAGACCGTCAAGTGTACATAAGCGTGATAGTGATACGTAGCTCATGCCTTCTTTGAAGACTGTGTTCCCAATATCTATCAATGCTTTATCTAGGGTAAGACCTTGTGATTTGTGAATGGTGACTGCGTATGCTAGAGATAGAGAAAATTGTTCTCTGCGTACATACATGTCTTTGAAAAGAAGGAAACTGTCAGGTTTCATGGGGTTTGGTTGAAAGTGGTGGAATGAGTGTATGATTAACATAAATTATGGTTTGGGCCTTAACTTTTAGTGCAGAGTGTGGAGAGCTTCCCAAGCCAAAATGGAGACTTCCAAAAGGATCAGTGATTGGTCAGAAGTAAAAGAAAGGCATTGTTAGAACATTCTAAACTGCCTTTCATTGTCAGTAGCCCAGCAGGAAGGTCTTATGTTTGAAGCTCTGAAGATTTAGAAACTTTAGCTAGGCCCTTGTGCCTAGTATTTGTTTTTTGGATCAGGAAAGTTTTGGAGAATTTAAGAAGAAAGTCAGAAACGTTCCGGTAAAAGAAAGAAGCAAATTAAGTGATTTTATCATTTTAACTGAACTTTGTGAAATTCAAGAAGAAGTTATATTTCTATACAATTTATTAACTGGTTCCTGTTTTCTTATTCTTTGTTTAGAGTAGTTAGTTTTGTTCTTTTAAGACGTTATTTTTGGATTTCTTGAACAGTACTCTTATTTAATGAACTGCGCAACATATTTGGTGCGTGGCAAGTTGGTGTGTGGAAGCCTGTTCATCTTTTCAGCGTTGTGTGTTTTTTCGGCCGTATAAAAATTATTGAGCACTGTTCCTTCTTACAGTAATAGTGCTTTCTTTTAACGTCGGGCTAGCGCTAGAAATCTTACACTGTCTGCGCAAGTAACAGTGTTATAGATATGCAATCCTGAAACGTTATATTTTATTTACTAACATTCTCACCTGGCGCGTACCTAATTAAACTGCCTCTTCAAGGATCAGTGTCCGGAACTCACTAATTTCCTCTTTCCTAATTGAACAAATAAAATGAAGGAGGGAGAAACACTGATCTACTACGCATGCGTATATGCCATTTCTGAACTCTGTTTTCTGTTCCTATGCGTACACCATTTTAGAAGGAAAAGGAATATCTTCACGCATGCGCATAACTCTAGTCAAGTGAACGCTTCCTTGAAGAGTGATATTTTTACGCAAGCAAAAGATCCAATTAGTGAACACTCCTTTCTTTCCACATGCACAAACAATTCTAAAAGGAAGAAGCAAGAGTGTCATATTTGGAATTTGTGTTAAAGCTAGAGATTCACACAAAAGACAGACCTAGTATTTCCAAATGGGTGTGTGTGTGTTTTGGAATTTGAACTGCTAGAAGATTAATTCATGGAACTGAGAGAGCGAGCTAAAGATAGCAGTTTTCCAATTCTGAATTGAAGAAGTTAGTAAGAGCATCAGAGACTCTATTTTTTCTTCAGTAAGAAAACAAACACTTCCTCTAAGTTATCAATAGAGGATATTCAGGTATGGTAGCATGTTTATTTACTCAATTCGATAAAGAGAAGTCAGAGCCTAGGAAAAGAAAGGTTAGTGACTAAAGTGTATCTGTTGTTATGTTATCTACAGGTTAAGAGATATAAAGAAGCTGAGCAAAACCTGAAGTTTATTATTTTGTCCCATTTTTCCCCTTTCCCTTGGGGATGCTCTCAACGGAACTGTTTGTTACCAGTTAAGAGGTTAGCATCCAAAGGGGACTGCGGGGGTTCAGCAGCTTCCGCGGACAACATCCTGATTAGAGATAAAGCCTGACAGTATGAAAGGCCAGAAAAAATAGTCCGCCCAAGCTGTCATGAACCCCGAGTCCTCAATGGAGGCTTTAAGTGTTTTAGTGGGGGAATTACAGGAGGAATTAAAGGTGGCTTATTGAGAGAATAAGCATGTAGGAAAACGGGTAGACGAGTTATGTGAAAAAATGGCACAGACTCAGGGAATTGGGAGAGAAGTTTCAGAAGAATTTCCCCCGGAATTGGTAAGGGCTGGTGAGGAGAGAGGTGTAGGTAGAGGTGACGGGGCAGAAGGAGGTTTTAGGGCATTAGTTATGCCAGTACCTTTGGCAGCTCCAGAGCATTACTATGGTGATTCCAGTAAATTTCAGACATTGGTAACTCAATGTGAGTTGCACTTTCTTAGTCGGCCAGAATGATTTCCTTCTGATGCTTCCAGGGTTACTTTTATGATGTCTTATTTATCTGGAGAGGCTTCTACTTGGGCAGGGTTACTGGACAGACAGAAGAGTTTGTCTTTAAAACATTTTCCTCTTTTTATGGAAGAATTTAAGAAAATGTTTGATAAAAGACAAATCTCCTTAGAAAGATCTCCTTAGAAGTAGATGGAGAATTGTTAGATTTGCGTCAAGGTAACAGAGACTTGGTCACGTATATCACACAGTTCAGGTTTTTGGGTTTAGAATCTAAGTGGCCAGAAGAACTCAACTCCTCCTTGAGACCTTTTTTATCGAGGTCTCAAGGAGGAGTTGAAGGATGTCTTGTCCAGTGAAGTACAGCGCCCTTCCTCTTGTGATGAATTGATTGATTTAGTGGTTCAGTTGGATTATCGTATAAGTGAAAGGAGAGCAGAAAGGTGTCGCTGTACTCAGGGGGAGGTAAGGTCAGTCCTTAGAGGAGATCATTCAAAGTTCGAGGTGGGTAGTAAAGAAGTAAAACCAAGGGTAAATGATCAACAGATTAAAATAAAAGGTCCTTTATCTAAAGAGGAAAAGGCTAGGAGGCGTGAGAATAATTTGTGTTTATATTGTGGTAGGGGAGGTCACTTTTTAGGAAATTGTCCCTTTACACCCAAAAGCTTTTCATCAGCCGGTGGAAAAGGACAGCAGATTGCAAATACTGTTCAGTCAGCGGTTCCACACATAACTGTAAATGTATCCTTGCATCGGAAGGAGGAAAAGAAAGGGTATGGACCGGTAGTGATTGATTCAGGGGCCACCGGGAACTTTATGGATTGGGGAGTAGCTAAGGCTTTGGGAATACCACTTGTGAGGAAGGAAGTGGTGGAACAGGTTTGGGCTGTAGATGGAACTTCTCTTTCTTCAGGTCCCATAACTCATGAAACTGGTGTCCTGGTTATGGATTTATTTGGAGGTCATAGAGAAGAAATCTCATTTGATTCAATTGATACACCACTTTTGAAAATAATTTTAGGCATGCCATGGCTTAGCCTACATAATCCTAAAATTGATTGGAGTAGGCGAGTGGTAGAGTTACAGTCTAGTTTGTGCTTAGAAAACTTTTCTGAAAGGTAATACTGGGAGGGAAGTTTGGTTTCTTCTTTTCTGACAGACGCAGGAATTAAAGGCCATAATATAGGAGTGGTGCTAGGACATCTTCCAGAGTGTTATCAAGGTTACAAGGAGGTGTTTGATGAAAAGGAAGCAGGAGAATTAACTCCCCATAGGAGTTTTGGCTGTAAAATTGATTCAGAGCACGGGGCAGTTTTACCAAGTAGTAGAGTGTATGCATTAAAGGAAAAGCAGAATGATTATTTTAAAGAGTACCTAGCAGAAAATTTGGCTAAGGGTTTTATTCGCCATTCTCAATCTCCAGCCGCATCTCCATTATTTTTTGTACCAAAGCCTGATGGGTCTCGTAGAACATGCTTCAATTATCGAACTGTGAATAGGATTACAATCAAAAACCGGTATCCTCTCCCTCTAATTTTGGAAATCTTGAATCAGGTTTAGGGAGCCACGATTTTTTCCAAACTTGATTTACGTGGTGCCTATCATCTGGTGTGAGTCCAGGAAGATGATGAGTGGAAAACGGCATTCAAAACCCGATTTGGTCTTTATGAGTACCTGGTAATGCCTTTCGGTTTATGCAATGCACCAGCTGCCTTCCAATTTTTTATGGATGAAGTTTTGAGAGATTTTTCAGATATATTTGTGGTAGTATATATCGATGATATTTTGATTTATTCATGTTAGTAAGGTTCTACAAAGACTCAGAGAGAATCATTTGTTTGCTAAATTAGAGAAATCTCAGTTTCATACTAATTCTGTGGAATTTTTGGGATACATTATTTCACCCAAGGGGTTGGAGA
This sequence comes from Ambystoma mexicanum, assembly GCF_040938575.1. Classification (NCBI taxonomy): domain Eukaryota; kingdom Metazoa; phylum Chordata; class Amphibia; order Caudata; family Ambystomatidae; genus Ambystoma; species Ambystoma mexicanum. Next base: position 432,582,749 of record NC_090927.1, on the reverse strand, counting down.
TGAATCCGAACAAAGTTCAAGCCATCACAGATTGGCCAACACCAACAAAAGTAAAGGAAATTCAAAGCTTTTTAGGTTTTGCAAATTTCTACAGAAGATTTATTGAAGGATTTTCTCGGTTGGTTACTCCCATAACAAAACTTTTAAAGAAAGGTGCCAAATTTGTGTGGTCTACAGAGGCAGAGGAGGCATTTCAAGAATTAAAGAAAAGGTTCAGTTTGGCCCCTATTTTGGTTCATCCAGATCCATCTCAACCTTTTTATGTAGAAGCTGATGCATCGAATCTTGCCATGGGCGCTGTTCTCTCTCAGAGACATCGAGATACAGGACAACTTCATCCAGTTGCTTACTATTTAAAAAAAATTCTATGGCAGAACAAAATTATACAATTTCAGATTGTGAATTATTGGCAATGAAGTTTGCTGTTGAAGAGTGGCGGCATTTTTTAAAAGGAGCAAGACATACAGTGACTGTGTGAACAGACCATAGAAATTTGATTTTTTGAAATCAGCCAAGACTCTCACACCAAGGCAGTTAAGATGGTCATTGTTCTTTGCTGATTACGATTGTGTAGTGACATTTAAGCCAGGTAAGCTTAATGGAAAGGCTGATGCTTTATCACATCAATTTCTTGGAAGTGAGATGTAATCAGAGAAGGAGATGATATCAATTATCGATCTATGTTGTTTTATTTCAGCCGAAATACAGAAAATTGAGGATATCGAGGAAGAAGTTCGAAAGTCCATGTCAATAGCACAGATGGAGGAGTGGGTCAGAAAGGATCCAGTTTGAACAATTGAGAAAGGATTGTCTTATTTTGAAAATAAACTATACTTACATATTTTGGAGTTGAGAGAGTAATAAGAGACTGTCATGAATCTATGCTGTCCGGACATCCAGGTTTCAGAAAGACACTAGAGTTGGTTAGGAGATTTTTTCTGGTGGGAGAAGATGCATCAGAACATCTTAAATTTTGTAAAGACCTGTGCTAAAATGAAGAATCAAACCAGAAAACCAGTTGGATTGTTGGAGCCGTTGCCCATTCCACCTCGTCCTTGGCCTACAATTTCCCTGGACTTCATTCAAGATCTTCCTTGTGACAAGGGTTGTACGTCTATTTTAGTTGTTGTGGATCTCTTGCCAAAAGAGGCTTATTTTGTTCCAATGGAGGGAGAGGTTACTGCAGACAGTTTGGCCAAAGTCTTTTTGCGGGAAATAGTTAGACTGCATGGTCTTCCTAATCAAATTATCTCTGATAGAGGTCCTCAATTTATTTCAAGATTTTGGAGGGTTTATTGTAAGAGTATGGGAGTGGAAGTAAGTTTATCATCAGGTTATCATCCCGAGATCAATGGACAAGTAGAAAGGGTGAATCAAGAACTGGAGAAATATTTGAGGTGCTATCTACAGGCAGGTGAAGAATGAGTGGATTTGATTTGGCTTGCCGAATTTGCTTATAATAATTGTGCTAAAGATTCAACTAACATGTCTCCGTTTTATCTTGGAAGAGGTTTTCACCCACGATTTTTAAGTTTTGAAATTATTGAAGAGTCAGAGAATCCTGGAGTTGAGGTTCGATTACAAATTATGAGGATGAATTTGGAAAGAGCTAAAAAGGTACTTTTTGATGGTAAGCAGAAGTACAAAAGGTTTGCAGATCAAAAAAGGAGATTGGGTCCTGAATATAAGGTTGGTGACCTGGTTTGGCTTTCGACTAGGGATTTGAGAATTAAGGGTAAAAACAAATTTAGTCCACGTTTTGTAGGCCCATTTGAAGTTGAAAAGGTGATTAATTCAGTGGCAGGATGGTTAAAAATACCCACTTCCTTGAAAATACATCCAACCTTCCACATTAGTCTATTAAAACCTGTGAGTCATGGGACTAGAGTTGTACCACCACCTTCACCACTTCAGTTAGAAAATTCATCTGAGGAGTTTGTGGTTAAGAGAATTGTAGATTACAGGAGATTAAGAGGGAAACTACAATATTTGATAGACTGGGAAGAGTTTGGACCTGAGGAACGTACATGGGAGGATGAGTTGAATGTGCATGCACCACAACTAGTGGAAACATTTCATAGGAAGTATCCTTCTAAAGTTGGCCCTGGGACAGGGCGTTAAGAGGGGGGTACTGTCAGGTTTCATGGGGTTTGGTTGAACGTGGTGGAATGAGTGTATGATTAACATAAATTATGGTGTGGGCTTTAACTTTTAGTGCAGAGTGTGGACAGCTTCCCAAGCCAAAATGGAGACTTCCAAAAGGATCAGTGATTGGTCAGAAGTAAAAGAAAGGAATTGTTAGAACATTCTAAACTGCCTTTCATTTTCAGCAGCCCAGCAGGAAGGTCTTATGTTTGAAGCTCTGAAGATTTAGAAACTTTAGCTAGGCCCTTGTGCCTAGTACTTGTTATTTGGATCAGGAAAGTGTTGGAGAATTTAAGAAGAAAGTCAGAAACATTCCGGTAAAAGAATGAAGCAAGTTAAGACTGAACTTTGTGAAATTCAAGAAGAAGTTATATTTCTGTACAATTTATTAACTAGTAGAAAGAAAGCACTATTACCGTAAGAAGGAACAGTGCTCAATAATTTTTATACGGCCGAAAAAACACTCAACGCTGAAAAGATGAACAGGCTTCCACACACCAACTTGCCACGCACCAAATATGTTGCGCAGTTCATTAAGTAAGAGTACTGTTCAAGAAACCCAAAAATAATGTCTCAAAAGAACAAAACTAACTACTCTAAACAAAGAATAAGAAAACAGGAACTAGTTCATTTGCTTTGAAAGCGTCTTCATAGGAGTCATAGTTATCTAGTATCTCTTCGTCTTTTCTCCGTGGTTTAAAAAGTTGTAGCAGGGACATGTAATATAGTTCTTTATGTTGAGGAGTTTTTAATGACAATTTGATATGATTAATTAAGCTTGGTTTGGTAAGTTTCCCTAAACTGCCTTCACAATTTGTCACTCTATATCTACCTTTTTTTCATCTGGTTTTATATTATTTTTGAATGTAAAGTTTGGGCTATTTGGTATAGACACATAGTTTCCAAAGTGGTACTCCTGTTTGGGTAGTATGTGTCTAGTAAAAAAAATGTTCAAAATGTCTTGGGTGTTGGGGTCATTTTTGGCTATTGTTTCTATGTTGTCATATGATTTGAGAACTCTTTTTATAGATTTAGCAGGACCAAGACTTAGCCATACTATATTTTCAGATTTTCCATACAAAGCAGTACCGGTTAAACGATATGCAGCTTCATAGCAGCCACATTCTCTATGAGAGAGCATTTTTATGTCTAAGCTGTACAATTTCTGAGACAGTGTTTTGTCTGATGATAGGTCATTCCATAGGTCTTGAAGCTCTGTTTATTTCTGATTTTGTTAAGTAGGCTGTAACATATCGTGCGACTGCAGTGGAATTGTCTGCAATGTATTGCAGATCTATGTTTAAATTACATAAGAGGGCAATGATTGCATTGTAATCATTGATATATTTTGTTTCTTTGGTTCTTTTTATGTAATATGTATTCTTAGGTGATTTACCTTTAACACTATGTCTAACTGAAGACATGAAGTTGTTCACTTCACCTATTTCTGTAACTGGTCTAGGGAAACCAAAGCGGCATTTGGTGTAGTATTTCCCTTTGTTTTTGTATTTGTGACGACAATATTTGCCACATTTATGTCTTTGAAATTGTACAATTTGTGCATGAAGATCACTATTTGTTGTTTGTGATGGAATTTCACAAGTGACATATTATTTGATAAACTGTAAAACAGTGGCATCACTGTCTTGACCAAATTTAGGAGCATCTTTGATCCATAAAAGCATGTGGATATGTGGTGCACCTCTGGCTTGGTATTCTTTTCTCCAAAAAAAGTGTTGCACTTCTCCCAGGGGAGGAACAGTTTTATTACAAATAAAGTGTAGCATAGCAATGAAACGATGATGGAAATATCTTGAAACATTTACAGGATCTAGAGAGCAAAGTTCTCCAGGTGTAAGCATATCTATGTTTGTTTTGTTTTTGTTTGATATGCGTAGGAAATCATGTAAATCTTCCCATGCATATTCTGCTTAATGTAACAAACCAAGTGGTTGGGCCAAGGTTTCTTATCATACAACGTACATCTCCGTGACGTCGGAACCAGTACTTTTTAGTACCACGCATGTTTGCTAACAGATTTGTAATGCTTGATTGTAAAACTTCATCTTTCTCTTGCACTTTTTGTGGTAATTGCATAGCTGACATATTTTGAAAGCGGGTTCCTGATTTCAATGTGTGTGCAACTCCATAACATAGAGTTGCTAGCTCACTTTCAAAGAGTAGGTGGAATATGTATTCCACATTTTGTCTAAATCTGGGATCTTCAGAAT